>NC_052164.1:38542473-38878876 GCF_902713615.1 Scyliorhinus canicula
TGTGTGTGGGAGGAACGACCATTTCAGTGCGGCTGCAGCGTGTGAGCCTCATGAGTGTCAATCCCGGACCCGACGAATCCGTCACCGTTTTCCCCGGAATTTATGGTGTTCCACGCAGCGCCGGTGCTGGCCCATTAAAGGTTGCTGGGTGTTGCGCCAATATTTTTGTCGTAAAACTCCACACATCCTCCGCTGGTGTCAACACTCAGTCTCAGAAACAGTGAATCCAACCCTGTGGTGAATCACAGTCCGTGTAATTCACACTGTTATTATATATGATGTACTGTGTCTGTGTAAGCTCGGTATACGAGCAGTTGCGCGGCTCTGTCCCAAGGGGGAGATGAGGAGTTTGTACTGGGCTCCACCCTTTGCTCCGCCCATGGCTCCGCCCATGGCTCCTCCCACTAACCAGAAGTATAAAGCCTGGCAGTCTGAGCCTGCCTGCCAGTTCATCTCGTCGCAGGCAGGCTCTGTTGTAAGATCATTAAAACCACTGTTCACTTCCAAATACGTGTCGTGTGAATTGATGGTCACATCAATTTAATGATCTTAGGAAACAAGAAGAAATCGATAAGAAGAAATCGAAGAAACAACTCAAGAAACAACTATGGAATCAGCCCTCAAACCTGACCGACTAGAACTCGACCCGCAGGCTGCAGAGGCAAGAGAAATCTTTCAGCACTGGCTCAGATGTTTTAAGGCCTACCTGGCCGATTCAAGTACTCCAGAAACTACAGAGGAGCAGAAACTCAGTCTACTGCACGCAAGGATGTGCCACCGTATATCTTCTCAAATAAATAGTACCAACTCATATACGGGGGCCTGTGCCATGCTAGATCGAATGTATGTGAGGCCCATCAACGAGGTCTACGCGCACCATATTTTTACGACACGCCGCCAGCGCCCCGCGGAGTCGTTAGAAGAATTCCTGCGGGAGTTAAAGATTTCAGCTCGGGACTGTAATTATCAGGCTGTATCAGCCAAACAGCACATGGAACTTGCCGTTAGAGATGTGTACGTGGCAGGCCTCAGATTGAGTTATGTGCGGCAGTGGTTGTTAGAAAAAGGGGCCCAGAACTTAGAGGACATGGTAGAACTAGGTACCACTATGGAGGTCTTATTCCGCAGCCTCACCTCGTTCCCCGCGGACCAAGCGACCCCATCCTGGGCCCCTGACCAGCAACTGCCCCAGGCCTGCGCCACGTGGCCACCCAGCCATCACGCAGCCCTAGTGTGCCACTTTTGCGGGCAGCCCCAGCATCCACGGCAGTACTGCCTGGCCCGTAACGCGACCTGCAGCAGCTACGGTCGCAAGGGACACTACGCCCGGGTCTGCCTGGCGAAACAGGCCTCCTCGTCTAACTTCCTGGCAGCCCAGAGCACCTGTTTCCAGAATCCACAGGCCCGCATGCCCCGAAATGCTGCGGCCTGTACTCTGACTCCGCCCCCAAATGACACGTGCGACTCATGGGTGCCGCCAACCTGGGCGCCATCTTCCTCGCCGCCTGCCACGTGCGATCCGCGGGGGCGGCCATCTTCTTCCAACTCAGAAATTCGACTAGAAGATTACGAACTCAGAGGGCAATCATCACGGGACCACTCCAGCACAGCTGATCGAGCTGCTGACTACCCGCGGGACACTGGACCAGTCGCGTCCAAAGCACCTCCGCAACTCCATGATGACCGTTGAAATCAACGGGTACAGGACACCGTGCCTCTTTGATTCCGGGAGAACCGAGAGCTTCGTACACCCAGAACCAGTAAGACGCTGTTCACTCCCTTTTTTCCATGCACGTCAAATGATCTCCCTCGCTTCGGGCTCCCACTCTGTTCACCTCCAAGGGCGCACCATTGTGACCCTAACAATCCAGGGCACTAGCTACTCCGAATGGTAGTGGACTATAGCCTGACTATTAATCGGTTCACGCTCCTCGATGCGTATCCCCTCCCCAGAATTGCTGACATGGTGAATCAGATCGCCCACTATAAAGTCTTTTCCATGGTGGATCTGAAGTCTGCATACCATCAGCTCCCAATCCGCCCGGAGGACCGCCACTTCACGGCGTTTGAGGCTGACGGCCGCCTCTTCCACTTCCTCCGGGTTCCCTTTGGCGTCACTAATGGGGTCTTGGTGTTCCAATGAGCAATGGACCGAATGGTGGACCAGTACGGGCTGCGGCCCACGTTTCTGTACCTGGATAACGTCACCATCTGCGGCCACGACCAGAAGGACCACGTTGCTAACCTCAATCGATTTCTCCAGACTGCCCAGAAACTCAACCTCACGTATAACTCGGAGAAATGCGATTTCCGCACGACCAGGCTAGCCATCCTCGGCTATGTCATGGAGAACGGAGTCCTGGGCCCCGACCCGGACCGTATGTGCCCCCTCTTAGAACTCCCTCTCCCTCATTGTCCCAGGGCTCTCAAAAGGTACCTGGGATTCTTCTCGTATTATGCCTCGTGGGTCCCCCAATATGCGGACAAAGTCCGCCCACTATTTAAGGCCACACTCTTCCCTCTATCGGATGAGGCTCGTCAGGCCTTCACTCGTATCAAGGAGGACATCGCCAAAGCGGCCATGAATCCGTCCCTTTCCAGGTAGAGAGCGATGCCTCAGAGGTCGCTCTCGCAGCCACACTAAATAAGGCTGGGAGACCAGTCGCCTTTTTCTCCCGAACCTTCTCCGCTTTGGAACTCCGACAGTCCTGGGTCGAAAAGGAAGCACAAGCCATCGTGGAAGCGATACGTCACTGGAGGCACTACCTCGCAGGTAGGAAGTTCACCCTCATCACCGACCAAAGATCGGTTGCATTTATGCTCGACAACTCTCAAAGGGACAAGATCAAAAATGATAAGATCCTACGGTGGAGGATCGAACTCTCCACCTACAAGTACGATATTATGTACCGACCGGGGAAGCTCAACGAGCCCCCAGATGCCCTGTCCCGCGGCACGTGCACCAGCGTGCAAGACGACCGCCAGAAAGCTATTCACGATGACCTCTGCCACCCGGGGGTCACCCGGCTCGCCCATTACGTCAAAGCCCGAAATCTGCCTTTCTCCACAGAGGAGGTGAAAGCCATCACCAGGGATTGCCCGATCTGTGCGGAGTGCAAATCGCACTTCTATAGACCAGACAGGGCCCACCTGGTCAAGGCTTCTCGGCCTTTTGAACGCCTCGCTATCGATTTCAAAGGGCCACTCCCCTCGACCAATAGGAATGTGTACTTCCTGAACGTCATCGACAAGTTCTCTCGTTTTCCCTTTGCTATCCCGTGCCCCGACATGACCTCCCACACAGTCATTAGGGCCCTGCATAGTATCTTCACCCTGTTCGGTTTCCCCAGCTACGTACACAGCGACAGGGGTTCGTCCTTTATGAGCGACGAGCTGCGTCAGTACCTGCTCGAAAAGGGCATTGCCTCGAGCAGGACTACCAGCTACAACCCCAGGGGGAATGGGCAGGTGGAGAGGGAGAACGCGACGGTCTGGAAGACCGTCATACTGACCCTCCGGTCCAGGAAGCTCCCGACCTCCCATTGGCAGGAAGTCCTCCCCGACGTGCTCCATGCTATTAGGTCCCTCCTCTGTACGGCCACCAACCAGACCCCTCACGAGCGGCTATTTGTTTTTTCCAGGGGCACTACCACGGGGGTTTCGCTCCTAGCATGGCTGAAGACACCGGGCCCGGTTCTCCTCCGGAAGCACGCCCGGACTCTCAAGACTGACCCACTCGTAGAGAGAGTGCTCCTGCTCCATTCGAACCCACACTACGCATTTATAGAGTACCCTGACGGCCGTCAGGACACTGTTTCCCTCCGGGACCTGGCGCCTGCAGGATCCAACTCCAACATTACCTCTGCCGAGGTACCCCTCGCACTATACCCCTCCCAAACCCCGCGCCCGGCGCCCCCACGCCTGCAGGTTCGCTGCCCGTGCTCCGCGCCCCCGCGCCATTGGGTTTCCGGCGCTCCCCGTCACCAGTCGAACCAGTTGGATACGAAGCTCTGACCGAATCACCCCCGGAGTCCGCCATGGTACCCTCGCCGACCGCCACCGCCCAGCCACTAGAAGAGGCTGCAACCCCGGGGCTTCATCAATCCCAGAGGACGACTCGGCCACCAGATCGACTTAACTTGTAATTTATAACCTGTAAATTGTAACTTGTAACTTGTAATTCGCAATTGGGAATTGGTAGACACATCACCCCCGCTGGACTCAATTTTTACAGGGGGTGAATGTGGTGAATCACAGTCCGTGTTATTCACACTGTTATTATATATGATGTACTGTGTCTGTGTAAGCTCGGTATACGGGCAGTTGCGCGGCTCTGCCCCTAGGGGAGATGAGGAGTTTGTACTGGGCTCCACCCTTTGCTCCGCCCATGGCTCCTCCCACTAACCAGAAGTATAAAGCCTGGCAGTCTGAGCCTGCCTGCCAGTTCATCTCATCGCAGGCAGGCTCCGTTGTAAAATCATTAAAACCACTGTTCACTTCCAACTACGTGTCATGTGAATTAATGGTCACATCAAACCTAAAAGACTAAAGCAATCAATCCTATCAATGCCTGCACAGAATTGTGCATTGAGCTATCAACACTTACCATTTGTGTTCAATCTGCAGGCCTGTGCACCGATGTATCACTGGCAATATTCAATGAAGAATAGAACTAGTGGACCAACTCCTACGGGCACATGTAGAATAGCGGCTCAAAACTTCAACACCTTTGCAGAATATTCACCCTGTCGCTCCAAGACTACGGAAGATCAGGTGCAGCGAGGAGGTAAGAGAATGTCCTGTATAAAATGATGAGAGTTTGGATAAAGTTCAAAAGTTTGAAAGCTGCAAATGTTTGTGATGAATTGGCCTACCCTAACAACGTGGAATGGGTTCTCTGTGAAATGACAATCAATTTTTTCGCCACACATAGGGCGGGTTTTTTACGTCGAGAAATGCGATTGGGTGGAGAATCCATTTTGGTGGCGAAATCGTGGCGGGTCTGGTTTCACACCAATCGCAATTCTCCGATGCCTCAACAGCAGCGTCAATGCATTCCACTCCGCATGTACAGTAGACACTGTTGGCAAATCATTAGCAGGCCCAACCTGGGATTCTCCAAGGCCTCCACCGGGGCAAATTCCCGACGGCGAGGTTCGCTTGTGCTTTTAAAAATTGTGAAACTGGACTTCCGGTGGCGGCAATGCGGAGCTAAACCGCACATTCGGCAGCTCCCGCTGAAAACTGACTTTGGGGCTCTTTGCAGGGCCCCCAACGGAGCTGTGTCGGCAAATCCCGAAGTGGGAAGAGGACAGGAGTCGACCCCTATGGTCTTATGGTCCGGACCAGGAGTGGGGTAAGGAGAAAAACGGAGAAAGCACCCCTGAAAAAGCGGGGGAAGGAAGACAAAATGGCGGCCGGCAGAGACTCGGAGGACTGGAGGCAGTGGGCTCAGGAGCAGCAGGCGACTCTGCTGCGCTGCTTCCAGGAGCTTAAGGTGGAGCTGCTGGAGTCGTTGAAGGTAACCACCAGGGAGCTGATGGAGACCCAGACAGCCCAGGGGGCTGCGATCCGGGAGCTGCAGTAGCAGGCCTCCGAAAGGGAGGATGTGGCCGTCGCGGGGAAGGTGGAGATGCCCGAGGCGCTCCATAAAAGATGGCAGGAGCGGTTCGAGGAGCTGGACAACCGGTCGAGGAGGAAGAATTTGCGGATCCTGGGCCTCACGGAGGGGCTGGAGGGGTCGGACCTGACGGCCTATGTGGCGGTTATGTTAAACTCGCTGATGGGGGCTGGGTCCTCCCAGGGGCCCCTGGAGTTAGAGAGGGCCCACAGAATTCTGGCTAGGAGGCCCAAGCCGAACGAGCTGCTGCGGGCGGTGTTGGTGCGGTTTCATCGGTTCGTGGATCGTGAGTGTGTGCTCCGGTGGGCCAAGAAGGAGCGGAGCAGCAAGTGGGAGAACACGAAGGTGCGGATCTTCCAGGACTGGAGTGTGGAGGTGGCGAGGCGAAGGGCCGGGTTTAACCGGACAAAGGCGATGGTCCACAGACGGGGCGTGAAGTTTGGCATGTTGCAGCCGGCACGTCTGTGGGTCACCTATAAGGATCGGCACCATTATTTTGAGTCCCCGGAGGAGGCGTGGGCCTTTGTGCAGGCCAAGAAATTGGACTCAAACTGAGGGTCGAAGATGGGGGATGCTGTATAATATTGTATTAGTATTTGCTTGGTTTAATGTAAGATGTGGGTTGGCCTTAGGGTGGGTGGGGTGATGTCGATTTGTCTTTTCTGTATGGGTTTTTCTGTAGGGGTCTGGTGGACGGGTTCGGGCAGGGGGGTAAACGGGGAGTTCGGGGAGCTGGTGGGGGGGACTGACAATGGGAGTTGCCCTAGAGGAGGCGGGGCCGGGCAGGGCAAAAGCGCGGGCTTTCTGCGGGTTTCCCGCGCTGGGAGATGGTGGGGGCGGGGTCGGGGCTGAGAAGCGTGGGTCGTTGCTGGCTGTTTTCTTTTCCCGCGCAAGAGCGGGGGGGGTGGGTGGGGGGGGGGGAGGACCCATTGACGGGCACGATGGAGATGGGGTAGTCCCACGTGGGGAGGAGTCGGAGGTAGGGCGGGAGTTAGCTGGCTCACGGGAGTGCAATGGAGGGAGGGGCGCGGCTAGGAGGGTGTCCTAGCCAGGGTGGGGGGAGGAGGGGGGGGTACCGGGTTGCTGCTGAAACGGTCAGGAAGGAGCTGGAGGACGCAGGGGGTGCTGGAGGGGGGGGGGGAAGAGTTGCCGCCGTGGGAAACTAGCAGAGCGGGGGACGCTGGCCGGTGGTGGGCAAGGGATGGGGTATGGCTAATCGGCAGAGGAGGGAGGCAGGGAGCCCTCTGATCTGGCTGATAACTTGGAATGTGAGGGGGCTGAATGGGCCGGTCAAACGGGCCCAGGTATTTGCGCACCTGAAGGGGCTGAAGGCGGATGTGGCCATGCTCCAGGAGACACACCTGAGAGCGGTGGACCAGGTTCGGCTGAGGAAGGGATGGGTGGGCCAAGTATTGAGAAGAGGAAGGGGGTGGCGATCCTGGTGGGAAAGAGGGTGACGTTTGAGGCGTTAAATGTGGTGGCTGACAGTGGCGGGAGGTACGTGATGGCGAGTGGCAAGCTGCAGGGGGAGCGGGTGGTGTTGGTGAATGTTTACGCCCCAAATTGGGACGATGCGGGGTTTATGCGGTGTATGTTGGGCCGCATTCCGGACCTGGAGGTGGGGGGCCTGATCATGTGGAGGGGGGACTTCAACACGGTACTGGATCCCCCATTGGATCGATCCAAGTCCCGGACGGGTAGGAGGCCGGCGGCGGCTAAGGTGTTGAGGGGATTTATGGACCAGATGGTGGGGGGTGGATCCCTGGAGGTTTGCGAGGCCAAGGGGCAGGGAGTACTCGTTTTTCTCCCACGTACATAAGGCCTACTCGAGGATTGATTTTTTTGTCCTGAGCAGGGGGTTGGTTTCGAGGGTGGAGGATGTGGAATACTCCGCCATTGCCATTTCAGATCATGCCCCACACTGGGTGGACCTCGGGCTGGGGGAAGAGAGGGACCAACGTCCGCTCTGGCGCTTGGAGGTGGGGCTGCTGGCAGATGAGGAGGTGGCCGAGAGGGTTCGGGGGTGTATCGAGAGGTACCTTGAGGCCAATGACAACAGGGAGGTCCGAGTGGGGACGGTCTGGGAGGCATTGAAGGCGGTGATGAGGGGGGAATTGATCTCCATCCGAACCCATAGGGAGAGGTGGGAGCAGAGGGAGAGGGAGAGACTGATAGGGGAGATGGTGCAGGTGGATAGGAGATATGCGGAGGCCCCAGAGGAGGGATTGCTGGGGGAGAGGCGTAGCCTTCAGGCCAGATTTGACCTATTGACTACCAGAAAGATGGAAGCTCAGTGGAGGAAAGCACAGGGGGCGGTGTATGAGTATGGGGAGAAGGCGAGCAGGATGCTGGCACACCAGCTCCGAAAGCGGGACGCGGCCAGGGAGATTGGGGGAGTGACGGATAAGGCTGGGAAGGTGGTGCGGAGGGGAGTAGATGTTAATGGGGTCTTCAGAGACTTCTATGGGGAACTGTACCGGTCGGAACCCCCGGTGGAGGGGGGTGGAATGGGGCGCTTCTTGGACAAGCTGCGATTCCCGAGGGTGGAGGAGGAGCAGGTGGAGGGACTGGGAGCGCCGATCGAGCTGGAGGAGGTGGTCAAAGGGATAGAGAGCATGCAGTCAGGGAAGGCGCCGGGGCCGGACGGATTTCCGGCGGAATTTTATAAAAGGTATTTAGACCTGTTGGGCCCCCTGTTGGTCCGGACCTTTAACGAGGCAAGGGAGGGGGGAGTTTTGCCTCCAACTATGTCACGGGAGCTGATTTCCTTGATCCTTAAGCGGGACAAGGACCCTCTGCTGTGCGGGTCATATAGGCCGATTTCGCTGCTAAACGCCGACGCTAAGCTGCTGGCAAAGATCCTGGCCACTAGAATAGAGGATTGCGTGCCCGGGGTCATTCATGAGGACCAGACGGGGTTTGTGAAGGGAAGGCAGTTGAATACGAATGTGCGAAGGCTCCTCAATGTCATTATGATGCCGGCCATGGAAGGGGAGGCGGAGATAGTGGTAGCATTGGATGCGGAGAAGGCCTTCGATAGGGTTGAGTGGGAGTATTTGTGGGAGGTGTTGGAGAGGTTTGGGGAGGGGCTTATCCAGTGGGTGAGGCTGCTCTACGAGGCCCCGATGGCGAGTGTAGCCACAAATAGGAGGAGGTTGGAGTACTTTCGGCTGTACCGGTGGACGAGACAGGGGTGCCCCCTGTCCCCCTTGCTCTTCACGTTGGCGATTGAGCCCCTGGCCATGGCATTGAGGGAGTCAGGGAACTGGAGGGGCCTGGTGCGGGGTGGGGAGGAGCATCGAGTGTCGCTGTATGCGGACGACCTGTTCTATATGTGGCGGACCCGGTGGGGGGGATGCCGGAGGTTATGAGGATTCTTAGTGAATTCGGGGGTTTCTCTGGGTATGAGTTGAACCTGGACAAGAGCAAGTTGTTTGTGGTGCATCCGGGGGATCAAGAGGAGGGGATTGGTAGGCTCCCACTGAAGCAGGCGGGGAAGAGCTTCGGGTACCTAGGGGCCCAGGTGGCTGGGAGCGGGGGGCCCTGCACAAGGTCAACCTCACAAGGTTGGTGGAGCAGATGGAGGAGGAGTTTAAGAGGTGGGATACGTTACCGCTGTCACTGGCGGGGAGGGTGCAGTCCGTTAAGATGATGGTGCTCCCGAGGTTTTTGTTCCTGTTCCAGTGCCTTCCCATCCTTATCCCGAAGGCCTTTTTTAGGAGGGTCAACAGGAGTATTACGGGATTTGTGTGGGCGCATGGGACTCCGAGGGTGAGAAGAGTGTTCCTGGAATGGGGCAGGGATAGGGGGGGCTGGCATTGCCCAACCTCTGTGGGTACTATTGGGCTGCCAACGCAGCGATGGTGCGTAAGTGGGTAATGGACGAGGAAGGGGCAGCATGGAAGAGGATGGAGGCGGCGTCATGTGTGGGCACGAGCCTGGAGGCGCTGGTAACGGCGTCGTTGCCGCTCCCTCCAGCGAGGTATACCACGAGCCCGGTGGTGGCGGCTACCCTCAAAATTTGGGGGCAATGGAGACGGCATAGGGGAGAAATGGGGGGCTCGATGGAGGCCCCGATACAGGGGAACCATCGGTTTGTCCCAGGGAGTATTGATGGCGGATTTCTGGGCTGGCACAGGCTAGGGGTTAGGAGGTTGAGGGACCTGTTTGTGGAGGGGAGGTTCGCGAGCTTGGGGGAGCTAGAGGGGAAGTTTGGGCTCCCCCCAGGGAACATGTTTAGGTACATGCAGGTGAGGGCGTTTGCCAGACAGCAGGTGGAGGGGTTCCCCTTGCTGCCCCCATGAGGGGTGCGGGATCGGTTGCTCCCGGGGGTGTGGGTTGGAGGAGAGAGGATTTTGGTCATATACCGGGTGATGCAGGAGGTAGACGAGGCCTCGGTGGAGGAACTGAAGGGTAAATAGGAAGAGGAGCTGGGTGAGGAGATTGAGGAGGGGACGTGGGCGGATGCCCTGGAGAGAGTGAATTCCTCCTCTTCCTGTGCGAGGCTTAGCCTCATACAGTTCAAGGTGCTGCATAGGGCCCACATGACTGGGACGAGGATGAGGCCTCAAGCGTGGAGGCCTGGATCAATGATATGGCGGGGTTCATTAAATTGGAGAAGGTGAAATTTGCCCTGAGGGGATCAGTACAAGGATTCTTTAGGCAGTGGCAGCCTTTCCTGGACTTCCTGGCGGAACGGTAGGGAAATAGGCCGGCAGCAGCAGCAACCCGGGGAGGGGGGGAGGGGGGGGGGGGGGAGGGAGGGGGGGGGTTTGGATCGGTGGGAGGGAGAACTGTGTACATGGGTTTGTGGGATGTGGCGGGTGTTATCTCTTTCCCTTTTGTTGTTTGGGTGTTCTTTTGATTTTTTTTCTTTTGTTTGTAGTTGCTTTTGAAGTTAGGTGGGTATTGTTCTTGGGGTGTTACTGCGGTTGTTTTATTAATAGAGTTGAGATGTTTATATTTTGTAAAAATTTCAATAAAAATTATTTTAAACAAAAAATAGTGAAACTTGTGCCGCGGCTGATGAGGGAGAGAGAGGAGGTAGGGCACGGAGAGGCGCGACTGTGGGCTGCCGGTCCTGACACTGGCCTGGCTGGCTAGAGGGGGGGGAGGGCCTTGCTAGGGCCGGGGGGTGGGGGAGTGGTGATGGGGGGAATGGGCTGTGGGCTAGGGTGACCCCCCCCCCCCCCCCCCCAATGAGACAGGGGCGGTGTCCAAGCGTGGACCGGAATTGCCGCAGCCTGGCAAGGCAGCCGTCTTGCTGCGTACCACACTCACCACCCCCTTGGACCCGGATGCTGCAGAGTGACACCAGTCATATGGGTGTCCCCATTCCCCCCACCCCTCCACCCCACCCTCCGCCATACCAACCCCCCCAACCGGCCAGCACCCACCAGTGAGGCATCATGCGGCCCACCCAGGTCAACCCCCACATTAGCCCCTGTGGGTAGGTGCCGGACGGGGGCTGTGAAGCGTACCGCTGGCAAGGGCAAAGCCAGTCGATGGTACCTCTTGCAGCAGGGATGGGCACCATGGCCAGAGGCCCAAAGATGCTGAGGACTGACGGGGCCAGGGGTACGTAGGGGGGGGGGGGGGGGATACACGCGGGGACAGAGTCCACAGTGCCAACGCGGGCCATCATGTATTTCATTGGACCTAGTTGGGCACGAGGATATGCGCCATGCTAATGGCCTTTCATTCCCTGCAGGCAATGGATATTGGAATACAACCAGCAATGGTGGCCTTCCTCCTAGTCACTGCGGCCCTGGGGAATGCTCTGCTGCTGTATGAGCCGGAGCTGCTCAAGGAGGAGGAAGCTGCAGCAGCAGAGCGCGCAGCACTGGAACAGGAGGCAGCCAGTGGGAATGGAAAGCCAGCCACCCAACAGGCCAAGGAGGAGGCACAAAGGAGGCACTGCATGAACCCTCATGTGTGCCAGCAGCACGTGCCATTCGAGGACTTGCCAGATCGGGCCTTCGGGCCTGCTGTCAAAGACCCGAGCTGAGCAGGGACACAGTGCGGCATATCTGCCAGACCATGGCGCATCTGGCACCGCAGAGGAATGGGGGAGGACACCCGCTCCCAGTGGCCATCAAGGTGACTGTCATCCTGAACGTTGATGCCACGAGACCCTTCCAGATGCCGAGTGGAACCTGTCCGGAATCTCACAGACCTCAGTGCACAGGTACATCCGTGTCATTACAGAGGCACTATATGCCCAGTCGGCACAATAATTCCATTTAAACATGGACCGAGCCCACTAGGATGCCCGGCCAGCGTGGTTCGCCACCATCGCCGACATGCCCCGGGTCCAGGGGGTGATTGGCTGGATTTAGGTTGCCCTACAAGCACCTGCAGATGACAGGCTGCTCTACGCAAAACAAAATGAGTTCCACTCGATGCACGTGCAGCTGGTGTATCTGCGCCCGATACCCGAGCAATATGCACGACGAATTCATCCTCACACACTCGATGATTCCTGGCTTCTTCAAGGCGCATCCCGGTTGGGAGGTTGGCTTCTGGGTGACAGAGGTTATCCACTGCAGCCATGACTGATGGCACGTATCCACAGAGTGACGCGGAGACGCTACAACAACGCCCCTGCAGCAACCAGGGATATGAGTGAGCGGTGCTTCGGCATCCTGAAGTTGAGGTTCAGGTGCCTAGACCACTCTGGTGGGGCCTCCAGTATGACACGGGGACAGTTACCTACATCGTGGCAGCCTCCTGTGCCCTCCACAACATCATGCAGCAGAGGGGTGACGTGCTAGGAGAGGAGAATGAACACCAGTCCTCGTCCGATGAGGAGGAAGGAGGGGAGGGCGAAGATGGGCAGGACATGGGGCCCAGGAAGGCATGGGAAGCTGCACGATGTGTGCACCAGGGCCAATGGGCACGGGACGCCCTGATCACCTCCAGATTCACCAACTGGGGGGAGACTGGCCAGGGACATGGACATCGTATCCCACCTCCACCCACCCCCTTCACCACCTGCCGACCCCCACCCCTGCTCATCTGCACCCCCTCGATACCCTTGGGTGGCGGAGGTGGGGATGTGACACCAGAGCGGTGATCAATGACTGAACTGAGGTCCATGAGCCTAGCCCAGCCAAAGTCTCCCAATTCCCACCCACCATCCCACTCTCACCCCTCCCCCCCCCCCCCCCACCCCCCCACAGACAGGCCACCCCTCACACTCATATGACAATGCACAGAGGCAGGTTGTAACATTGTGCACAGGTGTTTAATGTGAAAGACAGATACGTGCCCTCGCTCCTATCACTAAACTGTGTCCTGCACCCGTGCCAACTTAACTAGTGTCTAACTTTCTGGCCTTACAGTCCCTAACGCTACATCTAGGTGGATCCCCAGAGGGTACATCAGGAGTGGAGACGGCCTGCTGAGATTCCTGCCTGCGACTTAGGGCATCCCCTTTGGCGCCCGTCTTCTCGGGCATGGTGCCGTCCTGTTCTGCCCGCTGCCAACCAGATGCACCAGGTACAGGAGAAAGGGGAGTCTGAGGTGCTGCAGTATTCCGACACCTCGTCTGCAAGAGTCACCGGCATGGGCCCCATCGCCTCCACATTCTTCGGACTGCCCAATGACCCCCCCAGCTACTCCATGGGATGGGGTACGAACTAACCCCTGAGGCTCCCCCATCCCATGGCGCTGCTAGTCCTAGAGGCCCGCTGCCATCTCAGCCAGGGTCTGCATGCGCACAGCCATGCAGCACAGGGAATGGACCACCTCCATCTGGGACTGTGCCACTTCACCCATTGACTGTGCCACCACGTTCTGGGTCTGTGCCACTGCATGCGAGTGACTGCGTCATCTCTCTCTGGGTCTGGGTCATGTCAGCCAGCACCTGGGCAATGCCACCGCCATTCTCAGCCTTGGCCAGCTGTGACTGGGCCGCACAGAGAAGCACCGCTGCTATTTCCAGGTGGCCCTGGCAGATGGTTGCCTATGAGGGATTGCCCCAGGCCTTAGACATGTTGATCCATAGACAATTCTCACCCCCAAGGCCTCCACCGGGGACTGGATGGCCGCATGGCCGGCACCACCTCCTGCTCCTGCACGCAGGAGGAGTCCTCCAACTGCACCTGCAGGTGTTGGATCCTGTAGTCCCTGGCTCTGCGACTACATCTCCACGATTGATGGGACTGTCCATTCCAGGAGCCCGAAACCAGACGGCAGCTAGTCCCTGGGGTCAGCCCGCCCTCTCACCGTCTGCACACTGGGGAGTTCCTACCTCCCTCTGATGTACAGGAGCGTCTGTATGGTGAGCACCAGGGAGTGTCCCAGGAGCCTCTTCACTAAAGTGCCTGACCAAGGTGAGTGTCTCAGGGATGGTAGTGGGTGTTGGAGACAGCTGTGACGGGAAATCAATGTCAACATCAGCCTCGAGTTCTGGGGTGCCCTGGGATTCGGACAGATGGTCACCACCGTGTTGATGTCACCATCACTGCTCGGTACACGAAGGAGTTCTGGCTGAGGCTGTAGCTGAGGACGGGGGACACCAGATCAACCCGCACCATCACCATCAGGTCCTGCAAGACACCAGACAGGAAGCATGATTAGCCCGCGGGCCGGGGGATAGTGGGTTGGCGGGGTTGTGGGGCTGGTGTTGGGATGAGGGCAGTGTGAGGCTGTTCTGGGGGTGAGGTTGTGGGGGTAGGGTTGGTGTGTGGGGGTGAGGTGGTGTTGTTGGGGGGGGGGGTGGAAGTTTACACACATGGCACGGGGAACTGCAACTCAGTGAGGTCTCACTTCCTCGCCCGAAGCTGATTGCTGTACCAGCTGCTGCCCTTTCTTCGGGCCCACCGACCATGTATAGGGCACGCTGCTCTACCGGGGTGAGGGTCCGTAGGTCCAGTGGACCCCCCCAGTCTTCATACACTCCCTGCAGTTATGGGCGTTTAGGTACCTAAGCAATGTGTCCTTGCAGACTATGGGTTCCCATGGCCTGTGCTGGACTGGGGGTTGGGGGGGGGGGGGGGGGGGGGGGGGGGGGTGGAGATGGGGGGGTGGAGATTGGTGTCTCAGCGCACGTGGGTCTGCTATGCCAACTCATAGACCACGTGGTTCTGTTCTGGGGTAACCCCAGACCCTGCCCATCTGCCCTACCGACGACTCATAACTCCCACTGATGGCGGAGGCCTCTGGCCCCGCAGTTGAAGGCTACAGCTAATTAGCAATTGGCAATTGTAGTTAAATAAGCACCTCACACCTCTGAAGTGGATCCCCAAGGGTGGGTGGGCCATGTAACATGTAGGGGTTACTGCCTAGCATCCCAATCAGACCGCGATGCCTGGACACTTTGCCTGAACACTGCGCAAGGCAATACCGCACACGTAGCAGCCAACATCCAAGGACCCAGTGGCTGGGCCCCAGCACCGGGGACATTTTGGCGACCAGAGGGTGGGTATGTGCCCTGGGGAGGGGACCAGCCCCCGGTCCAGGTATTGCTACGAGTGGTTATCGGGAATACTGAATGTTGGGTCCAGTTGCAGTGGCCCCCACTGCGTGCGGGGTGGGGGGGGGTGGTGGTATCCAGGACCTCCGTGTCTGGAGGGATGGGGCATGGGATTGGCGCTCGGTCCGCATTGCGGATGAAAGTGCCAGAGGCTTCATATTGGTCGAGGTCAATGATTTTTATTATTTAACAAAAATATCCCCACCTTCCCCAATCCCACAATGCCCCCCCCCATCCCCACCCCTCGCAGACTCTCCTCCACCACTCCACCCCACACAACACACCCAAACCCCCCGTGCCCCCTCCCTCCCAGTGCCCCCTTAATGATCCTTAACCTACTTAGCCCTCTGTGCTCTACCACTGCGGCTGGGTGTGCCCCAGGATGCATATCAAGGTCGAGGCAAACTGCTGCTTACTGCGTCCCATGGCCTTTGATGCCCCTGGCAGTTGTTCTCTGGGGCTCTGGGCCTGGAGGGCACACTTACCAGAGGCACATGCCCCGCCATGCCACCCTGCTTCGGGTGCTGCCTTCGTGACTCACCAATGTCAGTGGGGTAGGAATGGGTGACTGTCGTCGCCACTCCGTAGGTTGGCTCTGGGTTGGCACCCAGCACTCCCTCCTCCCGGGTCGGTATCTTTAGGGTCTTGGGGTCACCTCGGGACAGAGGGTCAGTTGGATTGAACCCTGGCTGCGCCTGCATGATCTGGCTGTGCCAGCCCTGGTAGCTCCTCAATGTCTACAGCGCAGTATCACCAGAATGTGCCCCAGAAGCCTGTTCACTACTGTTGCCCACCGAAGTGTGTGTCTCTGCGCTGGTGAAGTGTGGTTGTGACTATTATGGCGGCATCCTCAGAGCTCTCCTCCGAGGTGTTCTCATGCAAGGCGGGTGGTGGAGGGCGGTGGGGGGGGAGGGGGGTAGGGGGGTCAGGAGACAGCTGGTATGGGGGGTGGGGGGGGTGGCGAATATGGGGGGGTTGTGGCATGGGCGGCACTGCTGGACATGGGTGGGCGGGGGCTGTGCCAGGCGCATAGTCATGGTGGAGAGGGGTGAGGGGGAAATCCGCTGCTAACTCACCCATGCAGCCTGGTGGAGGTTGTTGATCTTCTTGCGGCACTGGGTGCCGGTCCCCTTGGTCACTTTCCCCGAGCTGGCGTCGCTGCCACTTCCTCCCAGGCTGACCCTCTGGGACCCTCGGGGGAACAAAGAATCCCGTCTGGCCTGGACCGCGTCCACAAATCTGCCCAGGTGAGCATCCCTGAATTGTGGGGTTGGTCTTCTTGGAGGCATGGCTGAGAGCTGTGTGGGGCTGACTGTGCAGGATCGGTTTAAGTGCTGCTCTCCCTTGTTAGCGGGGGGCTGGCGAGCTCGGAGCGATAATTTGTGGCGTGAAGCCCGTGTACCAATTCATGTTTTATAGCGGTGACGGCCTCGCTGGGCCGAGCATCGGGAAGCTCGCGGCAGTTCCTGCTCATTACCACTTCGAAACCTTTTGGTTAAATCGTGCCCACAGGTTGAGCATCCCTTATTCAAAATGCTTGGGGCCGAAAGTGTCTTGTATTTTTGTATTCTCCGTATTTTGGAATACCCCTATTAGCTCATCCACCGGGGATGGGAACCAAGTCTAAGCACATTTATATTTCATTCACAGCTTACAGATACATATAGCCTGCAGGTAGTTTTTTTTTTGCAATATTTTAATTCATTTTGTGCATGAAATAATAATAAGATGTACATTGAAACATCAGAAAGGTAAGCTTTTTACGAGAAATGTGATTATGAACTTCAATTAAGCTGGAAAAAATGTGCAAATTTCAGAGCTTTTCGAATTTTGAAGAAGGGGTGCTCAATCTGTACCTGCTGTGTGAAACTGTGCCCTGTAAGCTCAATGATTAATGACAATGGTCTTTATTTTTTAGCTCCCGACCAGCGTTTTTGTGAAGCAGGATGGAGCAGTGCAATCACAGAGGTAATACCAGAACTCTGCATTGATCTATTCTGATTGGTATTTTAATTTCCGTCTTGCAATAATTTTACTTCTGTAAGGTCGACTTAAGTAAATATGGAAATGTCCCTGCCCTGAATTATTGCATAGGCACTTAAAACCTTCATAATAAATACCTCCCCCACTGTTTCAACAGAAACCCAATCAATGTATTAAGCAAACCAAAGGCTTCATTGAAATAGCAGAGAAATAGATTTGATGTAAATAAATAATATCAAGGCAATTTTTAAGGGGGCAGAGTGCCCAGTGGCCCGGCCCTGACAGTGCCAATCTGGCACTGCCCACTGGCACTGCCTGGCCATGTCCCTCACCACCCGAGGGCTACAGTCAAATCCGTGCCCCCGGCATGGCCATCACAAATAGTTTTTGCTTTCGAAAACCAGTGGTGATTTGCACTGGAGTGACTTCATACCTCCAGGGGGGAGGACCCAGCTTGGGCAGATGCTGTTTAAGTATATTTAAATGTATTATATGTTAATGGAAATCAGGTTCAGACACCCTTTCTGGGCCCGAACCTGATCATGTCACCGGAGTCAATGGGAATCAGGGGGAAACTCTCCGCTGGTTGGAGTCATACCTGGCACAAAGGAAGATGGTTGTGGTGGTTGGAGGTCAATCATCTCAGCTCCAGGACATCACTGCAGGTGTTCCTCAGGCTAGTGTCCTAGGCCCAACCAACTTCAACTGCTTCATGAATGACCTCCCTTCCATCATAAGGTCAGAAGTGGGGTTCTTTGCGGATGACTGCACAATGGTCACCATTATTCACAACTCCTCAGATACTAAAGTAGTCCATGTCCAAATGCAGCAAGACCTGGACAATATTCAGGTTTGGGCTGACAAGTGGCAAGTTACATTCGCATCGCACAAGTGCCCAACAATGACCATCTCCTACAAGAGAGGATCTAACCATCGCCCCTTGTCATTCAATGGCATTAACATTGCTATATCCCCCACAATTAACATCCGGGGGGTTACCATTGATCAGAAACTAAACTGGATACTGCAACTAGAAGGGCAGGTCAAAGGCTAGGAATCCTATGTCGAGTAACTCAACTCATGACCCCCCAAAGCCTGTCCACCATCTACAAGGCATAAGTCAGGAGTGTAATGGAATACGCTCCACTTGCCTGGATGAGTGCAGCTCCAAAAACACCCAGGAAGCTGGACACCATCCAGGACAAAGCAACCCGTTTGTTTGCTCCTCCTTCCACAAACATTCACACCCTCCACCACCGACAAGCAGTGGCAGCCATGTGTACCAACCACAAGATGCACTGCAGTATCTCACCAAGGTTCCTCAGACAGCACCTTCCAAACCCATGACCACAATCATCGAAAAGAACAAGAGCAGCAGATACCTGGGAACGCCACCACCTGGAGGTTCCCCTCCAAGTCACTCACCACCCTGACTTGGAAATATGTCATCGTCCCTTCACTGTCGCTGGCTCAACATTCAGAACTCTCTCCCTAACAGCACAGTGGTGTATCTACACCTTGAGGACTGCAGGGGTTCAAGAAGGCAACTCACTACCACCTTCTGAAGGGCAACTAGGGATGGGCAATAAATAACCAGTGACGCACACATCCTGTAAATAATTTTTTAAAAACCTTTGAATAATCTTTCACAATTGGCTGATGCATTAGAGGATTGATAGTGAGCTTAATTTGAGTCATGAGAGAGGAGGAGAAAATCAGACAGATAAATTGGACAGAGAAGATATAACATTTTGTCGCCACTTGTAGATACTGTTACTGTAGAATCTGGCATCGACAAGGCAAGGACCAAGGAGTATTACTTAATGCCCTTATTATACTTCAATTCAACTGATAAACCTATAGCTGAGATGATTTAGTTCAGCAATAAAACCTTATAGATTCTTTAAACATTCTTATTTGCCTGTGCAAACCTCATCAGAAACCAGTGTGAAGTAGGCCATCATGACTGTGCAATATTGCTGATACGGCATCCCAGAATCCAATACATTATAACGTGCATTGGAACCAGGTTTTGTCCAAGTCCACCCCTCATGACAATGCTTGGCAATAGTACGTGTGCAGCTAGATACCCCTAAACTGGGCTTTCTGGGTCTTTCCTTACTGGAGGGAACTGTGACTTTTGCCAGCAGCAAAAGTTGATACCGTCCATAAGGCCTTGAAAGTGCACCACCGCAGAGCTGTGAACTTCACAGGAAAACGAATGTGCTGTGAGGTGAGCTGATATTATTTGACGTGACTTACTCACTTTGGTAGAATAAAGCAACTAGGGCCAAAATGAGAGGTTTGCACACGCTAATGTATTCGCAGATAAAGCAGCAGATTGCCTGTGCTGCCCACACACAGCGCAGATCGACAAGGTGTAAAGAGTTTACTTATTATTATTTTAGGCTGGAGAAGTACTACTGGGAGCACCTGGCAGCTACTTTTGGCAAGGTAAGAAACTCTTAATATTAAACGCTCCCCACCCCCCCACCCCCCCTACAGACCATAGCACAGGCAGGGAAACACTTATGTTAAAGAAAAACATTGTGCGCGATTCTACAAAAAGCGGAAGTCGCCACTGAGAGTGTTTAGCCACGTGTTTCCTGGGGCTTGCAGTTGAATAAGGGGCCTGAACGGGGAACGAGCGGCCAAGGCCGCACATAGCCCAGTTTTGGACAGTGGTGAACTTCGCTCCTTGGAACTCCCCAGTGCAGCAAGGGATCAGGACACAATTTTTAAATGGCTTCCTGATCACCGAGGTCGCTGAAATGATCCCCGACCTCCCCTCCCCCAGCCCAGGCTTATAGGAGGGTCCCATGCCGCACCCACCAACCCAGCCCCCCCAACCCTCCCCACCCAACACCCATGCCAGGCAAACCCGGCCCCATTGCATGCGCATAAAAAATGTGCAGACTCCACACACTCACCCAAGGCCAGAATTGAACCCAGGTGCTTTTACCGCCCTTACCACTACCCCATCACCGCCCCCCCATAATTAATTAATGTGGTTAATTGTGATTAATTATCTTGTATCTACGGTAACCAGTTTTGGACTCCACCACCAAGTGGAAACATCTTTTCTCAGTTCATCCTATGAAGTCTTTTGACAATTTCCGGTTGTCTGCACCCCTAGTCGCCAGGAAACCGATGCGCCAGCGTTTACCGGAATTTACCGCCGGCGTGAACAGCCGGTAAATTCCACCCTTATTTCATGTAAGACGTATTCACAATTTGGAGAGGTGATGTTGACTGGACTAACTTTCCCAATACTGAGACAGCACAAATCCACACTTATACAGGAATGCTGACGTAATTAACCGAGGGTACAGCTTAGATGCAGAGAGCCATTCCGAACAAATGGCCAAATCCTTGCCACGGACAAACAGTCCTTTTTGTGCTGGTCAACGTACGAGATGTGGCACTTCCCATTCTCAAACAATTCTCCTCAGGGTCTCTCTAAGTCAGAGCCAAATTAAAATGATGTGATATGGGTGATGCCCGCTAAGAAATGGATGAGATTTGTCTGAGTTTTCTACATTTGAGTCATCAACTTACACTGGATTGGAGCCAACAATAGAATGTATAGTTAGTTCCGAAAACTGCACCAACAAATCTCCTCGCCTACCACTCATTGTGTCACCATTGAAATAAATGGATGGTGAGTGTATTAGAAGATATCTTAGCTGCGCTCAGCAGCATTATATTGTCATGTGCATCCCTGCAAATCCGTATTGCAGGGCCAAGAGTGTCCACTTTATATGTTTTTTTTTATTTGTTAATGAGACGCAGGCATCGCTGGCTGGGCCAGCATTTATTGCCCATCCCTAATTGCCCTTGAGGGGGGCAGTTAAGAGTCAACCACATTGCTGTTGGCCTGCAGTCACATGTTGGCCAGGCAGCAGATTTCCTTCCCTAAAGGACATTGGTGAACCGTAACCCACCTGGCAAACAATCATGCTTTGGGAACCACAATTCACAGATTGAGGAATACATTTGAGGGCGACATGTGGTGGAGTGGTTAGCACTGGGAATGCGGCGCTGGGGACCCGGGTTCTAATCCCGACCCTGGCTCACTGTCCGTGTGGAGTTTGCACATTCTACCCCCCCGTCTGTGTGGGCCTCACCCCCATACCCAAAAAATGTACTGGTTAGGTGGATTGGCCATGCTAAATTGCCTCTTAATTGGAAAATAAAAATAATTGGCTACTCTAAATTAAAAATAATTTTAAAAAGGAATACATTTGGATATAAATAACATGATTATAAAGTGGGTTGGTCTAACTGGCATAGGGCTTCGAAAAGCTGATTTATAGACTGTGAAGGAATTCAACCAGGATAGACTTTTTCACATCCAGGGCAGTGGAAAAATGAAACTCTCTCACCCAAAAAACTGTGGCTGTTCGGGTCAATTGAAATTGTCTATTAGATAGATCGATAGATTTTTGTTCGGGAAGGTCATCCAGCGATATGGAACCAAGATACATAAATGAAGTTGAGTTGCAGATCGACCATGAACTGACTGAAAGGCAATGATGTGGAGATGCCGGCGTTGGACTGTGGTGAGCACAGTAAGAAGTCTTACAGCACCAGGTTAAAGTCCAACAGGTTTGTTTCAAATCACTAGCTTTCGGAGCACTGCTCCTGAGGAAGCACTCAGGAGTACTTCTCCATCTCCTTTCGGAGCTCTGCTCATAGAATATACAGTGCAGAAGGTGGCCATTTGGCCTATCAAGTCTGCACCGACTCACTTAAACCCTCACTTCCACCCCATCCCCGTAACCCAATAACCCCTCCTAACCTTTTTGGTCACTATGGGCAATTTATCATGGCCAATCCACCTAACCTGCACATCTTTGAACTGTGGGAGGAAACCGGAGCACCCGGAGGAAACCCACGCAGATACGGGGAGAACGTGCAGACTCCGCACAGACAGTGACCCAGTGGGGAATCGAAACTGGGACCCTGGCGCTGTGAAGCCACAGTGCTATCCGTTTGTGTTACCGTGCTGCCCATGCTCCTTTCACCTGAGGAAGGAGCAGTGCTCCAAAAGCTAGTGATTTGAAACAAAACGGTTGGACTTTAACCTGGGACTGAAAGGTGGAACAGGCTTGAGGGATTGAATGTATCCTTGTTCCTATGAATGTAGAGCAGGAATTAAGGCAAGAATGCCAATATACACAATTTATGACCTATACAATTTTCAGCCCACTAAAACTAATGCACAGTATTTATGCATCATCTGAACCACTCTATTGGGAACAACGACTCATAACATGTACCCCACACTGTGGGCGGGATTATCCGTTCCCCCAGCCGCTGGTTTCTTGGCTTTCATTGAGAGGTCTTCATTTATCATCAGGGATTGAAACTCCTGTTGTGTCCACTGATGATACCGGCTCAGAGTGCATCATGAACTCATACGCTGACCTGGTAAATCATAGGTTCAGTTTAGTCCTTGGTACTCTCTGTACTGCTCGGGGCGGGCACAGCACAATCTTGATTTCAACTTGTCTGCTGCGATTCTAGACTGTGAAGATGCTCCTGTATCTTGAGTTATGTTTCATGGACAAAATTCATCATGACTGACGTCTAATACGCATCTTCTAACGTGTTTAGCTTTTGTTTCACCCAATTATACTGTCAAACTAACCTTTATCCTATCACTCGGGTCTCTTCATTGTACAGCACCGCACACGTTGCCTACCTTATGCAATCTGCAAAAAAATGTGTCAGTGCAATGTGCCTGAAAGGTAACTGTTTAAATTCCTGTAATTCAATCAGGTCAGTTTTTTACTGCCAACATTGAACAGATTATCAACAATTATGACGGTAATGAGCCTCTGAAGATACTGGGATCAAAGAAACAAACAGATGAAGCAAATGTGAGAAATGATAACAACTTTAAGGGTAAGATTCAAATGATTTTCCTATACGTAACTTCAAACATGTTGCTGTCCTCTCAGTCCGTTAGATAATATCCTTTCAGCATTTAGTTACTGATGATTTTTTATGTTTAAAGTATCTATGCGGAGTACAACAATTGCAAGTCTGATTGAACATCTAACACACGTGATAAGGGATGATGCAACTTGCTCAAATTCAGCCCAAATGCTAACTAACGGAGCCTGGAACAGTAGGCCCATCACTAGGGAGTGGAGTTGTCCTTCCCTGGAGTAACTGTAATGAGCAGATTTCGATGCTTTATCCCCTAAAACCTTGGCTTGGAGTAGATTCCTCTTCCTGCGTGTGGTGAATTATATGCCTCGTAATTCACACTGTATTGCCTTGCATGTATTGTGTCCTTGTGGGCTCTGTATGTGAGCCGTTGCGCGGCTCTGCCCATAAGGGGAGATGAGGAGTTTGTACTGGGCTCCACCCGTGGCTCCGCCCATGGCTCCGCCCATGGCTCCTCCCACTAACCGGAAGTATAAAGTGCTGCAGCCGTAAGCCTGCTCTCAGTTCCCTGGTCGCAGGTTGGCTTAGTTGTAAGACTATTAAAACCACAGTTTACTTCCAATCGTGTGTCTAGTGAATTGATGGTCACATCACTGCGATACTTCCGAAAGAGAGAGAGTGAGAGAGACATACACACAGGTCAGGATTTTCCGAGCCCACCGTGGTGAGTCCCGCTGCAGGGGATGTGGCAGGCCAGCCAAAATTAAATTGACTGGAAGATCAGAGCAGCAGGAGGAGCCAGAAAATCGGGCCACTGCCTTTCGGTATTGAAGAGCAGGTAAACCTTCCATCACCACTCTGATGAAATGTAAAATTCAAAGTGATTAAGTTCTACTATTACTTTAATGCCACATGGCATAATGTTAGGCACCCCGGCGATGGTGAAAGCTGTGAAAATGTTGGGTATGCACATTTAAGCCAATTCGAAGTGGAACGACCAAGTGGTTATTTGGTGTGCTAAACATAAACAAAGAAATGGATGTTTCTTCTCAGACCCTTCATCCCTTTCTGACTCCTTGTCCACAACCTGTTAATTTATACTGGCTACATTGATCCCTTGCTCGGGTACGCTTTGCCTGTGTGACACCCTGGCCTAACACACTCGTAAACCACTCGAATATATGTGTTGAGATTGATATCAGGCTTGTGGTATTATCATAAATATAAGAACTGCAAGGGTTGATGAAATGTCTAGATCAGCCACTAGAGGGAGCTAGAGTTACAAGTGTATAAGATATTGATGCTAAGCCTTGTGGGGAGAGAAGTGAAGGAATTAGCTTGAGTACAGACTGAAGGAAAGATAGTGTGAGTAACAGCAGTTCATAGTTTATAATAGTGCAGAGAGATTAGTTGTAGGTGAGTGTAGATTATATGTTAATTATCAACTGTGTATTATTTAGGAGTACATGTCGAATCCAAATTAGTAGTGTTAATAAATTTATAGATTTGTTTAAGTTAAAGCTATTTTGTGGTCTTTGTGAACACTACGCCAACCATCCTGAATTTCGTAACACCAAGAACACCACAAGACCCTCAGCACTGATCAAACGACAACACCTTTCGTGCCTACAAACAAGAAGAGTTAATATGTGTATTAAGTCTGGAAATCACAAATGAGATTTACCCAATAGCAGAGCTGCTTACTATCACCATGCCCGGAGCAACAAGGAAACTTAGCAGTTTGACTAAATTTAACCCAGTAAGATATAGGAAGGAAAGTTACCAATGCGGCCCTATTCTTTAACTGCTCCTGGTCCTCAAAGAAGCACTTCAATTATGAAATCTGTCTACTTCAGTGCCTGTAATGTAGGTATGGTGTACTGCTTTATATTTTAATTCAATATCCCTTCTTTTAGTAGCCCATCCACTGCTTCCTTGTTACCTACTGCATGTATTTGTCAATTTCTGTTACTGTATGATTGTTCCAAGTTTTTAACTTGACTACCTAATCTATAAATGAATTTCTTGATGTAAGTCACACTGCAATTAAACCTTTGGATGTGAATGTATTCCTTGAATTAAGTACCATTATTATTATACCATTTGGAAAACTCTAAGCATTGACTCTGCCAATATTCACCTCAGTCATCTTGGCTTAGCTGAGCAGGATGTGTCATGACATTGTTCCAAAGGGCCATAGGCATCTCTCCCCATGAGAGAGACAGAGAATTTTGACAGCTTGCAGCTTGAGGCGCCCCACTCCACAAGCACAGGACAAGGCCTCTGTGAAATATCACAGCCAGCAGAGTGATTGAACCTTTGCCATTGGCACCTTTCTGCATCACATGCCAGCCATCTAGCCAGTTGAGCTAACTGAAGGCAACAGACTGGCACGGGCATATTTATCAATAATTCGGAGATTCTTAAATGGACTTCTACAGGTGTATGATACCCAGTTGAACAAAAAGATCTCCTTTGATTTGCTTATATTTTTGCCTTTCTTTCAAACACATTCCTAACCCTGACCTGATATAATCTTCATCCAGTGTTCAGCACTTAAACTCTCTGTTGCAGCATTACAAAATCTGTTATTGAATTGTGGAAATCATCCCTACCTCTTTATGAAGGTAAATTAATTTACCTGAACTCAAGTGCTGTACCTATCTCCAATCCAGTTTATGTTGGCTGGGCCATATCCTTACTGCCCTACGTTTGGGCCTATTATACATTTTCCTTCAGCCAGATCACAACAATCCTTTTGAAGGGTTACAACCCAAATTATTAACATTTCATTCACTCCCACAAACATATGGGCCTGCTGCTCTTTACATCTCTTTCTGATAACAGTCAACAAAGTATGTTTGATATGTCATCACTGCTGTATTGTAGGAAACACAGCAAGGTCCATTAAACAGTTCTGTGATAATATGGATGACATTGTAATATAAAGGTATCTGGCATAGCAAGGGTTAATGTGGAACTGGGAAACAGTACTGCCCACAGTGTGAGACTAGGGTCAGTTGTGGGCTGGACAGAGACCTGTGTAGAAACAAGCATGGAGTTGGTCAGCATATATATACATAGATATCTGCCACCAGTAAACAATTAATGTTCAACCATGGAAGACTCAGAAACTCTTTGTGAGATGTACTGAATATGCATGAAATATGGAAGTACTGTGAATTGTGAGGAGGGATAGCGTTAAATTTCAAAAGGACGTAGACAGGTTGATGGAATTATTGGACAAATGGAAGATAAAATTTAATGCAGAGAAATGTGAAGTGATTGATTTTAGGCAGAAGAACACAGACAGGCGATACAACATAAAGGGTACTGTGGTGATTGTCCCTTTAAGGGCAGAGTAAGGGTCACATGGGCTGGGTGACTCAGGGCGGGATTCTCTGATCCCCCGCCAAGTCGGAGAATCGCCGGGGGTCGGCGTGAATCCCGCTCTGGCGTCCTCCAAATTCTCCGACCCCCCAAAAATTGCCCCGGTGTGAATCGCGCCACCCACCTCGGAGAATGGTGGGGATTTGCGCGGTGCTATGGGCCCCGGGGCTGCCCGAATTCTCCCGGCTGGATGGGCCACAGTCCCGCCGACGTGACCAGGGGTAAATTAAAACACCTATTTAAGGGCTTCAATGAGTTCTGATGGTTGACGCCGGCCAGCGTCAGGAGGGAGGTCACGGCGTGGGGTGGCTGCAGGAGAAGTGATGGCGCGGACGCAGTCGGTGTGGAGGGAGGGTGTGTGTGTGGAGAGGGAGTGTGTGTGGAGGGGGGGAGGTGTGTGTGTGGAGGAAGGGGTGTGGAGGGAGGTGTGTGTACGGAAGGGGGATGTTTGTGTGGAGGCGGGGGTGTGTGTGGAAGGGGGTGTGTGGAGGGCGGGTGGAGAGTTGGAGCGGAGAGGGTGAGTGCCGGGGAGGGAGGAGAGGGTGAATACCGGAAAGGGAGAGGAGGGCGAGTGCCAGGGAGGAGAGGGCGAGTGCCGGGGAGGGAGGAGAGGGCGAGTGCCGGAGAGGAGAGGGCGAGTGCCAGGGAGGGAGGAGAGGGCGAGTGCCGGGGAGGGAGAGGGCGAGTGCCGGGGAGGGAGGAGAGGGCGAGTGCCGGGGAGGGAGGAGAGGGCGAGTGCCGGGGAGGGAGGAGAAGGTGAATTCCGGAAAGGGAGAGGAGGGCGAGTGCCGTGGAGGAGAGGGCGAGTGCCAGGGAGGGAGAGGAGGGCGAGTATCAGGGAGGAGAGGGCGAGTGCTGGGGAGGGAAAGGAGGGCGAGTGCCGGGGAGGAGAGGGCGAGTGCCGGGGAGGGAGAGGAGGGCGAGTGCCGGAGAGGAGAGGGCGAGTCCTGGGGAGGGAGGAGAGAACGAGTGCCGAAGAGGAGAGGGCGAGTGCTGAGGACGGAGGGGAGGGTGAGTGGGGGGGGGGGTTGTGGGAGGTTGTCCGCCTGGCCAGGTGCTGGCTTCCAACAGTCGCGACCATGCAGCGTATGGCACCTGGCTGCGGTGCCTGGGTAGGGGTGTCCTGGCTAGCGGTGTCCTGGGTAGGGGTGTCCTGGATAGTGGGCCCTGGGTTGGGTTGTCCTGGGCTGGGATGTCCTGGCTCGGCTGCGATGGGGCCCTGTGGCTGCCCCCCTCGTCGCTGAGTGTTGCCCGCCTGCGTCACCGCACCCGCACGAGACGGAAGCGTCGTCTCCCTGGTGCTCCAGGTCTGTCTCTGTCTCGTGCCCGCCCTGGGATGTCCTGGAGGCATCACATGCCGGAGGGACTGGGTCTGTCCCTGTCTCGTTCCCTCCCTGGGACGTCCTGGGGGCGTCGTATGCCAGAGGGGCCGGGTCTCTCCTTGTCTCGTGGCTGCCCTGGATCGTCTTGGGGGCGGTCGGCATCCGCGGGGACGGGTGACTCGACGTTTGCTCCTGCAATACACAGTACAGCAGCATGGCGGTGATCGGGGATATGGGGGATATGGGGGATATGGGGGAAGGGGGATATGTGGGATGGGGGACATGGGAGTTATGGGGGAAGGGGGATATGGGGGACACGGGGATATGGGTGAAGGGAGACATGGGGGACATGGGGGAAGGGAGACATGGGGATATGGGTGAAGGGAGACATGGGGGACATGGGGGAAGGGAGACATGGGGGATATGGGGGAAGGGGGACATGGGGGAAGGGGGACATGGGGGATATGGGGAAGGGGACATGGGGGATATGGGGAAGGGGATATGGGGGAAGGGGGACATGGGGGATATGGGGGAAGGGGGACATGGGGGATATGGGGAAGGGGACATGGGGGATATGGGGAAGGGGGTATGGGGGAAGGGGGATATGGGGGAAGTGGGATATGGGGGACACGGGGATATGGATGAAGGGAGACATGGGGGATATGGGGAAGGAGGACATGGGGGATATGCTGGAAGGCGGATATGGGGGAAGGGGGATATGGGGGATAGGGGAGGGGGGAGAAGGGGGGCAGGCCGTGGGTGGTCTCACTTGGTGGTGCGCCTCCGACCTCTGCATCCGAAACCACACGGTTCTCGGGTCCGCCTGTGGGTTCCAGGGCCCTCTCCTCATGGACAGTGAGTGGTCTCTCATCAGCTGGCCCCCTCCGGTCATCTCATGCTCCCGGTTGTTGTGTGCGCGCTTCTCCTGTGGGTGGCGGGTGGGTGGCAGGGATAAAGGGCAACAGTGTTGGGCAGGGATATACATGCAGGCCAGCAGTTGTGTGTATATTGGCAGAGGTGTTCAGCCCATCCTGCCACTGCAGGCTGCATGGGTGGGTGCAGCCATGTCAGTTGCACCGAGGGCTGTGTGCACATCGGAGGTGGGGGGGGGGGGGGGGGGGGGGGGGTACTCACCCTGGCTGCTCTGACATGGTCATTGACCTTCTTGTGGCACTGGACACCTGTCCTTGGTGTTACAGCCACAGCGCTGATGGCCTCTGCCACCTCCCTCCACAGGCGCCGGCTGAGGCATGGAGTGACCCTGCGGCTGTGTCCAGGGTACAGGGCCTCCCTCCTCTGCTCCACTGCGTCCTGGAGCGCCTCGATGTCCCCCTCCTGGAATCTCGGAGCTGCGTGGCGGGCGACCATCTTGATGCCTCTTCGGGGGGAGGGGGGGGGCGTCTTTTGTACTGTGACGCCACGTGGCATCATTGACCCGGTGACGCCATTGCGAATGACGTCACGCCGCTGCTAGCCCATTCCGGGCCGGAGAATTTGCGCCATTTCAGGGGGCCGGACCCCAGAGTGATCCACACCATTTTTGGAGCCGATTATCGGGAATCCCGCCCTTAGAGTAGGGAATCACCTGAGGGGGTGGAGTCCTCCCAGGCAAAGAGATATCTTGGTAGCTAGCTGCAGTCATGAGGCTGCTGTACAATTCTTATTAATAAATACCTTTTGTGTTCATTAATGATGTCTGTGATAGTGATCTTTACAGTGGATGCAGGAGCTCCTATGTGGGGAGAGGCATGTATACTCCTCTGCAGTTTTCATGGAGTTGAGCCAGGTTTTCAATGAGTCAATCTTAAAGCACCTCAGATATGCTGTGAACCACATTCTGACTGAGGAAACCTTGAAAGGGTAATTCAAAAGGTCTTCCTCATGCCCCCCCCCCCCCTTCTTGCTAAGGTATGTCCCCTATGGTCCATTGTGTCACCCATGCTATGGTATGGCACTCCCTTGGCATTCACCTACTATAAAGTGGACAGAACCATTGAACACTATAGTGACAGTAGGATGTAAAAAAAAAACCTTTCAATAATACTTTCCACTTACTTAAAAAATCTCTTTTTACTAGAGCACAATAAAAGCGTCAATCATACAGCTCTTTTACAGCTTTAATAGCTCAAATCCCAAGCACTTGAAATCGCTTAACTTTGCGTAAATGAACATTGTGAAATTTACAGCATAGTTCAGAGAACCAGAGCTTTCAATCAAGCATTGTTTTCTCTGGGGCCGAGTTGTTTTAGTATTCTAATGGATGTCGGTGCTTGCAGCCAAGAATACATACAGAGGGGGCATGGGGGGAGTGTGGAGAGACATACCTTGGCATTGATGGGTTCATAAGGGGCCATAGTGGGTTGCATACCTTACCCAATAGGATACTTTGCACCAAGGTGAGTGGGCAGACAGATCCCGATTTAATGTACTATCCAAAAGGCAGAATGTCTGACAGTCCAGCATGCTCTCAATACTGCAGGCATCTATCTGCCTAGCCAAGTGTCTGGAGTCTGGTTTGAACCCATAGAGATCAAGAGCTACCACAAAGTCACAGCTCTACTTATAAGTTCCATGAGTGTGCAGTAATATAGTACGTTGATACTATCATGTGACCAACCATTGATAGTTAAAATTGTTTGCTTAAATATATGTCCATTTTCTATATCATTTGTTTCCCTTCTTTCATTTTTCCCACATGACTTGCTCTTTTCCCATGTCCAGGAGATTGGCTGATAAACTGCTCTCAGTTCTCTCAGTTGTTTTTGCAAAAATATACTTTATCTGCAAAATATCTGAAAGAACATTACAAACATTTCTAAGTGGCCATCATATAAAGTGTAATAATATTCAGGTTTTCTGCACACATCCTGTTACACTCTGAGGGACTTCAATACAGTCAGAGAAACATTAGAGACATTTCAAAATGTGCAATGGCATTTAAGTTGTCGGCATGGATTAAATTGTACTCTGAGGTGCTTCAATACATGATGCATGTAATATTCACCGTTTACATTCAATGTGCGTCATGCAGCCCAGGGGGGGTTGTATACAATTCCCCTCCCCTCATTGCACTATACGCCTTAATGCGCCTCTGTGCCGGCTGCACCTTGCTTTAGTGCATCCCTCAGTACATGGTCCTGGGCTTTAGAATGAGCCAGTCTGGAACACACAGTCGGAGACAACTCTTTGCACTGGAAGGCCATCAAGTTTTGGGCGGGCCAAAGAGCATTTTTAAATTTTTGTCTTGTCACTAGGAGGTGCATGACTCCAATTTCCCCCCGATTCCTGCAGGAATTCACCAGGATCCCCCACGAGTGACTCCCTTAAGTAAACTTAAGACTCCCTGAGCTCACAAATGATTCCAGCTGGACTAAAAGCCTTTTACACACTGAGAGTGCTCTTAAAAATAATATTGTACCCCTGATAAGACAGTCCGTTTGGCATTTGACCAGGTTCATAGTGTTACGATGCCATGGGCTAGTGTGAGGTCAATTCCAGCCCCACTTGACCTGGAATTGTAACACCATTAATTTAACCAATAATTCTTAGCAAAATATCCAACGCCTTTAGCCCTTGGCTCCCCAATAATTGCAATCACAGGTTTGTAAATTTAAATATCATTACTGTAATGAAATATGCAGCAAATATAACTGGTTATCTAATCTAATTCCTAATTCCCCCATTTTAACTTACCCCCACCGCTTTCTGCACAAACACACACAAGACAAACACACAGAGGGGAAGAGAGGAGTGAATAATAATAAGTAAAAGTTAAAAAGAGTATTTGTTTCAGATGGCTGGGCTTTAGCACACTCACCTTCAAACCAGGCTTTGAGGTTGGGATTTCTGCTTTCCAATGGTTTTCACTGTAGATTCATTCACATCTCTGCAATTTCAGAAATAAAACAGCCCATGGTATTTCTGGAGAAAACATGGGGAGAGAAAGTAGGTCGCTTTTGGTAGGCCTCTGGAAATCATCCCACTCAGGCAGGATCTAATCACAACCTTTTCCTGGGCGGAATACGGCGTTTTGGCCAATTCGTTGGTCACCAGCCAACTGGTCTCACCCCATCTCTCGGGTGTCTTGAGTTTTTCTGTCAAAACGCATTTCCCCTGCGCAACTTAAAGATACATGTCCATTTCTCATCCATGGATCAAAATGATAATGGCAAAAAAATAAAGCAATTGGAAATAAGGGAATCAACAGGAAGGGTCCTTACAATAGACAAAATTGCTCAATAACATGTGATTGGTGACACAATACTGTCATTACAACTCCAATGGTCGTCAATGCCAGGTCAGGAGGGTATTTGTTACTTTGATTATTTTAAAGCTATTGTGTATGTTGCTGAAGCTTGTCTTCGAAGGGAAAGAAAGAATAATTCACCCACCTCTGATGCACTAAGAGCTCTTTTCGAATGCAGCCAGAACCTAACCCATTCTATAACTCATCAGCAAGATCATTTGTCCCCTTAAGATGTCTGCAGGCATTCCATCAGGGTATATATTCTTGTTCAAATCCTGTCAGAGAGTTGATCTGCCAAGGCGTTAAGGTTTAAAAGAAGATTATTGAAGATATTGTCATGTTGGTACCCCATCCCACATTATCTTGTCACTTGACTGTCAGGTTGGTTTCATATCCTTGTCAGATCCTCTGATTCGAGTGGAAGATGTGATTTGTCAGGATGAGAGACTATCAGGATGCTTGCATTTGAAGATTTGCTCTGTTAAATGCAGCTTGAAAGGAGGTGAAACATGTGTCTCAAGATATTACCTTCATTACAACCTGAACATATCTACTTTCCAGGATATTCACTCGCTATGGGAGAATTCACCGGAGACTCTGAAAAAGGTAAAGTTCAGTGTCGTTTACTATTCTAGGTAATGTAACACTATTACATTTGCCCTCATTAATCCCAAGAGTCCCTAGATTGGGTTATTTTACATTACGGAGAGAAAAGTGGCACAGTACAGGAGGATTAAACATTTTTTTTTGATTGGAATCTAGTTAAGTCTCATTTTAATGTGGTGCTTGGCTGCCTAACAAATCCCGAGGGAGATGTGAAAACCATGTTCCAATAATTGCATCTTCTGCATGTCACTGAAAAATGCAAGTGATATAAGTACAGACTTGCTAAAATAATGAGGTTTATATAAGTTAAAGAAGCCCATTGCCTCAGCTAGAGTTGTTCTAGTTAACCAGAGGGCAGTGTGTTTCTGACACGTGTAAAATCCATGAGATTGTGAATCACAATTGACACAATTCCATTGCAATCCAACAGCTTTATTCCCAAAAAGTTAAACTTTAAAAAAACACACACACACACACACAGCAAGTTTAAGAAAATACTACCTCACCCCCGTTAGTCAGGCTAGGTTGACTGCGGATTGCTTGGATCTGATTGGACTAGGACTGATCTGCTTATACGGGATTTCCTGTTGATGGTCTCACTCCCGATAACGACATATTGATGAAAGATTTCAGCCTGACTTTATACTTTGGCTGCACAGCCCTTAGGCCTAATCCTTCTGAGCCACTCGATTGATCTCTGCATAGGGAGTGAGATCATGTTGATTGGCCCATGTCGGTCACCAGGGTGTGTGGTCAGACTGTGGCCCTTGTCCCACTGGACTTGGCCCATGCAGTTTGTTTTCTCATGTGAACTTGCTTCACGCAGTTATTTAAAAAGTCTGGCCTTCTGTCTGCTGCGACTTTGAGGCCTTATTTGGTTTTGCAAGTGATGGTGCAACTGCCCACAGGTCAAGAGACATCTTCATCTGCCAAAGGTAGACACAATCAAAGAAAGCTTTCTTCATCTGCAATAGGTTTTCAATAGTGAATTATATAGGAATTCTTAAGCATAATCTTACATCCAATAGGTATTAAGACGTTCATGGACACACCTGTCTAATGCGGCATTAGTACCTGAATCTCCACTTGTGAATATTGGCTGCCAAAACTCCTTGGTTTGGGAGATAGAAATGGTGACCTGTTCTCTTGAAAGTCCAGCAATTTGAACCAGAGTCTGAGATGACCCAATTCCTGTTCCACAAACTGCTATGTCACAAATTCAGATTGCATGCAGGCCTTCTGCTGCCACTGCATCAGCAATCGATGTTGGGGGCAGGTTCGTGCCATTCCCAGGAACCCAGTCCTCTGTACACTGACTGGGCTGAGTGGAGGCCATGGCTGCTGAGAGCTGGTGTGGGATCCATTGCTAGCCTAGTAAAGACCTAGCAAGACTAATGAATCCCGGTAGGGGATGACTGACCTTGCAATGGAGCATGCTCATCTGTTCTGCATGAAACTTGAAAAATCTCTTACTTCATACTTTGGCTCACTGATGACTGATCTCACTGGCCCCTCCTCTTCCCACTCCATCCCCCTAAAGCCACAATGTGCCTATATAATTTTATCCCGCCTATTGGGGTGGTTGGCGTATGATCTTGTACAGGTATCAAAATGATCTTGCCCTTGGAGTAGGGTACACATCCTGTAAAGCTGATAGTCAGAATTCCTATCCAGCAGAGTAGGGACTTTGGTATTTTGGAGTCCAAGGGAGTCATTTAATCCACAAAATGTGTTTTCGTTGGGTAGAAAGTAACTCTGGCATAAAAGGATCCAAACCCACTGTGAACCCATCCACCTCCAGTTTCAACAGACAGACAGGGGATGGGTGACCAATCTGCACCTGGGAGGTGGGGTAACATGGAAATATTTTAAGGAGATTGTTTGCCCTCATTTTGATAACTGTTGTTGGCTGGTTTCCCTGATCTTAGGAAATCATAGGATCATAGAATTTACAGTGCAGAAGGAGGCCATTTGGCCCATCGAGTCAGCACCGGCTCTTTGAAAGAGCACACTACCCAAGCCCACACCTCCACCCTATCCCCATAACCCAGTAACCCCACCCGACACTAAGGGCAATTTTGGACACAAAGGGCAATTTAGCATGGCCAATCCACCTAACCTGCACATCTTTGGACTGTGGGAGGAAACCGGAGGAGCCGGAGGAAACCCACGCAGACACGGGGAGAACGTGCAGACTCCGCACTCGGTGATCGAAGCCAGGAATCGAACCTGGGACCCTGGAGCTGTGAAGCAATTGTGCTAACCACTATGCTACCGTGCTGCCCTTGTTCTAGGTATGTGGAGGCCAGAGGGCTGGATCCACAAGGGGGCCTTAGAGCTCTGCTCATGGGCGGGGTAAAGAATCGAAAAATTGCCTCCAGGCCCAATAATCCACTCTGTAAATCAGCAATCTCCTCATCTCCACCATCTCTCCCCGAAAACTTCCACTGCTGACTTCCCCAGCAATCTCCGCGCAATCTGTAAAGTGTCCTCACTCCTGCAGAATTGCCTCTGACTCTCTATCTGTCCACAGGGCACCACCTTGTGATCACACCAACCCACCCAACCCTCTCACCCCTTTAACCTCCCCTCCCCCAGACAATAAATCTTACCTGCACCTTGCCTGCATTCTTTTTCAGAACCTTCCATACCCAACAAGCAACAAGATCTGTTAATCGGGCTAGCTCTCAGGCAATAAATCCACATAAAGGACTTAAAATTCTATAGAGTTCAGGGCATCCTGTATATCCAGATTTCCTGTCCATGAAATAAAAATGAAAATCGCTTATGTTCACAAGTAGGCTTCAAATGAAGTTACTATGAAAAGCCCCTAGTCGCCACATTCTGGCATCTGTTCAGGGAGGCTGGTACGGGAATTGAACCCGCGTTGCTGTCCTGCCTTGGTCTGCTTTAAAAGCCAGCTATTTAGCCCTGTGCTAAACCAGCCCCTAACTTTTCTCCTCCCCTTCCCCAGTTCCAAGGCTCCTTGTGCCTACATAGAGCATGAGGCTGATAGTGTAGTCTTGTGCTGGCTTCTTAGATTTTCAGTCAGGTTGTCCGCTCCTGTGCTGGGGTAGGGAGTGAATCACAGTCTTCTGAATCAAGGCCAAAGTGCAGTCAATGGAGCAAAGCCCCCTTAATGAAGAAGATTTACCATTCACTTTAGATTATTTATCCCTCACGTTGCACCACTAAAAATGAAAGAACTGGTCAGTCACCACGTTGCTGTTTGTGAGATCTCAGTAAACAAAAGATAACTTTGCCCCATTCATACTCTTGTGCTTCCTGGGACCAGCCAAAAAACTCCATCTGACGGCTCATCCACTCAAGATGCCACCAGAATGCCTTTACTCCATTCTGGTGAGCTTAGTGTGGTGTTTCCACTTCCACAACCGACAATCTGCTGTAGAGAAATCCTCTTTGGTGCCTGCACCAATTTTGTACATATTCTGCTTACAAAAGTCGCTGTTTCCAGACAAAACTTTAATCTGTCTTTTTCTTTTTACAGAATATCTTTTGGGGGTTCCCAGGGCGGAAAACACTTTGGGTTCAGTATGTATCATTTATTAAATAGATACTAATGAAAGATGGTACACTGTAATAGCCACTGTGATTAAGGTTGAACAAATGCTTTGATTTTTTTTTTTCTTTTGCTGGACGTCAGCTTGATTATCCAGAATCATTCCCTTCAACTCCATCCCAACCAAGTAAAACCGTACAGTCCTTAGCAATTGTACAGAACTAAACATGTTTCTGCAGATTTTATTTCTTTCTGTTAACCACCCTTGGCTCCGTACCTCTCAATATTTTGTACGGAATGCAGATTCAAACCAAATTGAAGTCCAGTTCTGACCATAAGCAAGCAGAGTTCAGGCTTTTCGCCATTTTGGGCTGGACCTTCCCCTTTTTCCCATTGTCTCATCAGCAATCGTTTTCATTCAAAGATGAGAATAGAAAGGAAAGTGCCTGTTTGTACTGTAATTTCCAACATTGTGTTATGGGAGAGGTGTTTTCAGAACCCCAAAATGTATCATGGAGTTCAACCAACCCCCACCTTTAATGGATTGTTGCTTTTGAAGCACACGGCTTGTTCCCCAAGTGTAGTATTACAATTATGGACACGTGGTTTTTAAAACAAAACAATGTTTATTCCATGAACTCAAATTAACCTTTTAAATAAACATTGGATCTCTTAACACCCCTTACTTCAAAGATAACCCCGAAAATAATACAACACTACCCAATCCTACAAACTATTCCTTTACCCATCCAAAAGACTTAACAAACCTTCAAAAACAGACATGAGGTTACATTCAATATATTTATCGTCTTTGGATTTGCAGGCATCAACAGACCAGCTCGGTGTTTCTTCCTGCAGCTCTCAACAAAACACGCAGACACTCCCAGCCGCTCTCTCAAACTGAAACTAAAAACCCAGAACTAACCTCAAAATGGCCGAACTGAGCGCGGCTCCACCCACTCTCTGACATCACTATTTTCTTAAAGGTACATTGCTTGAACATCCATTTCTTAAAGGTACTCTCACATGACAATTGGAATGTCTAAACCTAAGAACAAATAGGGTATTTCAACAGCAAATGCGTTTGAACATGAATGTCCAAACAATTTCCTCTATCTCAAGCTGAAGTGGACAGCGAGAGACACTCAAATCAAGAATTAGTTTTTCTAAATGTAATCCAGATCTACCAGTTCTTAGTTGCTATGGATATTTTAATTCCTTTTGAACCAAATTTGACTTCACATTATCATTTTAATATAAATTACACCAAACCCTTTCTGGGGCCATAACACACAAAATGTGGACAAAGGATTTGAAAGATTTCCCAACATTACAAAAAAAAATTATTATTGATGGTTTATTTGAATAATTTTACAGCATTTGGGATCTGCAGTAGAAATAAGCTTATTTTCTAAATAAACTAAAGATAATTTTTCTCAGTTTTATTGAAGAGTTCCCTCCTTTTGACATAAAAGAGTGCATTATTTATCATTATACTTTGAACCTCCTCCATCTAGTTGAGTTACATAACCTATTACCTCAGGAAAAGAAGTCAAAAGACTGGATTATCTGGTTTCCAGGGCAACAAAATCTGTTATAAAGTTGCTATTGTGCATCAGACCCGAAGGAAGTCCTGGAACATATGCTGTAACTGCTCGGGAAGTTTATACTTCCAATGGAATGATTTGCTTTGCCTGGGACACAACGCAAAATTCTCTGACACTGAGCCCAGTATCAGAGACCTTTACCACACACCCAACTACCGCTCGCACCCCCTGATCTGACTACCCCTCCCTGACTCACTCAACTACCCACATACTTACCCACTCACTCATTCATCCGCTCACTCATTCACCCGCTCACTCACCAATCCGTTCATCCGCCCACCTGCCTACCCACTCACTCAATCACCCGCTCATTCATTTACCTGCTCACACACCAATCCATTCATCTGCCCACCTGCCTAGTCACTCACTCATTCAGCCGCTCATTCATTCACCCACTCACTCATTCACCCGCTCACTCATTCACCCGCTCACTCATTCACCCACTCATTCATTCACCCGCTCATTGATTCACCCACTCACTCATTGATCCACTCTTTCATTCACCCACTCACTCATTCACCCGCTCACTCATTCACCCACTTACTCTTTCACCCGCTCATTCGTTTACGCGCTCACTCATTCACCGCTCACTCATTCACCCACTCACTCACCAACCCATTAATCCGCTCACCTGACTACCCACTACTTACTTATCCACTCACTCATCTACTTACCCAATTTGCACACCCTCCCATTCACTCATCCACCGACTCACTCACGGACTCACTCACTGAAAGACTTGAGACTATGCAAAACCTATTTGAGGTAGCTGTCGTCGTAAAAGGATGGAGGAGGCGAGATGTCCTCCTTTCCCACCCTCTCTGATGCTAGGCAGTCTTGGCCTGAGACTCGGTGCTGAACCATTTCTGCTGCAGCTTGGATCGGAAGACCCAGCTGAAAATGAACAATAGTGTCAGGGCACTGTAAACCTCATGGGCAGTGGCAACGCACCCAGCATTATTGCTGACTAAAAGATTGTGCCCTATTTTATTTTCAAGTGACGAATAGTAAATTGATATTTGATCACCATCCATTGACCATAGGATCATCCCAGCTAAGGATGGATACTGTTTCTGGATGTGTTTGTGGGAGTCAGAGTTTGCTCCATGAATGTCACTTACTACATTCCACCTTGGTGCTAAGAGCTGGCCCAGAGACTGCCCAAGACCTCCCAAAGATCTCCCCACAAGTATCGCCAGAAAAGGGAATGATCCACTTAGATAACATTCTTATTAGGAATCCAGGCAATTTGGCTTCTGCCACTTAAGGGCCTCTAGCTCTGCCAGCAGAGTGGTTCTCCATCTTATCAGACATGGGCACCTCGAATACACCAGGTCTACAATGGGATATCCTGCCCACAATCCAGGAACAGTCCTATGGTCTTAGGTTACAGGTTGATGGGCAGACGTCATTTCAATGCTCAGTTGTACTTAACCCAGAAGGTTTTGACCTCGGATGTCATCTTGCTCTGACAGGTACACATTCTACAGAAGGCGGATTTAAAAACAACGCAAACTATTGTAGGTGAGCAGGTAAGAAACAGTTCACTGCTTCATAAATATGATTTAACGTTGGTTATATGGCGATACGGTTAAATCAGCCCCTGCAATCACACGCCAATAACAGATAGCTAATTGTGGGATCTTTCTATGAGGAAATTGGGTGCTGTTGTTTCCCTGTATTACGACCGGGCCTATACTACAGTACAAATTCCATTGGTTACGACGGCCTTCGGGATTTCCAAGTCAAAATAAGCCCTATACAAATGAAAATCCATTTTTTATTATTTTGAAGGCAAATTTGTATGGATTTTGATGGGCAGCACTTATTATCCCCTCCCAATTGTTGCATTCACTCCTGTTACATGAAAGTCGGATTTCTGATCACCTTTGTTCTTCCTGGCTTGCTAAACATCAGATTTTCTCCTAACCTTATACGGTTATGTATAGCTGATGTAATTTTCCTATCATATCTTTAAGCAATAATCATTTAAAATACAAAAAATGGCTTTAATACTATTTTGCACTTAACTAATAACAATGTTCAAAGTAGATGTAAAGCTCCCTCTGGTGGCTTGGTGTATAACTGCATAAAGCAGTATCGACATCCATTGTTGTATTGGGAGGGGGGTGACTAACATTCTGCACGCAAAGACAGAGGAATACATTTTCACGGAGAGAACTGGGCTGATTATGCAGGCCAGAAGATTTTCAGGATAGCCAAGCTTCAGGGTGACATTAAATGCTTTATGGATGCTGTACGTAAACTCAGAGATGTGCCACAATCGCAAAGGGCTCCACCCCCTCTCAATGGTGTGTCACTATACTCAGGGTACCACACGGGCCAATTCCCACTATCCTGTCGGCCTGTCATGAGGCATTTGTCTGCTGTCCCGTAAGCATTTCAGCAACTATGAGAAATCAGAAGGCAACAAAGGTCATCTATGGCTACCTGGCCCCTGACTCCAATGCACAAACCCACATGGACAGGATTCAGATGATGAGAACCGTCCTACCACACGCAATGTCATGCAGCACACCGTGCTTAACCAAGGTTCTGCTGCTAGGACTGCTCTGGGCCATCCTGTAGTATTCTCCAGAGTCGCCGGTTTGATTCATCACGGTCTGCTGCATCCTGCTGAACCTCATCATGAGGACACAGCCCGCACGACCAATTGCATGACAAGCAGCTGAGGAGCAGAAGGAGGGGGTTGGACAGAGTAAATAGGCAGAAGCTCTTCCTGCTCAGAAAAGAGAACGAGAGAGGGCACAGATTGAAAGTGATATGCAAAAGAAGCAAATGTGAGATGAGAGAAAACTTTTTCAAGCAACCGAGTGGTTCGGGTGTGGAAGGCACTGCCTGCAGGCGTGGTGGAGGCATGTTCAATCGAGGCATTCAAGAAGGGCACTAGATCATTATTTGAATAGAAACAATGTGCAGGGGTATGGGGAAAAGTCAGGAGAATGGCACTAAATTGTGTTGGTCGTTTGAAGAGCAGGTGCAGACACGATGCAGAAGGCCTCGTTCTGAGCCGTAACAATTCTGTGATTCTGTGAGGAAGATCGGGGGACAGAGTAAGAAGAATCCGAAGAGGAGGAGGAAGGGGAGGAGGCAGCCAACACATTGGGTGGGATTTTCTGGCCCCACTTGCCGCCAGGATCATTTGGTCCCACTGAAAGTCAGAGGCTGCACCTCACACGCAGGCCCCGCCTCAGCGGGCCTGCCAACTCCCGCCCAATGTCTTTCTGCCAGTGATCATCTCATTTAACTGTGTGACCAGTGACCAGAGGACACGACCCCAATTCTACATTCGCCAACAGTGCCACACTTTGTCTTCCCTCAGTCACTGACTATCACAGCATCCTCTTGACCACACTCCTGAAATTTAAGCCACCACCAACTAATCATTCCACAAACACTTTATCCAACAAGCCATCCAACATTCCACACAAACATCAACTAATCACCCTTTTTGCATTCCCTTAGCGCCTGTCTCCTGTGTGCCTTTGCAAGGCCTTGTGCTTCTATTCAGTGCTACCCAATTGTCTGCAGCAAGGCTGGAGGAAGGCTGTTGTATTTCGGTGGGGGGGGGGGGGGGGGGGAGTGCCAATGGCCTTGGGGGATAACCTTAAATAGCTGGGGCCCAGAAGGCCTAGCTCTGGACTGCACCACTTTGACACAACTGACAGTAGTGTTGGTGCTGGCTGGCTGAGAGGCAACAGCAAGGGCACTGTCAGACTAGAGATTGGGGAGGATGATTGCTGTCATCCTGTGAGAAATCAGCTGATTTGCACCATTGCCACTTCACTGGGCAGCAGCTTATTAACCCGGGATCAGTCTGTTGGGGCACGGATAGCTGGACTGCTGTGAGATCCTGCAAGATCCCGTGAACCAGGGCAACATGAACACTGTCATGTTGACAGCAGTTTGCGATTGCTTTGTCAGCAAGCTGTGCCTGTGTAAAATCTGGGGTTCACTCTAACTTGATTGTAAGAGTTGAGCCAATTAAAATTGTTACACTGAGTTGGGAGAGCTGATCTAAAAGGAAACTGATGCTCTGACAAGTTATCGCCCATTCTGGGTACAGGTGTGTTGTCACAGGTTTCACAGAATTTATTACGTTATTTACAATAAGTACAAATATACCATACCTGGACATAAAAAAGACATAAAAACAGTTCATTCACTCTGGGACACTGTGCTTTTGACTGTTGGCTGACTGTATGCGCGATTCTCCAGCCTTGTTGCGCTCTCGGTGAAGCGTAACGAGGCTGGTGAATAGTGGGATAGGCCAAAAACGAGATCCGCGCCAGGCGCCAATCTGCGATGCAGCCGACCCGCTCCACTAGGTGAAATCGGAGTCTCGCCGTACCGTGGGGAGAAATCAATTCTCACCAATTAAGTCCCATTTCCATACAACTAACAAGAGCGACCCCATATCCAACTGCCTCCCGTCATTTCGATGCCTCTCCAGCAAGTGGTCACACTGGCACCGATTAGTGCTCATTTGAAAAATATGAACATGGCGGAAGGGCTTCTGTGGGGAGTCGAGGAGGTGAGTAGCCATCCTTGCTCACAGGCAAAGAGCCTGAGGGTGCTGGGATTGCCGCCCCAATGCTCGGCTTGGGTGGGGGTGGGTATGGTGGGAAGCTCAACTGGGGGCGGGGGACCATTTGCGGGGGTGGGCCACCACAAGTGGTGGGGGGGGGGGGGGGTGCTGTGGGGGGGGGGGGGGGGGGCAGCGACCCGCAGCACCTTCATGCCAACCCCTGGATCGTGTGTACCCATTTCGGGTGCAACCCCCTGTCCCTGCCCGCCTGCCCCACCGATCACGCCCCACCGACTGCTCAGGCCTCTGGTTCCGCAGCTGGAGTTATTGCCAATAGGGAATAGGCAACCGTGGTTCAGTGAGCATTTCACACATGCCAAGTGGTTCCCGTGGGTGGGCGGGCCATGGAGCATGGGGGCGTCATTGCCTAGCATCCCAATCACACCTTGATTGTGGACACTGTGCTTGAACACTGCGGGAGGCAACACCACACACGCAGCAGCCAACATCCGAACACCCAGGGGATGGGACACAGCTGCAGGGACATGCTCTTGGGCGAAGGGTGAGTGAGCGCCATGGGGAGGGGGTGATGCCTGGAGAGATGGGCAAAGATCCGGAGGTCAGTCCACACTGTGGAAGGAAGTGACAGAGGCATCATACTGGTTGTGCAAAAAGGAGTTTAATGTTCTGTACAATAACCCACTCCCAGTGGTGCCGCCCCTGAACCCCTCAGCCCCCCACCCCCCACCCCCATCCCCACCCCCTACCTACCTCCCTGCCACACCTCCTCCCTCCCTGGGTGCCCTCAGTGATCCTCAACGTGCTTGGCCCTCCTAGCTCTACCACTACGTCTAGGTGTTTCCCCAGGGTGCACATCCAAGGTGGAGGCGGCCTCTGCTTGCCTCGTCCCGTTGCCTTCAATGCCCCTGGTGAGCACCCTCTGGGGGCTCCAGGGCCAGAGGGCCCCGGCTCACTTGTCAGCAGCACATGTACAGCCATCCTGCCCGTGTGCTGACCTCGAGACGCAGCCTCAGCAGAGGGGTGGAACTCGGGGGAGCTGGCGCCCACCGTCACCACACCCTGGCACTCAGCACCCACTTCTCATGATCGGTGCCCATAGGGCCCTGGGGTCCACTATGGGACGGAGAGGCAGCTGGTTCGAGACCCGGCTGCCCCTGCATGATCTGGCTCTGCCACCCCTGGTGGTTCCACATGGTCTGCTTCATTGTGTCGACGCCCTCAGCGATGCTGCTCAGTGACAGGGACTAGCTCTGGAGTGCCTCAGCCATGTCCATCAGAGAGTGGACATGTCCCGCAGATCCTCATCAAGATCTGCCTGGTGCTGGGTGACATCCCCCAGCGAGGCGGTCATTCTGCGAGGCCCTCAGCCATGGCCGTCACCAAATGCACGACACCATGGACATCTTCACTCATGATGCCGACAATGTGTACCAGGGTCTCCACTGTGGCCGCCACCCCAGCAGTGTTGGCACTGGTGCCACTCATTGCCAGCGCCATCTCCTGCGCTCATAGCCTTTGGGACTCCTCCAAGCAGCTATGGGTCTGCTGGAGTGATGCTGACATCTCCCTCTGAATGGTCCGGCCGTTCTCTGTCATCTCCATCAGCTCAGAGTAACCCACTTCCCACAAGCTCAGCATCAGGCTGGGTCCTGGGATCTAGCAGCCCACCGACTGCTGTATTGCCTGGAGGTTCCTGTCTCCACCTGATGTACATCGTCAGCAATGCAGTGCTCACCAGTTTATGCCCCAGAAGCCTGTCCACCAACATTTCCCACCAAGGTGTGAGTATCTGCCAGGGTGACAGCTGGACCACGAACACGGTGGCATCGCCGGAGCTGTCCTCTGAGGTGTTCTCCTCGGATGTGGGAGAAGGATGTGGGCAGCACGGTAGCATGGTGGTTAGCATAAATGCTTCACAGCTCCAGGGTCCCAGGTTCGGTTCCCGGCTGGGTCACTGTCTGTGCGGAGTCTGCACGTCCTCCCCGTGTGTGCGTGGGTTTCCTCCGGGTGCTCCGGTTTCCTCCCACAGTCCAAAGATGTGCGGGTTAGGTGGATCGGCCATGCTAAATTGCCCGTAGTGTCCTAAAAGGTAAGGTTAAGGGGAGGTTGTTGGGTTACGGGCATAGGGTGGATACGTGGGTTTGAGTAGGGTGATCATTGCTCGGCACAACATCGAGGGCCGAAGGGCCTGTTCTGTGCTGTACTGTTCTATGTTCTATGTTCTATGTTCTAAGGTGCCACCCGGGATGGGCTGGTGCTGTCGGCTGGAGGACCTGCAGGTGAATGGGCATGTGGTCAGTGGGAGGGATGGGTCAGTCAGTAAGGCAATAACAACTCACGTTTGACAAAGCATCGGATGGAGCCAGGTGGTTCCTCAAATCTGTGGCGTCGGCCAGCCTCAGCATGCCTGATCTGTCCTCGGCCACGCCAGTCACCTCCAGGGCCCGCTCCTCAAACAAGGTGAGGATTCTTATGTCTGGCACCCCACCGCCAGTCGGGGCCCTCTCCTGATGATTATGTGAGAGCATTTCCTGAGGAGACATAGAGGGGGCATCATTAGCCACACGCGTGGTCACACCGGTGGGAAGGGGGGTGTGAAGGCAGGGTTGGGTGGGAAGGCTCAGGGAGGGCTGGGGGTCGCATGGAGAGTTGGGGGGGGGGGGGGGGTGGTGGATGCTCCCGTGAGGGCGGAAGGGCCTCGGAGGGGGCAGGATGTTGGTGTCTATTCACTCGTGCTGCCCAGTGTAGGTCATTGACATTCTTCCTGCACTGCTGGCCAGGCCTCCTGGTTATACTACTCGAGCTTATGGCCGCTGCCACCTCATCCCAGGCAGCACTGGCTGCCTTATGGCTCACGCTCTGGGACTCTCAGGGGAACAGAACATCCCCCCCTGGCCTCCACGGGTCTAGCAGTCTCCTCATGTCAGCGTCTTCGAATCTTGGGGCTGGTCTCCTCGGCACCACTGTTGCGAGCTGGCTGGAGTTGGCCGAGCAAGTGTAGTTTAAGTGTTGCTCAATCTAGTTTATGGGGGGCTGGCGAATGCGGTCCCGGCGAATCAACTGGCGAGCCATTATTTGCAGCGAGAAGCCCGTGAGGCCTCATTAAGTGGCCAATTAACATTGAATTGCATTGCCTGACTCGCTGGGCCAAGCGCCGGGAAGCTTGCGACAATTCCCACTCGCTACCACACTTAGAAATGTTACCAGGGAATTGTGCCGAAGACATTGGGCAGGATTCTCCGCGAACCGGCGGGGCGGGAAACTCCGGCGCGAAGAGGTGGCGTGAACCACTCCGCCGTCGGGCAGCCCCGAAGGTGCGGAATCCTCCGCACCTTCAGGGGCTAGGCCGGCGCCAGAGTGATTTGCACCACGCCGGCCGGCACGGAAGGGGCTTGGCGCCATGCCAAACGGCGCCGAAGGGCTTCAGCTGGCCAGCACGAGTTGGCACATGCGCGGGAGCGCCAGCGTGTGCTGGCGTCATCCCAGCGCATGCGCAGGGGGGTTCATCTCTGCATCGGCCATTGCGGACTGTTACAGAGGCTGACGCTGAGGAATAGAGTGCCCCCACGGAACGAGCCCACCCGCGGATTGGTGGGCTCCCATCGCGGGCCAGGCCACCGTGGGGGCACACCCCCTCCGGAGCCAGATAAACCCGCACTCCCCCAAGGACCCCGGAGGCCGCCCGCGGAGCCAGGTCCCGCCGGTAAGTACCTGTTGTAATTTACACATGCGGGACTGGCCTAAAACGGACGGCTGCCCGCGTGCTGGAGAATCGCTGGGGGGGCTGCTGCCAGCAGCGGTCGACCTGCGCGGCACGATTCCTGCCCCCGCCAAATCCTCGGTGCTGGAGAATTTGGCAGCCGGCGAGGGCGGGATTCACGCCGCCCCTCGGCAATTCTCCGAACCGGCAGGGGGTCGGAGAATCCCGCCCATTGTCTCTTGTCCTGTTGACTGAAGTCTATCTTATTTTATTCTTTGCGCCTGGCTGCAGTAAGTTGCTGCTTTTTAATCCTTGCTAGTTACTACCTCACGCCAGGGTCAATCGTATCCCTGACCTCTGGCCAAGGCAAAGCATGAGCAGTCCCTGATTGATGAAGTGGTGCATGATTCATGTCTGATTGGGTGATGGACACTTTACTGATGTCACTTCCTGTTATCTCCTGAACTGGTTCTCTAAGATGTCAGTCGCTTATGGAAGCATCCTCCTTATTGCAGCTTTTCCCTGTTATTTTATTAAACTTACAGCTTTCCACTAAGATAACGAGACTCTACAAGATAATTTGTGTGTTATTTGGAATAAGAGGCATTAATGAGCCATCTACATTTTTAAATTGGAACCATTGGGACCACCAAAGAATAGTCACAATGCCACCAATTTCAGCCTGAAGGCAGCCGATTCCCCAAACTACAGACTGTATATTTCTTTTATTTTTTATGGACTCTAATTTGACCAATCTATTCTTCACCACTCTGCAATTTATTGGTGTGGTTGTGTGACCTTTGGGTTGTGTGTGTGTGCACAAGTCGCAGAGCGTTTTCTTATTCTATTTAGATTGGTTTGAGTATAATAACGTTGATGTCATTCTTTGTTGAACTCAAGAAAACCTGTCTGGTTGATTCTTTCATGATCACAGCATTTAAAGAGTTAAGTATTCATTAAATTGGCAACGCATGAACCAAGGCCCACAGTGCTGTGTCAGAGATCACTCTCTACCCTACAGTTCCACAGTCACTCTTCCTCCTGCTTGGATCATCAGCCACAGCCACTTCCGGCAGAGTGAAAGCACATCTTAAGAAGACAAATGCAAAATGCTACGAAAGCCCGATATCTGAAATAATTATGGTTCAAAGTGGTTTTGCTTCTTGCAAGTCACGGGAGCTTCAGGTGCCAAGGCAGCCTGAGTTTAGCGAGAGTTCCCAAAACAGAAATAACTTCCTTGAGAAGATAAGCTCATTCCACTTCATTACGAATCAGTTCAGGCCTTCACACTCGATTCAGAGCCGACTTGCATCCCACAGATTTTGTGTTGATGTGACATGGTTCGAACCACTAAACCAGCAGAGTGCAAATGCACAGCGAGTTGAGAAACACCCAGTAAATATTCAATTGTTATGCCATATAAAATAGAAATAGAATTTCACGCTTGTCAGGCTGAAGGATGTCAGTGTTAAAGATTGAAACATACTTGTGACAACCAATGAAACCGATTTACTGTGTTAGTTAGTCTGTGGGTTTTGATTTGCAGGTAGCAGCATACTTTGGCTATGTGGTGGCTGTCACGGACATAAACAGTGATGGGTAAGAATTACTCTGCGGTATGCATTGAACTGTAACTTGCACTCTGTTGTATAATTCTCCAAAGAGAGATGGAGCTGTAAACAACAAGCCTGCCCATCAATGTGGTAACTTGAAAAATATTTGTGATTTAGAGGTATTTATTACCATTGTAGATTTGAAATTATTTAATACTTCATAGTGAAGGGGCTGGACTTTCCCATGGGCTGATTGTTAAGTTTGCCTCTTGTCACATTTTGAAGTTACTTATGGTGATATTGCCACCTCTCCACCAAATATAATCCTGCCGATAACCAGGATCCAACTCCAGGCCATCTCCAGACGTATTCCCATTGCCGCCCTCCAGCAGTGACTATGCTGAGCTTTGCATGAGAGTGATGAGCATCTGTGCCATTACGATGCATCTTAGTTGGAGCTCAACTAGCCAGGAACCACTCTGCATTTCCCTTCTTGAGCCTCTCATGTTGGAGTGCTGAGCTAAGACTACCCCATGTTAGGGATCCAGGCTCCTTTTTCCTTTCTGGAGGTTGGTCAACTTCATATGATACCATGCATTGGCCTCCAGGTTCCTGCTACCCCAATTCTGACTGGTCCCTATTTATCTTTAGTGGGAGGCAGTGGCATAATGGTATTGTCGCTGGACTAGTAATCCAAAGTAATAATGATCTGGGGACTTGGTTTGAATCCCACCATGGCAGATGGTAAAATTTGAATTCAATAAAAAAATTCGGAATTAATAGTCTAATGATGACCATGAAGCCATTGTCGATTGTCTGGTTCACTAATGTCCTTCAGGGAAGGAAATCTGCCATCTTTACCTGGTCTGGCCAATTTGTGACTCCAGATCCACAGCAATGTGGTTGACTCTTAATTGCTCTCAGGGATGGGCAATAAATGCTGGCCCAGTCAGCGACGCCATGAACAAATAAAAATAACCTTCTGTCTCTAGTGTTTTGGCTTCAAAAATTCTTATCCCCCTCTACATGTTCCTCCATAGCCTTTCTCCATTGTCCTGTGTTTATGTTTAAATCCACACTCAAATCTTCCCAAATTCTCAGATATAGTTTATTGTACATGATTACTCCAGGCTTCCACCAGATCTACCCTGTCATCCGTGGAAGGGCACAGAGTCGCTTTGCAATTTTCTCCCGAGTACTTTCAGATGTCAACTTTTAAGGTTGACGGTGCAGAGGTCCAAGGTTCGATCCAAGCTCTGGGTCACTGTCTGTGTGGAGTTTGCACGTTATCCCCAGTGTTTGCTTGGGTTTTGCCCCCACAACCCAAAGATGTGCAGGGCAGGTAAATTGCCACTTAATTGGAAAAAATGAATTGGCTACTCTAATTTTTTTTTTAAACTTTCAAGGTTGACAAGTCCAAGTGTTTTTCAACTCCATCGACCCCCTCCCCCTCCCCCTCCCCCCACAACTCATTCCTTTGGCACCAGGGGCAGGATTTTGAACCACAGCTGGGACAAAGAACAGAGGCAAGCATGATCTAAATATATCTCCGCCATCCAACCTGCTGGTTTCCTGGCTCGATTCTGCCCTGGACTATTTTTTCGGACCTTATGGGGACAACAGGCCTATCAGCGTGCACACAGCAGGTAGCCAACTCAACTCTTTAATAGTAATTTAAGGCCAACTAAAAGAGACCGATGGACATTTTCCATTAGGCGTCCAGGTTACAAGAAGAGGTGGGGGCAGTTTTGTTGCTTGGAAATGGCCTCACAGCCAGGAGTCAGTAGGCCTTCCTGGATTCACAGGCTGCCCTGTGGAGGGGGCTTCCCCTCAACATTGATGGACTAGCTGCAGATCTATTTTTTAATTTACATTTTGTTTCAGTTGGATCGGAGGAAACCTCCATTTTGAAGCACTGTCTCCTTTAATTACCTTCCATCTCAGGTTGTTGCTCCATTCAAGCTGCAAGGCCTTCAATTGGCCATCCAGCTTTGGGACCTCCCCCCCCCCCCCCCCCCCCCCATCCCTCTGCATCCTTTATTGAACATCAACCTGCCCCTTGGCCATCAATTCCCCGTCCCAGTGAAAATCAAATGTTTCCCACACCAGCACAGGTTTCTAAACCTCGTTTCAACTTGGGTGCAGAGGCCACAGTGGAAAGTCCTGCCCTGCAGTGCAGTGTCATGTACAGTCCAAATGAGGTAGGGCTGTGTGGTTCGCTTCCCAGTTGGACATTAATGAACTAGTTGACCTTACAAAGTAAAACTGGCAGATTTTCATGATATTTTCTGTTGCCAGCCCATAAATTATCAGCCCTATTGAATGCAATTTCATAACTTGTCATTGTGAGATTTGAATTTATGGCTTGTACTTTGCCAATCCAGTGTTTTAAGTTCTGGGTTACTTTATCGATATCAAGGGTTGACTTTTTGTCTGAACATATCTTCTGATATTTAATTCCTGGCGGTGTTGTTTTGGCTAGTGGTTGATTGTCTTTTAGTATTCCACTGGTTCCTCGGTTCACAAGAAACAATTGACGGTAGTATTTCAAAGATTATAGTAATAATTTCTATATTCTACCAAGTATTAAAATGCCATATGAACTCCAAATAACATGAGCATTATTGGGTGCAGCAATTAAACCTTTAGCCTTTTACTGAACAACTCCCATTTCTCAGATACTGTTTAAGGTGAGAGGGCCACGTTTTCTCAAACGTCAGGAAACCATACCATGGCGCTGTATCCCTTTACATTGTAAAACTGTTCCATCCTTTTTTATGAGGGGAGCATAAAATAAAGAAAGTAATTCCAGAGAATATTTTTACCGATTGAACTATACTCATTTTTAAATATCCGTATAGAATTTACAGTGCAGGAGGAGGCAATTCGTTCCATCGAGTCTGCACCTGAACGAGCATCCTACCTAAGCCCACACATCCACCCTATCCCCGTAACCCAGCAACCCCACCTAACGTTTGGACACTATTGGACAATTTAGTGTAACAATCCACCTAACCCGCGCATCTTTGGACTGTGGGAGGAAACCCACGCAAACACGGGCAGAGACAGCACAGACCCAAGCAGAGAATCAAACCTGGGTCCCTGGCGCTGCGAAACAACAGTGCTAACCACTGTGCTACTCTACCACCCCAGTGCTAAACTAGTGCTTTCAGAAATCCTGTTAATAATTCAGTTTAATTTATTGCTTGTATATAATTATCGAATAAGTTGTCAGTATTAAAATGTCCCTTCTGTCTTTTGCTGTGTAGGAAAGATGATATTTTAGTCGGGGCACCTCTCTTTATCAGCTCCGGACCGGATGGAAAGCGCCATGAGTTTGGGCAGGTTTATGTTTACCTACAAGAGAAGGGTGTACCCTTCAAAGAGCCAACACAGACTTTTACAGGAACAGACAAGTTTGGTCGATTTGGCAGTGCCATAGCCACCCTTGGGGACCTTGATTATGATGGATACAAGGGTAATGAACTAACAGGATACTGTGCAGCGTTTGGTTAATGTTATAAGATTCACATTCTCAGCATGGATGGAAGTGTGAATTGTGTAATATTTTCACTCTTGAGTTCAAGGCAAAACTCATACATTTAATGTGAGATATAAAAGACCAAAATCATTAACTATCTGGTACAGTTCACACAGGGAGTCCGAGTTGCTGCCGCAACATACACATTGTAGTGTAGATAGTGATGTTAGAGGATTCAAGAATCTTTCCTCACATGGCTCACTCAGGTTCTCTTTTACTGCCTGCCATTGGCAGGAAACTCAACCTGCTTGGTGCATTATGAACACACCTTCCTTGGCCGTCAAGACCTGAGGTGGAACATGAACCCAGAGCTTCTGACGCAGAGGCAGTGCAGCACAAGACCTCCCAATTACTAACTGCATAAACATCTAATGCATTTCATAAACACTCCTTTGTTATTTTAAAGAGGGCATTAATCATAACTTCGGGATGGAATTCTCCAGCCATTCGCTGGCGGCGAGCCCTTGTCCCCGCGTTTCCCGACGGCGTGGGGAATTCCCATTGACAAGTGGAGAGAACAGAGAATCCTGCCGCCAGCGAATGGCACACCAACATCTCCGTGCTTCCTAGCAGGGGGAACTTGCAACAGAAGTCCCGGCCTTAAAAACCAGAGAATTCTTTATTGATTAAGTCCATCTCTCGGATATAATTGAGCCTTAAAGATTAGGAAGATCCTAGTTTTAATATCACTAGGGGATATAGGTTTAAAGTCCATGGGGCAAAGTTTAGAGGAGTATGTGCGAAGCAAGTTTTTACACAGAGGGTGGTGAGTGCCTCGGGAGGTTGTGGAAGCAGATACATTAACGGCGTTCGAAAGGTATCCCGACAAATATATGGCTAGGATGGGTGTACAGGGATATGGCATGAGGAAGTGCTGAGGGTTTTGGCCAAGGGTGGTATCATCACAGTGGCTCTGGAGGACAAAAATCCCCAAGGGCAGCAAAGTGATCATCAGAAGCCTGATGAGGACTCAAGGACGTGAAGACCGCCCATTGCCGAATGCAAGATATGATTTTTATGTTCTTGCACTGCAGGCTTTCTCTGGCTACCTCTGGGAACATGAATTTTTACTTCAGCAACATGGCTGAGTTCAAATTTTTGGAACAGATCTGGCTCTCAATCTCGCGAACAGGTCTGGTTCTGAATTCCGTCAAGAAGCTAGAACGACTGGGTTGTAGCTGGAGGACTAAGGAATGGGAAATAGGTTAGATTTGAGCCATAAAATGTGCATCACCGTGATGAAGCCAGTGGCATTTTAAAAAATTAATTAGAGGCTCGTTATACTTTCATTTCTTTAATGTCCACCCTCTGGCATATTGTGTGGCAACATCTGAGTTACACGTTAATGAACCATTTATGTCTCTCCAGATGTCGCAATCGGAGCACCACATGCCGGTGAAGATGGCAATGGAAGAGTGTTCATTTACTTTGGCCATGCTCATGGACTCCATCCAAAATTCTATCAAGAGCTGAAGGGAAAATGGGCACCTGTTGTAGTGTCTGCGGGATTTGGCTTCTCACTGAGGGGAGGGGAGGATATAGATGCAAACAATTACACAGGTGATGCCTCCATGGCTTTGATTTTATTCCTTACATGTGATACTGTGCGCTGGATGTAGATATCTAAAATAAGAAAATGACTATTTTATCCATCTCGCAAGTCGGAACAGTATTTAAATGAATGATATGGTAGATGGACAAGATCAGTCAATTTCAGTTTTCAAGAGAAATGTAAATTTAAATTTAATTCATTCATGAGATGCGGGTGCCTCTGGCAAGGTCAGCTTTTGTTGCCCATCCCTAATTGCCCTTGAACGGAGTAATTTGCAAGGCCATTGAAGAGTCAACTACATTGCTGGGGATCATGTTGGCATGACCAGAGGCATCAGTGTACCAGATGAGTTTTTGGCTAAAGTTCTCCTGTTTGCAGAGTAATTGCTTCTGCCAGCGAAGAATCCGGGCTGATTCCCACTGGCGCCAGGAGTAAAGTTGGCTTGCCATTCAATGGCACATCAACATTTTTAAAATGAGGATGGAGGTTTGTGCTGAATATGAGATGGGCCCTGATCTCAGAATACCATTGCAGCCCCCTCCTGAATCATTGTCTAGGACCCTCATCAATAGCTAGCAATGTTCCCCCCCTTTAATCATTGGCAAGCCCCCCCCCACCCCCCCCCCCCTCAGCAACCCCCTTCAATCACCGCTCATCAATACCCCTCCTTCCGGCACCTCCCTCAGTCCCTCCATCCTAGCTACCCTTCAGGCCCTGCACCTTGGCAGCCAACCTGGCACTTTGCATTCTGAGAGATGCAAGGGGCTGATTACCCTTCCTACACTTGCCTCCAGGGAGCCGAGGAGGGAACATCAGGGATGGTGGGTATCAGGGGGCTGAGCTGGAGGGGCTCAGGTTGGGGGTCTTTCTTGGGATGGGACTTGTTTGACAGGTCTCCCCATCTGCAGCCTTTACATCCTGTAAACCATCCTCCTGCATGTCAAAATGAAAGATTTGTGAGAGTCTCGCCTTTAATGTGGTTAAAACGTTTGAAATGTTTCTTTCGCAATGAATTTCATTGCACTTTAAATTTTTCAAACTCTCTGCATGTCTAGAAGACTAAAAGCTTTGACCTGCATTGTTTATATTCAATTTCAAGGGCCATGGCCTTTTTAAAGCCATGTGATTGACAGGTCCAGGCCGTTTCAAAGGAAAGATCACCATTGTTTATTTATATAACTCTGCAGGGGTCCATTAACTTTGAATTACAAACTCTTTTGAGCGGTGGTTCTTTCTAACCATATTTCTTCTTGAAGAAGCTGTCTCTTTGTTCTGAAGAGCTTCCTAGAAAGAGCAGGTGCCCTGTCTGAGTACTGCTCCTGCACCTTGGAGTGCAAGCTGCCAGGTCTCCATTTCTCTGGACTTGCATCGATTTATGCCAGTGGGACTCCCAGCTGGGAAGTTTGAGCACCCCTCAGGAGGCAAGTGCATTGTGCCTCCTGCCCGATAATAAGATTTAAATCAGGGTTAATGAGGTGTTTTCATGTTCCCACCGGATATGGGCGGCAACGTCACCAGTGCCAGTGGGAACCTCGTATGGGTTGGTGGGATGAGACAGGAGACTCGGAACGTGTTTGACGCCCAAAGTGAAAACCATTTTTTCCCACCCTTCCGATTCATTAAGCCATTGCGATTTCCACCACTGGTTTGCGGCCCTGGAGAATCCCTGCCTTCATGACGTGGTCATAATTATACTTTTAATTCCAAATTGTTATTAATTAAAATGTCACCTTCTGACATGGTGGGACTCGAACCCCGGTCCCCAGAGCATTGCATTACTCTGGACCACTGGATTGCCAGTTGCAATACCATGTCACTGTAGTGATATGCATCACTGTATATACACAAGAGATTAATGTAAATACACCACAACTAAGTAACCACTAGAAGGAGCACCAGATATGTATATAATAGACAAAACAGGAAGTCAAGGGGCATTCTTCACAGGAACGGCAGCTGGTGAGCAGGACACAGACAGGCAGCTCAGATATAATGTATAGTATAAGTGCTGGAGAGAGGACAAACTCACACAATAAAGCATCTACTTCAACTGTAAGACCAAGAGCTTTATTCAAACACAAGGAATAATAAAGTCACCACCGCCTCTCCACATGATGCCCAGATACTGGCAGAATTCTCAGGATATGTTTTGCAGTGGCGGGGTAGCTCTCTTGCTGGAGTAGAATCACCCCTGGTCTGTGTTGGTGCTAAGAGCAATGCCTAGGAACAATTCCCTCTCACTTGCCGAGCTAATTTATGCATGGCGGGAGCTCACATAATTCCATTCAGAATCCCGCTATTGGCCCGATATCAAGGTCCAGTGGTTGCCCCCCACAACACAAATCCTGCCCCCACCCCTCCCCGCTGACCAGTAGGAGCATCTTCCCCCCCACAACCACAGGAATTATAGGTCACCCCCTCAATAGCACACATGAATGAGGGAAACACAATTCCTCATCAGACCCCCAACAGAGAACCCCCATCACACCCCATATCAGAGATCCCCATCAGACCTCCCCCATGGAGATTCCCATAAGAGACACTCATAAGAGACCCCTATATCTGAGACCCCCATATCAGAGACAGACCTCCCCCATATCAGAGACAGACCCCCGCATAACAGATACACCCCACCCCCCATCAGTCACCCCTGCCTGCCTGGAATCAAAAAAGCAGTCCAGGCAGAAATTGTGAAAAATCATTTCATTTTCACTTACCTATCCCTTACACCTGCTGCCTCAGACAGAAATCTAGAAAGCAGCAGCTATTATTTCATAGAAAGCAAAAGCACATCAAAGACATTAAATGCCCTCAGATCCTTTGATCTGCGAGGCTTCTATTCACTTTTAAAGAGAAATATATTTTAGTAGGCTGTACTTAACAGGGTAATAGCTTCCAGATAGCCCATTTCCTGGATTATTTATTTTCATCTATCTTCATGTTTGAATGCATCTCAAATACCCTGCTGTGAAACTAACCACAATGTTTATAAACATTTAAGAGTTAAGTGCTTTCACTTCCTCTTTTTGTTAGCAGAAAGCACTTAATTGCTTTTGATATGACTAGGACCTGTCAATTATAGTTCGGCTCTCCATATAGAGGTATCTGATATGGGGTGTCTGTGATATGAGGGATTCTTATGGGGAGGTCTCCGATGCATGGGGCTCTCTGATATGGAGGGCCTCTGATATGGGTAATCTCTTATGGAGGTTCTCTGATATGGGGGTCTCTGATACGGGTATCTCTGATATGGGGGTCTCTGAAATGGGGGGGTCTTTGATATGGGGATCTCTGATGTGGGTATCTCTGATATGTGGGTCTCTTCTGGGGAGGCCTCTGTTACGGGGGTCCCTTATATGGGGGTCTCTGATATGGGGGAGTCTGGTGGGGGGATCTTTGATATGGAGGACTGATCGGGGTCTCCCATATGTGACTTTGATGGGGATCTGGTGGTGGATCTGCTGGAGAGGCTCTGATGGTGGTCTCTGATATGGGTGTCCGATGAGGTTTCTGATGGGGGTTTCTGATATGAAGTCTGAAAGGGGGGATCTGATGAGGGTCTCTGATATGGGGGTCTGAATAGGGATCTGATGGTGGGGTATTGGGTGGTGGGATGGGCAGGATTTACATTGTGGGGAGGAGGAGGCCCTCCGATAGACTTTGGGAATATCGACATTACTTATGTACCCCCTTGTCGTCCACCACGTCAGGACCAGATTCGAAAATACTTCCAGCAATCCAGGCCCCGTGAAGCCTGGCTGAGAGGGCTAGAACATCGCGGAGGCGTGGAGAATTGCGCTTTCAGCCTATTAATCGGGTACAAATGGGTTCAAATAACCCAGTTGCATCCTCCCATCGGGATGGGGTGTGTAGCTCGCTGCTGCCGCCGTTGGGGGACCGGAGCTTCGGAACAGGCACTGGTCCCATTTTTAGCCCAACGCTCCATCCGCCACCACATCAGGAACCACGCTATTGTCAGCGGGTGGCGGAGAATTCCACCCAATGTTTAGCTTACAGCCCTGCATATAACCTCTATAAAAGAATATTTCTCATGATGGCCTTCCCAATACAATTCCTCCCTTGAGTGAGATCTGGAGGGGAAACCATGGCAGGGGGTGGGGGAGTGGAGAAGTAGAGGAGGCAGTGAGAATAAAATATCCCTGAGCACAGGGTTCCAATAATGAACAACCAGAGCGGCCTGGCAGAAAAACCACTGCTTCCGCCTCCTTTTGAAGGTTATCTTCATAGATAAAAATGAATAAAATGACTGTGTGTTGAGGGAAGGTGTTCGGGGAGTGAGGACCTGATTCGGTTGTCCTCAATTTTGCCATCTCTTCTTGGTAGCGTTCCTTTAAATGTCATGCGGCAGGGTGAATCTACATTTAATTCCAGAGGGAGGGAGAAGTTATTAACAGAAGATAAATTTTCATAATATACATTTTCCGCTCGGTTCAACATTTTCAGATTAGATTTAACCTGAGGAAATGTGGTTTGCAAAGAAATAGCTGCAGTAAATTACAGGGAAATGATTTGACCAGCGTAGATTAAACATGCCATTGGACTCTATTTTAAATCAGGTGGTCAAATATGGTACAATTTTGAGGATTGTGGTAGCATATAAGTACTTGTGCTAAACATGTTCAAAGTAATGATGTTCGGCTGGGGGGGGGGGGGGGGGGGGGGGGGGGGGGGGGGGAGTGATTCAGGGGAAAGCATCCGGCTTCCGAGGAGATATATCCAACGGGATAGGACAGCACAGAATGAGCTGAGAGCGCCCTCCAGTGGCCAGCCTATTTGTTTGAAATTTATACGAGCCTCTTGCAAGTATAAGCAGAAGACTTAAAATGGGTTGGCAGAAAATTCTGTCTGTATTTTTCAGCGAAAGGAATTAAAGTAAGTGTTTGCCAGGAGGCAAATATATGCATCCCACATTCAGCCTTTGAGCTGTGTAGTCAACTGGAATGTAAATTAAAGTGAAACATTACTGGGAGCACAAGATTCAGAAATTCAGTCCCTGGACGTTTTGGCTTTAAGTTGTCACAGGACAATGTGACTAACTGTCCCGAATGGAGAGTGCAGTAATTTGATGGTCACGGTAATACTGGGCCGATGATACAGAGGTTGTGCCTCCAGAGTATTAGCTCAGGCCCCTGAATGATTAGCACATGGACAACATCATCGAACAAATTTAACTCCAGCTTGTAACATGTTACAAGCTGGAGTTCAATTTGTTCGATGATTGATGGGCTGGCTGTTGTTGTGAAGACCCGGTGGGTTCACTGATGTCCTCCAGGTGTAAGAGAAGCCACCACCTGTACCTAGCCAGATTTGAACACAACTCTAGTCCCATGTTATGCTCCTTTTTAATTTACTCTTCTCATGTCATATGGGCATTGCTGTGTTGCCCATCCCTATTTGCCGTTGAGCTGAGTATTTCAGTGGGCAGTTAGAGACATCCCCATTCAGTAGATCTGGGGTCACATTTAGGTCAGACCCAGTAAGGATGGAGGATTTCTCTTCCTTACAGAACATTAGTGAACCAGATTTAATTGTTTTTTTTACTTTGCTTCTTAGATGGGCTTTTTGGTTGGCATGGACCACTCTAGGCCGAAGGGCATGTTTCTGTGCTGTAGACTCTATGGGCGTGATTCTCCGAAACCGGGAGAAATCGTGAGGCTGGCATCAAAAGCGGGCGGGTTTGACGCCAGCCTCCGCCCCCCCGACCCGGTGAAGACCCGGTGAAGACCCGGTGGGTTCACTAGCATGCCTCGGCCGTGAACTCCGGCATCGCGGGCTTAACGAATTTCGTTAAGCCCGCTTGCCAGAGTTTGCGATGGCTGACGAGTCACATGACGTCAGCCGCGCATGCGCGGATTGGAAGACTCCAACCCGCACATGCGCGGATGACATCATCGCTCATTTGCGCGAAACCTGCGCATGCGCGGGCCGGGATGCCCCTCAGCCGCCCCGCGAATGGATACAGCGGGGCGGCGGAAGGACAAAGAGTGCGCGGGGTAAGTACCCGCTGCCCGCGATTGGTGCCCACCGATCGCGGGCCCATGGCACCCTTGGCACGGCCGTGGTACTGCCGTGCCAATCGGTGCCATGGTTCCCAAGATCACAACTTTACGGCCGTTTTTACGAACGATCAGACCAGGTGTGTTTGACGTTCCTAGAAAACGGTCGTAAAGGGCTTGGACTTCGGCCCATCGGCCAGCTGAGAATTGCTGCTCGCCGTAAAAAAACGGCGGGCAGCGATTCGTGTCGGGAGGCGGGCGTGGGGGGGGGGAGAATAGCGGGAAGGCGTCAGACCAGCGTGGCCGTAAAAATTTACGACCCCCGCTATTCTCCGCACCGTCGTGAGTGCGGAGAATCGCCCCCCATGAACTTCTATGAACAATTGATTTGATTCACTTGTCACATAACCGACCAGCTTGCAATTCCAGATTTTGCTTTTAATTAATTGAATTTAAATTCCAACAACTGCTGCCACGGTGGGATTTGAACTCATGTCTCCAGAGTATTAGCTCAGGCCCCTGAATGATTAGCACATGGACAACATCATTGCACCATTGTCTGTCCCAACATACTGTCCCTTAAAACCCTCTGCTGTAGGACCTCCCATAGTCAGGATAAAAAGGAATACAGCTTTGTGAGTATCAACCATATTGCTGAGAGCAAATTATAAATAGTATTACAATGGATAAGCTGCCGGAAAGACATTAACAAACCTTTTTATTCAGCATATTTCCTTCCCTCAGAAACAAGTTACCTATTATTGTATTAAAAAGAATCTGTCCGGAAAGTATGGTCCAATATTGAGGCACGTGGGGTGGAATCTCACGGTGGGCTGGATTCTCCGACCCCACCCGCTGCAAGAACACCAGGGGTGAGCTGCCTGCAATGGAGAACTCCACTGACCTCAGGTGGGATTCTCCGGTTACCGGGACAACGCGCCCGGAGAAACCCGCCCATTTTTTTCAAAGTATCAGTCTCTGACTGAAAACTGCTGTGCAGCTCTCCAGCTGCCCAGACCAGTTTCATTCCACATCTTGAGCCGCTTTTTAAAAAGAAGTGGGCGGGGTTTATGCCATCACTTGGGTGGGTCGGGGCATGAACCGGCTCCATAGAGCTCGGGACGCCATCATTAACGGCCGCCCCAATCAGAATGGAAACTGGACGGCATCCAGCCCCCACCAGAGAGGAATTGGGGGCTCACCTGCCATACCTCCCCTGCCCCGGACAATCTGCAAGTATCACCGGCGGTTCGCCCCCCCCCCCCCCCCACCACCACCACCATCCCCCCCCCCCCCCACCATTCCCCCCTCCCCCCCACCCTGTGTGCTCGTTTCCCAGCCCATGTCTGCAGGTTTCCCCCTCACTGCCCGTTCACCCTCATCACACAATAATGGCAACCACCCCCCTCCCACCGGCCATGGGTTTCCATGAGGGTCCGCCCTTCACGCTGACCCCGGCACAGGTTGGCACTGGATTGATCCCCTCAACTGAATCCTGGATTTAAAAAGCTGTTGTAAACTTCACGTTGGCGAGGTTTGAATAACTGCGGTAGAGGGTCCTGTTAATAACATTAATATTTGATATAGCACATTCAAATGAGGCTCCTTACCTTTGAGGGTGTGAACTTCATGATGTCGCTGGACAGCGAAAGTCAGGAAACATAATCAGCAGGATTCTCCCTTCTGGGGACTAAGTCCCCACGGCGTTGGGAGAACCGGCGCCAACCACTCTGGGGTCAACAACCCCCGAAAGTGCAGAATTTGCATTCTCCTCACTTTCGGGAGCTAGCTGGATGGCGGAGGGGTTGGCGCCGCTCCAGCCGGCGCAGAAGGGACTCAGCAAGTTTGCGCATGCGCCAAAGGGCCGGCGTGATCTCACGCATGCGCGGAACTGCCGCCGTTGTTCTGCGCATGCACAGACCAGCCGGCGTATTTTGCCTCTTCTCCACGCCGGCAATGGCGGAGACCTGCTGGGGTCGGCGTAGAAGGAAGAAGTGCCCCATGGAACAGGCCCACCCGCAGATCAGTGGGCCCCGATTGTGGGCCAGGCCACCGTGGGGGCCCCCCCGGGGTCGGATCCCCCGTGCCCCCCCCGAGGACCGCCCCCGCCAACTTAGCTGCCATGACCCGCCGGTGTCAGAGGTGAGTGATTCATGCCGGCGGGACTGACCAAATACAGACGGCCGCTCGGCCCATCGGGGCCCGGAGAATTGCCGGGGTGGGGGGCACTGCCAACGACCCCCCCCCCCCCCCCCCCCCCCCCCGACCGGCATGGCGTGAATCCCACCCCCGCCCGAAAAACGCACCAGAGAATATGGCAGTCGGCGTCGGGGCGTTGGGGTGGAATTCGCGCCACCCCTCGGGGATTCTCTGACCCGGCAGGGGGGCCGTCGGAGAATCCCGCCCAATATCTTTGCAGAGAACCCCGTTTCCCAACTCTCTCTGGGTTTTCCGCCTTGTCGCCTTTCTCTCTGATGGTGATCGCGGGCTGGAAATCGGCACCACTGACTGGAAAGAATCATAGAATTGACAGAGCAGAAGGAGGTCATTCGGCTCATTGAGTCTGCACCGGCCCTTGGAAAGAGCATCCTACCTTACCCCACACATGCACCCTCTCCCCACACCTCCATCCTAACCCCGTCTAACCGTTTTTGGACAGTAAGGGCAATTTAGCATAGCCAATCCACCTATCCTGCGCATCTTTGGACTGTGGGAGGAAACTGAAGCACCCGGAGGAAACCCATGCGGACACAGGGAGAAGTGCAGACTCCGTACAGACAGTGATCCAAGCCGGGAATCGAACCTGGGACCCCGGAGCTGTGAAGCAACTGTGCTAACCACTGTGCTACCATGCTGCCCAACGGCCCAGGATTGACCTGCATTCTGTGATGACGTACCTGATCTCAGCTAGGGACAGCAGTTGAAACATCCTAGAAGGCCTCAGAGCCATTGCATGAAGGAGAGAACAATAATCAGCCTTGTTTCCCTTTTATCGTTGTTAACCAGCGAATCCGGCTGCGTGTGGCCATCAGGTGAAAATAGGAATTGTTTAATATTCTGCTGATACTTACAGTCGAGATTCGCATCTTCACAACAGCCACTACACAGGCGTAGTGGGTCACCAACTGGCATTAACTTGACACTGTCAATGCCAATCAGTTCAGCCCACTGCATTGGCAGAACCAGTGGAACAGTACCCCAGTAAATTGGCAACACTTGTGGGAGTTGTGTGTGTGTGTGGGGGTGGGGGGGGGGGGGGGGGGGGGGGGGGGGGGGGGCCTAAAAACAGCATCTCTACTTCTGGCCACAAAATAGTTTCCTCGCTGCTCCATCAATATTATCTTAATGCGTGCTCTTATTTCTGTTGCAGATTTGATTGTTGGTGCCCACGATGCTGATAAAGTTCTGTTATACAGGTGAGGATCTCCAAACAGCAACACGGCTGCAGCTCAACTTGATCATCTGCCACCTTCCTAAATCATTAGTGTCGCCTCACGATCTTGTCTGTGTTCCTCTCCATTACATGGCCTTGTCTCGTCCATTCATCGAATGGCGCCTGAAGAGAATCTTATTCCAAGGATAACTGGGGCTGGATTCTCCGCCCCGCCGTGCACCACTTTTCTGCCCCGACCAGCTGGCGGGATTTTCCGTTACGCCGACCGGTCAATGGGGTTTGCCATTGTGGGGCAGCCCCACGCCGTGGGAAACCCCTGGGCACCGGCAACACGGAGAATCCCACTGGCGGAGAATCACGCCCCTGATATTTATATAGCACGTTTCATGTCCCAAGGTGCTTTCCCAGGAGCAAGTTCCAACACAATGAACAAGCGAGATGCACCACATTGACAAATCCATCTTCAGTCATACATTCGATAAGAATAAAGAACACACTAGCCTCACAGTTTAGCTCATGGTTAAAGGGCCGCTGATTTCCTGAGCAGGAGAGTTTAACAGACCATGGGCGAAATTCTCCGCAGACCGACGTGACGCCCATTTCCGGCGGGGAAAAGCGGTGCGGTTGACTCCGGCGTCGGGGCCTTCTTTTAAGCCGTTAATCTCCGTTCCCGAAAGGGCCAACAGCGGACTGACGCGATATGCGTCAGTTTCACCCGCTGCGGAAGTGGCGAGTCCCGCCGTTTGTGTGGTGGGGAGAGAGAGCCCTGGCGTTTGGGGGGGTGGGGTGGGGTGGGGTGGGAGAGAGACCCGGCGTTTGGGGGGGTGGGGGGGAGAGAGACCCGGCGTTTGGGGGGGGGGGAGGGACCTGAGAGAGAGACCCGGCGTTTTGGGGGGGGGAGAGAGAGACCTGGCGTTTTGGGGGGGGGGGAGAGAGAGAGACCTGGCGTTTTGGGGGGGGGGGAGGGAGAGAGACCCGGCGTTTGGGGGGGGAGAGAGAGACCTGGCGTTTTGGAAGGGGGGAGAGAGAGATCCGGCGTTTTGGGGGGGGGGGAGAGAGAGAGACCTGGCGTTTTGGGGGGGGGAAGAGAGAGACCCGGCGTTTTGGAAGGGGGGAGAGAGAGACCCGGCGTTTTGGGGGGGGGAGAGAGAGACCCGGCGTTTTGGGGGGGGGGCGGGGAGAGAGAGACCCGGTGTTTTGGGGGGGGAGAGAGAGAGACCCGGCGTTTGGGGGGGGAGAGAGAGACCCAGCGTTTGGGGGGGGGAGAGAGTCCCGGCGTTTGGGGGGGAGAGAGAGACCCAGCGTTTGGGGGGGGGGAGAGAGTCCCGGCGTTTGTGTGGGGGGGGAGAGAGAGTCCCGGCGTTTGTGTGGTGGGGCGGGTGGGGGGGGGGGTGAGTGGGTGGGGGGGGTAGGAGGTGGGGGGGTGAGGGGGTGTGAGTGGGGGTGGGGGGGTGAGTAGGGGTGGGGTGTGAGTAGGGGTGGGGGGGTTGGGGGTGGGGGGTTGGGGGGGTGAGTGGGGGTGGGGGGTAGGGGTGGTGGGGTTGGGGGGGGTGGGGGTGGTGGTGGGGTGGTAGGGGTGGGGGGGTGAGTGGGGGTGGGGGGTAGGGGTAGGGGGTAGGGGTAGGGGTGGTGGGGTAGGGGGTTAGGGTAGGGGGCAGCGGCGTACAGAGGAGGGGTGGCGTCGGTACGTTAGCCCCGGGCATCCATTGGATGGGGGCATCAGCAGATCTTTCTCAAGGCTCCCCTTCCTCCCAGCTGCCTTGTCTTTGTTTGAGAGAGAGAGGGGGAGATTGTGGGGACAGACAGAGAGAGAGAGACAGAGAGAGGGAGTCCCGTCCGCCCTCTGGCTGAGAGCAGGGCTTTGGTGAATATATTGCAATCTGCCTAAACCCCGGAATATTGCCTGGTTAGAATGCAGAGGGAAATGCTGGGATCACAGGGTGGGAGATGTGTCTGGATTTGTCTATTTCAGCTTCAGCCTCTGCGATTTCAGGTCAGTTTCACAACAACATGAAAAACGCGTGGAGAGAGAGGGAAAAACTTTGGCAAAATTTCTGGGTTCTGCCTTTATAATTCACAGCGCAGAAAGGGTTCTGCGCTGTGAATTATCAAGGCACCTTTTCTAATCCTGGGGAGAAACAACCTTTTGAAGAGTCTGAGGAAATAAGCAGGAATTTGGATTAATTCTGCCTCCCCACCCCCTGGGCCTCTTTCGCCTCCTTTCTCCTCCCTCCCCCTTTCTCCTCCCTCCCCCTTTCTTCTCCCTCCCCCCTTTCTCCTCCCTCCCCCTTTCTCCCTCCTTTCCTCCCTCCTCATCCTCTTATCTCTTCTCCTCCTCCTCCTTTCCTCCTCCCTCCCTCCCCTTTCTTCTCCCATCCCCCCTTCTCCTCCGTCCCCTTTCTCCTCCCTCCCCCTTTCTCCTCCCTCCCCCTTTCTCCTCTCTCCCCCTTTCTCCTCTCTCTCTCTCTCTCTCTCACATTCTCTTCATCCTGCCCTTTGTTCCAGAGCTATTTGATCCCCCTGTGCACTGGCACAGATTTACAGTGCGGTTTAGGCTCTGCGTTTACCCCAGGTGTGGGGGCAGGGAAAAGAGGGGGGTTCGGCATTCCTCAGGGGCACTGCATTGAACCACCCCCACCCCCCTCCCAAATCATCCTCCATCTAACCTCATCCATCCCTCTTTTCCCCGCCCCCACACCTGGGGTAAACACAGAACCTAAACCGCACTGTAAATCTGTGCCACTATAAATTAGATGGGGTTACGGGGATATGGTGATGGAGTGAGCCTAGGTTGGGTGCTCTTTCAGAGGGTCAGTGCAGACTCAATGGGCTGAATAACCTCCTTCTGCTCAGTGGTAGTTCCATGGTTCTAAATGTAACTGATTATCTACAGCCCCTTTTCCAACTCCTCCTTCCTCACCCCAGTCCCTTTATACACACAGACATGCACACACACAGACACATACAGACACACACAAACAGACACATACACACACACATACAGACACACAGGCACAAACACACACACAGACATGTACATACACAGACACACACAAACACACACACAGACACACACACACAGATACACACACACATACACAGACAGACACATACAGACCCACACAGACAGACACACACATACACACAGACACACGCACAGACACACAAACACACACACACAGATACACAGACACACACATACACACACACAGACACACACAGACACACACAGACAGACACACACGCAGACACACACACACAGACGCACAAACACACATGCACACACAGACACACACAGTCACACAGCCACACACACAGACACACACACAGTCACACAGACACACACACAGACAGGCTTTCATTTTGGTACTTTTTCCTTTTAGGTGTCGAAGAGTCAGTTTTCTCCTTTCCAAAGTACAAAACTTGGGAAAACAATGTCCTGACAAGCAATCTGTTTCAATTTTGAGTCTTCTGCTCAAAGGCACATCTCGATTATGGGTCCACGGACCAAAATAACAAAATAAAATAAAAGATGTGGGAACCAAGGAAATAAACAGGAACAAATCTTACACTACAGTATTCTAGGTTATGATTCAAGAGTGTCAGCAATATTCTGGGATACAGTTCCAGAGTCCCCATAGTATTCTTACATTTTGTCATGCACATGTACTTAATATTTTAGCAATGACAGTCAGTGTTGCCAGGCCATTTGACGTAAATCTATTGAAATATACGATTCTTCACATGAGAAAATCTTTACAGTTCTCAGAGCTTTTTTGAGTGTGTAAGTGGGCGCATGTAGACTCGTCCCTGTGCAGGGAATTAACTGGAGGTGGAGTATTCCCAGTCTTGTTCATGAGTCACTATGTGCAGTGGCACAAGAGATTCGGGATAGGCATTATGATCGGGACTGATCTCTTATGACTACTTCGCACACCTGTTACAACTTGCACTCTGTGCTACTTGAACAGGAGCATTTGCTTGTATACAATAACAGGTTAGGCTCACATTAAAACAGCACAGAGATATTGCCCAGCATATTGAGCATTCATGTTGAAATGATCTGATTATACTTTTTTCCAATTCCCCCCCCTCCCCCCCCCCCCCTTGCTGGTTTCTGTTCTATGTCTGACAGCTATGCTTTGGAACCCCCTCCCCCAATGCATCATGGTCTACATTTACGTTTAGGCAGCTAAGTCTCAACACATTACTCAGCCAAAGGATCAAGTAGTTCCATACCTCGTGTTCACAAATAAAGTGTGCTGGTGAATTGCTGAATATTACTCCCTATGAAATCCATATCTCCTGGCAGCAATGTCCGAGGGTTCTGCATACGAATGTGAGCAACTGAAATGTCCCTCATATCTGGGACGCGGCCCCCCAGTCATGGGGATGTATTGAGATACAACGGGCTCAATTCAACCAAATGGGAACAAAGTTCCATAGCGAGCGCGTTTAATCGCGTGTTTCCCGGCTCCAGTGCCGAGAAACACATGGCTATTCAACGCGACTTGCGTTGTACAAAGGGCCTCAGCGAGGAATGCGTGGGCCAAGGCCGCACATAGCCCCATTTTGTCCACAAGAACTACCCAGTGCAAGCACGATATCGGGACGTTATTTTTAAATGGCCTCCCGATCTCTGAGGCCCCCCGATGCAATCCCCAACCTCTCTCCCAGCCCGAAAGCAGAATGGGAGGGTCCACACAGGCCACCCCCAGCCCAATTGCACACACAAAAATTGCCAGCTTGGCAATGCCTATGCCAGCTGCCAAGGTGCCAGGGTGGCTTTGCCAAGGTGCCAATTTGGCACTGCCAGGGTGCCCAGCAATGCCAGGGAACCACCCCACCCAAAGGGAATGCAGCTGGGGGCCTCCGATCCCTTAGGAGACCCCCACAAGTGCCATTCTGTTTGTGGGGACCAGTGAAAGACATCACTCACTGAAGGTCTCCAAAAGAATTCCAAAGCCTCAGGTACCTCGCGAATCTGTACATTAGAGTGAGACTAGTTGTCTCGCTCTAACATGCAGATTTTCCAAAAAAGTGATCCCACCCGCCAAGGGCGAGATTTAATTTGCAATGTCTCGCGAGATTGTGTTGGATCTCGTGAGGCGTTGCGAGTCGGGTAGACCCTGGGAGCGGGGTCTCCCGGCTTTTATTGGCCACGCTGCGCCGGACACAGCGTGGCCATTAGATCGCGCTCGGTATGGCAGGGGCATGGGAACCGATGCAGGAAGTTGGAAGGTAGTAAAACAGGGACAGAAGCAAAAGGAAGTAAGGGGGAAAGTGCAAGGCAGAGAAGACATAGTCAAAAATCAAAAAGGGCGACAGTACAAGGTACAGTGACTGAGGGGAGCTCAGTGAATAGGCCCAGTCATACTAAAAGGAATAAAACTGGAGATGTTAAGATTCAAAACAGAGGTAAAAAAACCAACATAAGTGTACTTTACCTGAATGCTCGTAGTATTCGAAATAAAGTAAATGAGTTGATGGCACAAATCATCGTGAATGACTATGATTTAGTGGCCATCCCTGAAACATGGTTAAAGGATGGTCACGACTGGGAGTTAAATATCCGAGGGTATCAAACTATTCGGAAGGACACAGTGGATGGTAAGGGAGGTCGTGTTGCTCTGTTATTTAAGGATGACATCCGGGCAATAGTAAGGGATGACATCGGCGCTATGGAGGATAAGGTTGAATCCATTTGGCTGGAAATCAGGAATAGTAAGGCGAAAAAGTCACTGATAGGAGTAGTCTATCGGCCACCAAATAGGAGCGTTATGGTGGGGCAGGCAATAAACAAAGAAATAACTGATGCATGTAGAAATGGTACAGCAGTTATCATGGGGGATTTTAATCTATATGTCGATTGGTTTAACCAGGTCGGTCAAGGCAACCTTGAAGAGGAGTTTATAGAATGTATCCGCGATAGTTTCCTAGAACAGTATGTAATGGAACCTACGAGGGAACAAGCGGTCCTAGATCTTGTCCTGTGTAATGAGACAGGATTGATTCATGATCTCATAGTTAGGGATCCTCTCGGAAGGCGCGATCACAATATGGTGGAATTTAAAATACAGATGGAAGGTGAGAAAGTAAAATCAAATACTAGTGTTTTGTGTTTAAACAAAGGAGATTACAATGGGATGAGAGAAGAACTAGCCAAGGTAGACTGGGAGCAAAGACTTTATGGTGGAACAGTTGAGGAACAGTGGAGAACCTTCCAAGCGATTTTTCACAGTGCTCAGCAAAGGTTTATACCAACAAAAAGGAAGGACGGTAGAAAGAGGGAAAATCGACTGTGGATATCTAAGGAAATAAGGGAGAGTGTCAAATTGAAGGAAAAAGCATACAAAGTGGCAAAGATTATTGGGAGACTAGAGGACTGGGAAATCTTTAGGGGGCAACAGAAAGCTACTAAAAAAGCTATAAAGAAGAGTAAGATAGAGTATGAGAGTAAACTTGCTCAGAATATAAAAACAGAGTAAAAGTTTTTACAAATATATAAAACAAAAAAGAGTGGCTAAGGTAACTATTGGTCCTTTAGAGGATGAGAAGGGAGTTTTAATAATGGGAGATGAGAAAATGGCTGAAGCACTGAACAGGTTTTTTGGGTCGGTCTTCACAGTGGAAGACACAAATAACATGCCAGCGACTGATAGAAATGAGGCTATGACAGGTGAGGACCTTGAGAGGATTGTTATCACTAAGGAGGTATTGATGGGCAAGCTAATGGGGCTAACGGTAGACAAGTCTCCTGGCCCTGATGGAATGCATCTCAGAGTGCTAAAAGAGATGGCTAGGGAAATTGCAGATGCACTAGTGATGATTTACCAAAATTCACTAGACTCTGGGGTGTTCCCGGTGGATTGGAAATTAGCAAACATGACACCACTGTTTAAAAAAGGAGGTAGGCAGAGAGCAGGAAATTATAGGCCAGTGAGCTTAACTTCGGTAGTAGGGAAGATGCTGGAATCTATCATCAAGGAAGAAATAGCGAGGCATCTGGATAGAAATTGTCCCATTGGGCAGACACAGCATGGGTTCATAAAGGGCAGGTCATGCCTAACTAATTTAGTGGAATTTTTTGAGGACATTACCAGTGCAGTAGATAATGGGGAGCCAATGGATGTGGTATATCTGGATTTCCAGAAAGCCTTTGACAATGTGCCACACAAAAGGTCGCTGCATCAGATAAAGATGCATGGCATTAAGGGTAAAGTAGTAGCATGGATAGAGGATTGGTTAATTAATAGAAAGCAAAGAGTGGGGATTAATGGGTGTTTCTCTGGTTGGCAATTAGTAGCTAGTGGTGTCCCTCAGGGATCCGTGTTGGGCCCACAATTGTTCACAATTTACATAGATGATTTGGAGTTGGGGACCAAGGGCAATGTGTCCAAGTTTGCAGATGACACTAAGATGAGTGGTAAAGCAAAAAGTACAGAGGATACTGGAAGTCTTCAGAGGGATTTGGATAGGTTAAGTGAATGGGCTAGGGTCTGGCAGATGGAATACAATGTTGACAAATGTGAGGTTATCCATTTTGGTAGGAATAACAGCAAACGGGATTATTATTTAAACGATAAAATATTAAAGCATGCCGCTGTGCAGAGAGACCTGGGTGTGCTACTGAAAGAGTCACAGAAAGTTGGTTTACAGGTGCAACAGGTGATTAAGAAGGCAAATGGAATTTTGTCCTTCATTGCTAGAGGGATGGAGTTTAAGACTAGGGAGGTTATGTTGCAATTGTATAAGGTGTTAGTGAGGCAACACCTGGAGTATTGTGTTCAGTTTTGGTCTCCTTACTTGAGAAAGGACGTACTGGCACTGGAGGGTATGCAGAGGAGATTCACTAGGTTAATCCCAGAGCTGAAGGGATTGGATTATGAGGAGAGGTTGAGTAGACTGGGACTGTACTCGTTGGAATTTAGAAGAATGAGGGGGGATCTTATAGAAACATTTAAAATTATGAAGGGAATAGATAGGATAGATGCGGGCAGGTTGTTTCCACTGGCGGTTGACCGCAGAACTAGGGGACATCGCCTCAAAATAAGGGGAAGTAGATTTAGGACTGAGTTTAGGAGGAACTTCTTCACCCAAAGTGTTGTGAATCTATGGAATTCCTTGCCCAGTGAAGCAGTTGAGGCTCCTTCATTAAATGTTTTTAAGGTAAAGATAGATAGTTTTTTGAAGAATAAAGGGATTAAGGGTTATGGTGTTCGGGCCGGAAAGTGGAGCTGAGTCCACAAAAGATCAGTCATGATCTCATTGAATGGTTGAGCAGGCTCGAGGGGCCAGATGGCCTACTCCTGCTCCTAGTTCTTATGTTCTTATGTTCCTATTACACTGACAACTTCTCTCTTTTCTCTAAACAGAGCAAGACCGGTCATAACAGCAGAAGCTGATGTCATACTTACACCTGACACACTGAATCCAAATCAAACAACATGTAGATCGCCACAGATTCTTGACCTGGTGACATGGTAAAACATTTCCAGTAAATTTGCATGTGATAAATGTCAGCGGAAATACATTGATCCCATCAGCACAGCAGATGGTAGACAGAGACAGTTCCTGAAAGGGTAGCATAACATTGCTGGACTTTGTAGGAATGATGACAAAGGACTACGTACAACGTAAATGGTCAGCAGATCTTACACGCTTGGCCGGTAGTCACACTGATGGGAACTCCCGTACTACCGACAGGGGCAGCACGGTAGCATTGTGGATAGCACAATCGCTTCACAGCTCCAGGGTCCCAGGTTCGATTCCGGCTTGGGTCACTGTCTGTGCGGAGTCTGCACCTCCTCCCCGTGTGTGCGTGGGTTTCCTCCGGGTGCTCCGGTTTCCTCCCACAGTCCAAAAGATGTGCAGGTTAGGTGGATTGGCCGTGATAAATTCCCCTTAGTGTCCAAAATTGCCCTTAGTGTTGGGTGGGGTTGCTGGGTTATGGGGATAGGGTGGAGGTGTTAACCTTGGGTAGGGTGCTCTTTCCGGGAGCCAGTGCAGACTCGATGGGCCGAATGGCCTCCTTCTGCACTGTAAATTCTATGTAAATTCTATGACACATCATTTCCTGTGCACAGGTCACAGTAATATACATTTGACTTTCTACATCTTCCCCGTTGTAGTTGGGACAATCCATACTCGCAAAGAACAATGTTGAATGTAGTAACTGAACATTGAATATTTAAGATATGGAGATGCCGGCGTTGGACTGGGGTGAGCACAGTAAGAAGTCTTACAACACCAGGTTAAAGTCCAACAGGTTTGTTTCAAATACGTGCTTTCGGAGCACTGCTCCTTCCTCAGGTGAAATATTCTTATTGAATATTTAAATTGCACGAACTTGGACCACAGAACCTGGTGCAAAGACCATGGGGACACCTTCTCTACTCTTTTAAAAAGAACGGCAGATATATACACCTAGGTCAGTACAGAGTCCTTGTGCTTAAGGTTTGCTCTGCTCCGCTGTCCCGAGCGTGTAATTACACCAGTTGGCTGTGCTTGGGAAGCGCCCAGGTTAATGTCCACGTGGTGGATGATGGCAGCAGGCATGCCTGGGGTCTGCAAACTGGCTTCAGGGTTTGCTGCATTGGTACCAGGTGGGGGCTCCATTTCCACCGGTGCAGGGGACACTGATTGTAGACTCGGTCTGTCAGCCTCAGCAGCAGTTGACCATGCTGGTTCTTTTTTTTAAAATAATTTTTATTGGAATTTTTTACAGAAAATATAAAAATATAACAAGTATAGCAACAAGCAGTAATATGCAACAAACAGTAATATGCAACTAACAGCCCCATAACACCCACAAATCCCCCCATACCGTAACATCACATGTATCACACTCCCCCCACCCCCCCCACCCCCCCAACAAGAGAACTTAACCATAAATTAAATTAAATAAATCAAATTTAAATAAAATAAGCAAACATAATCAACGTCCCCCACCCCCCCGGGTTGCTGCTGCTACTGTCCCAGTACCCTATCGTTGAGCCAGAAAGTCGAGGAAAGGTTGCCACCGTTTAAAGAACCCTTGCACCGATCCTCTCAGGGCGAATTTAACCTTCTCAAGCTTAACGAAGCCCGCCATGTCATTGATCCAGGTCTCCACGCTTGGGGGCCTCGCGTCCTTCCATTGTAGCAAAATCCTTCACCGGGCTACTAGGGACGCAAAGGCCAGCACACCGGCCTCTTTCGCCTCCTGCACTCCTGGCTCTACCCCAACCCCAAAGATCGCGAGTCCCCATCCTGGCTTGACCCTGGATCCCACCACCCTTGACACCGTCCTCGCCACCCCCTTCCAGAACTCCTCCAATGCCGGGCATGCCCAGAACATATGGGCATGGTTCGCTGGACTCCCCGAGCACCTGACACACCTATCTTCACCCCCAAAGAACCTACTCATCCTCGTCCCAGTCATGTGGGCCCTATGCAGCACCTTGAATTGGATGAGGCTAAGCCGCGCACACGAGGAGGAAGAATTTACCCTCTCCAGGACATCAGCCCATGTCCCGTCTTCGATCTGTACCCCCAGTTCCCCCTCCCACTTCGTTTTCAGCTCCTCTACTGACGCCTCTTCCACCTCCTGCATAAGCTTGTAGATATCGGATATCTTCCCCTCCCCGACCCAGACCCCCGAAAGCACCCTGTCACTCACCCCCCTCGCGGGGAGCGCAGGGAATCCCTCCACCTGCCGTCTAGCAAATGCCTTTACCTGCAGATATCAAAACATGTTTCCCGGCGGGAGCCCAAATTTCTCCTCCAACTCCCCCAGGCTCGCAAACCTTCCGTCGATAAACAGGTCCTTCAGCTGTCTAATGCCCGCTCTATACCATCCCTGAAATCCCCCATCCATGTTCCCCGGGACGAACCTATGGTTGCCCCTTAACAGAGCCTCCATCGAGCCCCCCACTTCTCCCCTATGTCGCCTCCACTGCCCCCAAATCTTGAGGGTAGCTGCCACCACCGGACTCGTGGTATACCTCGTGGGAGGGAGCGGCCACGGCGCCGTTACCAGGGCCCCCAGGCTTGTATTCCCACAGGACGCTCTCTCCATCCGTTTCCATGCTGCCCCCTCCCCCTCCATCACCCACTTACGCACCATCGACACGTTGGCCGCCCAGTAGTACCCCGAGAGGTTGGGCAATGCCAGCCCCCCCCCATCTCTACTCCGCTCCAAGAAGACCCTCTTCACCCTCGGGGTGCCATGCGCCCAAACAAATCCCATGATGCTGCTGGTCACCCTTTTAAAAAAGGCCCTAGGGATAAAGATGGGCAAGCACTGGAAGAGGAACAAGAACCTCGGGAGAAACGTCATTTTAACGGATTGCACTCTGCCTGCCAGCGATAGCGGCACCATGTCCCACCTTTTAAATTCCTCCTCCATCTGTTCCACTAGTCTGGTGAAGTTAAGCTTATGAAGAGCCCCCCAACTCCTGGCCACCTGCACCCCCAGGTACCTGAAACTCTTCACTGCCCTCCTGAAGGGGAGCCTCCCAATTCCCTCCTCCTGATCTCCCGGGTGCACTACAAATACCTCGCTCTTTCCTAAGTTCAGTTTATAGCCCGAGAAGCCCCCAAATTCCGCTAACAGCTCCATCACCCCCGGTATTCCCCCCTCTGGGTCCGCCACATATAACAGCAGGTCGTCCGCATACAGCGATACCCGGTGCTCCTCCCCACCCCGCACCAGACCCCTCCACCTCCCTGACTACCTCAACGCCATGGCCAGCGGTTCAATCGCCAGTGCAAAGAGCAGGGGGGGCAGGGGGGACAGGGGACACCCCTGCCTGGTCCCACGGTAGAGCCTAAAGTACTCCGATCTCCTTCCATTTGTGACTACACTCGCCATCGGCGCCGCGTAAAGCAGCCTCACTCATTTGATGAATCCCTCCCCAAATCCGAACCGCTCCAACACCTCCCACAGGTACCCCCACTCAACTCTATCAAACGCTTTCTCTGCGTCCAGCGCCACCACTATCTCCGCCTCCCCCTCCACTGCCGGCATCATGATAACATTGAGCAGTCTCCGCACATTCGTGTTGAGCTGCCGCCCCTTGACAAATCCTGTCTGATCTTCATGAATTACCTCTGGCACACAATCCTCTATCCTGGTAGCCAGGATCTTCGCCAGCAACTTAGCGTCTACGTTAAGGAGCGAGATAGGCCTATATGATCCGCACTGCAAGGGGTCCTTATCCCATTTTAGGATCAAGAGATCAGTGCCCGCGACATCGTCGGGGGCAAAGCCCCCCCCCTCCCACGCCTCATTGAAAGTTCGCACCAGCAGGGGACCCACCAGGTCCGCATATTTTTTGTAAAATTCTGCCGGGAACCCGTCCGGCCCCGGGGCCTTACCTGACTGCATTTGCCCGATCCCCCTGACTAGCTCCTCCAACTCTATCGGCGCCCCCAGCCCCTCTACCAGCCTCTCTTGAACCCTTGGGAAACATAGCCTGTTCATGAAGCTCTCCGTCCCCTCTCTCCCCCTCGGAGGTTCCGACCGGTACAATCCCTCGTAAAAGTCCCTAAAGACCCCGTTTACTTCTGTCCCCTTCTGCACTACATTTCCACCCCCATCCTTCACTCCCCCAATTTCCCTAGCCGCATCTCGCCTACGGAGCTGATGCGCCAACATCCTGCTCGCCTTCTCTCCATACTCATATACCGCGCCCTGCGCCCTCCTCCACTGTGTCTCCGCCTTTCTGGTGGTCAACAAGTCAAAATTGGCCTGCAACCTGCGCCGTTCTCCCAGCAACCCTTCCTCCGGTGCCTCCGCATATCTCCTGTCCACCTCCAGAAGCTCTCCCACCAGTCTCTCTCTCTCCTTCCTCTCCCTCCTTTCCCTGTGGGCCCGGATGGAGATCAGCTCCCCCCGGATCACTGCTTTCAGAGCCTCCCAGACCATCCCCACCTGGACCTCCCCCGTATCATTGGTATCCAAATACCCCTCAATGCTTCTCCGAACCCTCTTACACACCTCCTCCTCCGCCAGCAGCCCCACATCCAGGCACCAGAGCGGGCGCTGGTCCCGTGCCTCCCCCATCTCCAGATCAACCCAGTGCGGGGCATGGTCCGAAATCGCTATGGCCAAATACTCGGCATCCTGCACCCTCGGGATCAATCCCCTGCTCAGGACAAAAAAGTCTATCCGGGAATAAACCCTATGGACGTGAGAGAAAAAGGAATACTCCAGCGCTCTCGGTCTCCCAAACCTCCAGGGATCCACCCCTCCCATCTGGTCCATGTATCCCCTCAGCACGTTAGCCGCCGCAGGTCTCCTACCCGTCCTTGAACTGGACCGGTCCAGTGTGGGATCCAGCACTGTGTTAAAATCTCCCCCCATGATCAGGCCCCCTGCCTCCAGGTCCGGGATGCGGCCCAACAATCGCCTCATGAAGCCAGCATCATCCCAATTGGGGGCATATACGTTCACCAGCACCACCTTCTCTCCCTGCAGCCTACCCCTCACCATGATATATCTGCCCTCCTTGTCCGACACCACCTCAGCCGCCTCAAACGCCACCCTCTTCCCCACTAGAATCGCCACCCCCCGGTTCTTCGCGTCCAATCCTGAGTGATAAACCTGCCCCACCCACCCCTTCCTCAGACGGACCTGGTCCGCCACCTTCAGGTGGGTCTCCTGGAGCATAGCCACGTCCGCCTTCAACCCCCTTAGATGGGAGAACACCCTGGTTCTCTTAACCGGCCCGTTCAGCCCCCTCACGTTCCAGGTAATCAGCCGGATCAGAGGGCAACCCGCCCCCCTCCCCCGCCGACTAGCCATAGCTTGGCAGATGTTCGCCCCAGGCCAGCACACCCCGCTCGACCCGTTCGACCATGCTGGTTCGAGTACCGTGACAGATGATGCCGGTTCCTGACACCACCTGATGCAACCACATAACCGGTTGGGGGGCATGGTTGTGGACCACTGCCAATTTGTCATCGCCTTGTGTGGTTTGCATTCAGTCTGCCTGGCCCAGCTCCAGAGCACAGTGTCTGCGGGCATTACGGTCAGAGTGTCTTTTCTTCCATTTTCGCCATTTCATGAGGGTTTTCCTCATGTTCATTTCCCACCTTGGGTTGCAACAGGGCCTTGACGATAGAGATCATGATTCTGGTGCGTCTGGAGAGCATTCCCTCTGCTGATGAGGGCAGATCCTCTCTAGGCAGATTACACGGACTAGGTGGTGCAGCGTAGAAGTCGGAGTTTTTCGAGGAGATGCTTTGTGAAACGTACTGCCTGCTCCACCAAATCATTCAATTGTGGGTACAGGGGGCTGATTGTAATATGTTCAAAGTCCCATGTGTGTGCAACGTTCTTGGCGCTCCCTGGAGACAAACTGCCGAGCGTTGTTCATCACTATCCTATGTGGAATGTCATGTGCAGCAAAGTGTCTTTTCAGCTTTCCAATTGCTGTGCTGCGCTTCATGTCGGACACGACCCCGAGAATGAATCAAAAAGGACCAGATGTATCCCATTCTACTCAATGGTATTTGCCACAGTGAGTGACCATGGAAGGTCTGGCACCTCATGGAGGTGCAGTAGTTCTTTGCTTTGATGAGGTTTGAGTGTGTTGTGTGGTGCACATCTGGACACTTCCCTCTCTATGCCACCGTACATTGAGGCCCAGCGCATGGTTTCCTTTGCCCTACCATTTTCTCCTTCCACTCCCGCAGAGAGCTGGGGATAATAAACCTCTGGCCAAGCAGCATCAGTCCATCTTGCACAGTTAACTACTCTTTCATTGTGTAAAAAGTACAGGGCTCATGGAGATGTTTTGACGTCACGGCCATCCTTTCACCATGATGTCATGGAGCTGCCTGTACGTGTGATCGATTCCTAGTGCAGTTCTGAGTTCCTCAATTCTGCAGGAGGACAGCACTTGACTTGTCATAATATCAATGTTCTCCTCACGATCTGCGTGCTCAGTGGTGGGTAAGTAAGCCCTAGAGGGGGCATTGACAAGGTGCAGCTCCTCACTGCGCTTGTCGATCACACTAAGGTTGTAGCAGTGGAGCTTGAGCAGCATGCGCTGCAGGTGTGGTGACAGAATTCAGAAAATATTTTATTGAAGCATTTGGAATTCAATTTTCACAGGTTAACACATGAACATTTCTTAAAGAACCGCATGGCCAGCACACACAAACACCTAAAAAACAAAAAACAGTAAACAATGTCCCCTACTAACCTATCCCCTAATTACCCGTATACTAAGTTCCCTGTCCTTATCTAACATTGCCATGCCTCCTGTTTTCCTTCCCCCCCCCCCCCCCCCCCCTTCTTTACTGCTGACTGTTTCATGAAGAATTTGATGACCGGTTGCCATTTCCGGGCGAATCCCTGAATTGATCCCCTCAAGGCGAATTTGATTTTTTTCCAGACTGAGAAACCCTGCCATATCTCTGACCCACACACCTGCCTTTCGGGGCTCCGAGTCCCTCCATCCCAGCAAAGTCCGTCTCCGAGCCACCAGGGTGGAGAAGGCCAGGACATCGGCCTCCCTCTCCCCCACCTCCCCTGCCCCCCCCCCCCCCCCCCCCCCCCCCCAGCTCTTCCGATACCCCAAATGTTGCCAGTTCTGGACTCGGAGTTACCCTTCCTTCCTGGACCTCTGACATAACGTCAGCAAATCCCTGCCAGAATCCCCTCAAAATCAGACATGCCCAAAACATGTGTACATGGTTCGCCAAGCTACCCCCACACCGCCCACATCTGTCCTCAACCTCCTCAAAGAACCTGCTCATCCGGGTTACTGTCATGTGGGCCCTGTGGGCCACTTTGAACTGGATCAAGCTAAGCTTGGCACACGACGAGGATGAGTTGACGCTCTTCAAGGCTTTTTCCCACTGTTTGATCTCCAGCTCTCCTCCCAGCTCCTCTTCCCACTTCCGCTTCACCTCCCTGATCGCGGCCCCCCCCTACTCCATCAACTCCTTGAATATGTCCGAAATCCTCCCCTCTCCAACCCCATTTTTTACATCACCTTATCCTGTAGTCCCATCAGGGGGAGGCGAGGAAAGCTTGGAACCTGCCTTCGTACAAAGTCCCGCACCTGAAGGTACCGAAACCCGTTCCCACGCGGCAGCTCGAACTCCCCCTCTAATGCCTCCAATGTTGGAAAGCTCTCATGGATGAATAGGTCCCCAAATCTCTCAATCCCTGCCCACTGCCATCTCTTAAAGCCCCCATCCAGCCCTCCCCCCCAGGGCAAACAGGTGGTTGTCACAGATCAGTGACCACACTGACCCCCCCTCCAGTCCCACGTGCTGCCTCCATTCCCCCCCACACTCTTAGAGCTGCCACCACCACAGGGCTTGTAGAGTACCGAGCCAGCAAGAACGGCAGAGGCGTGTTAGTAAAGCCTCCAAACTCATACCCTTGCAGGATGACGCTTCCACTCGCTCCCAAACCGACCCCACCCCCACTACCTACTTCCTGACCATCGATATGTTGGCCGCCCAGTAATAGTTAATAAAGCTCGGGAGGGTCAAGCCCCACTCTCCGTGACCCCGTTCCAGGAGTGCCTTCTTTACTCTCGGAGTTTTACCCGCCCACACAAAACCCGATATCGCCGTGTTTATTTCCCTGAAAAAAACCTTTGAGGCAAAAATCGGGAGACATTGAAAAAAGAGCAGTCTCAGAAGAACCGTCATCTTCACCATCTGAACCGTCCCTGCCAGCGTCAGCGGGAGCATGTCCCATCTGCAGAAGTCCCTTTTCATTTGATCGCCCGCTTTGCCCAGGTTTAACTTGTGAAGCTGTCCCCAGTCCTTAGCCACTTGAATCCCCAGATATCTAAAACTCCTCTCAACCACTTTAAAAGGTAACTTCTTCAGTCTCCTGTCCTGCCCCCGTGCATGGGTCACGAACATCTCGCTCTTTCCCATATTTAACTTGCAGCCTGAAAATCGCCCAAATTCACCTAGCACCTCCATGATTTCGGCCATCCCCCCCACCGGGTCTGTGACATAGAGCAGCAAATCATCCACATAGAGAGAGACCCTGTGCTCCACTTACCCCCTCACTATCCCCCGCCAGGCATTCGATGAACTAAGGGCCATCGCTAAGGGCTCTATGGCCTGGGCAAACAGTAATGGGGAGAGCGGAGCATCCCTGCCTTGTCTCCCTATAGAGACTGAAGTATTCTGACCGGACTCGGTTGGTTCTTACATTTGCTACCGGCGCTTTATATAACAGCGGACCCCGGAGCGGCTTTTTAATGATGGTGATGAGCGGCTAGTGATCAGTGTCACCATTGGCAGGGTGGCCATTGATGAATCATAGAATTTGTGGCATGCGAAGGTAAGGGCAAAAATTTCCTTCTCGATCAGGGCTTAACGAGTTCCCATGTCAGTGAGAGTGCTTGATGCAAAAGCCACAGGGCTGCCGTTCTGGATGCACATTGCTCCGAATCCAAAGTCTATGCTGAGTGACATCTGCTGCTAAGAGTACAGGTGCTCGGACATCAGAGTATTGTAGCATCGGAGGTGTTGACAGCAGATCCTGGAGTTTGTTGAATGCAGCATTGGGGTGCTCCTTGCAATGATATACATGAGCAATTCTGTATGTTCACATGTCAGACATCCAACCAGCAGGTGGCAGTAAAGATATATCAGGTGACCTTGCAGCCTCAGGTGGGGGGTCTGGATGAGAATTTGTTGTGGATTTGTATTAGCTCTCATGTTATAATTATCAACAGTTCAAGGTTTAGTAGTATTAGAATTGCTTTCCTTCCCACGTTATTGTAAATTTAATAAATCTTAACTAGTCATGAACTAGACATTCTCTGGCGCATTCGAAGATTCTTCATCCAGCGGGATTTGCCAAAATCCACACTTTGAATCCAGTATACTGAAAACCTGAGCATTCGAAATGTCAGCCAGGACCTGTTCAACACTCTTCCTAGGATGATGGGGTCTCAGAAATGCTTTAGTCAGGTGAACTGGGTTGATGCAGATCCTGACAGTGCCATCTTTCTTTACCGCAGCTACCATCAAAGAAGCCCACACTTGGCTATGGGGACCATGACACCCAGTTTTGTCATTCTATCCAGTTTGTTGACTATCTTCTGTTTCATGGCAAGAGATACTCTTCTTTGAGCACAGACAGTGGATGTTATTTGAGCTATCCAGTCACATGTGATATAGGACGGGCAGCTTCCCAATAATATCACCGTCAAACAAGTCTTTGTATTCTAGTATCTCTGGGGCTTGATGCTGTAGGATGTGTACGTTCAAACCAAGGTTGATGAGCCCCAGTGCAATGTTGTCCTGGAGACCCAGCAGCGGTTTGACGTCCTTGTTGACTACGTGGAACTGGAACCGGCCCTGCGTGCTGCTCAGGGCGACAATGCTTTCCGTGCATATAGTTTGTCCACCATATGAAACAGGATTTACTTTGTTGATGGAATCTACTCCAGCAATGGGCTTGATTTCCCACACAAGCAGCCTCGACAATACTTTGACTTTTACCTCAGTGTTGATTTTGACTTTAAATTTGGCGTTGCTGTGAGTAATGTTTAACGTTGTGAATATTTCAACACTTCGGCAGTCGGATATTTTAAGGGGTTCAATGAACTGGTTATTTTGATTCACCTCCAGTTCATTCACTTGGTTCATGCTCCGAGCCTCAGAGGGGTAGCCGGCTGCATCGTGTCTTGTGGCAGTGGGAAGTTGCTGTGACTTTGACCTAGAGTACTTGGCAAAGTGATTTCATTTGCCACAGATGTTGCAATGCTTATTAAATGCGAAGCATGTGCTCCTTTTTTCCGGGTACTGGCCGTTGCACTTCCTGCAGGATGTGTTCTGCACCAAGAAAACTTCTGTTTCTCTCCTTAATTCCTTGGCAATCTTCTCAGACTGCTAAGTTAGCATGCAGATACTAATGGCTGGATTCAAACGTGACCTTTTGTTCTGTGTATTCCACCATACGGTTTCTTATGAGTTCGTGAGTGTACCGAACATGCAATTTTTGCCAGAATTGTCAATGTTAAGCTATATGACTGAACCAGTTCATTGAGTTTCTGGATAGTGGTGTTAAAACATGTCTGTCCATGATGATATTTTTTACAGGCGCACATATCTGTTCAAATTATTTTCATAGTGCCTCAGGATCCGCTTGGTCTTCCTCCCCTTGGAAGATGAAGGATTCAGATTTTCCGACCATCTCCAGGCCCGCCACGCGTGTACGCGTGTACTTTCTTTGATTTATCTGAGAGACAGGCATGGCAGTATACATGTTATTCGTTTTCAAACTTTTTCCAATTGTCGGCGATGATCTCACCGAAGATGAGCGGGTCGATGCGGCAAACACCTTGTGCCATCTCGGCCAACGCCTGACACCATGTGAAGTTGCTGGGTTGTGTAGGAATGATGACAGAGGACGACAACCTAAATGGTTTACTATAAGATCTTCAGCAGCTCTTACACACTTTGCCTGTAGTCACACTGGGTGAGAAATCCCACACTACCGGCACGTCACTTTCTGTGTACCGATCATGGTAACATACACATGAATACACATTCTACAGGAAGCTCGATAAAAAACGTAGTGGGAGGGGATTCAGAGGAGAAAATGGATCATGGACTGGATGCGTGTGAGAGCAGCCCAGAACAGGCAGACCTGGAAATGATAATAATCTTTATTAGTGTCACAAGTAGGCTTACATTAACACTGCAATGAAGTTACTGTGTGATGGAACCAGCAATTCAGTGAACACGTGTAGTTGGATCTGAACAGAGGCTTTAATACACTTACAATAGAGCCAGCCTATTCGTCGTTGAACTTCAGGTGAAATGGCAGGCTGGCTCTAAGGCATTGATCTTTATACATCGGTCCCAGGGGGAGGAGTCCTGGGCGGAGCCAAGGGAGGAGCCCAGTACAAACTCTCGCGTACTCCCAGAGCGACTCCCCCTGGTGGTCGGATAGTGCAACTGCACTTACAATGGGTAGATAACAAACATATATACATGGAGTGATATTGGCCACAATATATAGTGTGAATCACATTCACCACACTGTGAAAATTTCCTAGTTGCCACACCCCGGCGCCTGTTCGGGTCCACAGAGGGAGAATTCAGAATGTCCAATTCACCCAACAAGCACTTCTCTCGGGACTTGTGGGAAGAAACCGGATAACCCAGGGGAAACCCAGGTAGTCACGGGGAGAAAGTGGAGATCCAGAGAGGTCAGCCTTCTGGGAAGAAGAAGACACCAAAAAAGAAATGAAAATGACGGAGCGCAAATCCAGGATAATCATAAATATAATTTTAAAGATTTTGAGTGCCTATGATGCTGAATTCTCTACCACAGGGCTGTTGTTGCATGAGGGTAAGTTAATTATTTTTAAAATTGCTTGATAGGGAGGAAAGTGAGGGTGTATGTGGAGTGAGAAGGAGAATGGGATTAGAGAGCAGTGACTTGGGGAGGACGGAATAGGTGAACAGTCCTTTACTTGGAAAGATGAATGATTTAAAGGCAGGAAATACTAGATAATGTATTTAAAACATCTCTGTTTAAGAAGATTGACGTGTGACTTGGGTTTAACATATTTTATGTTGTCTTTTAGTTTCGAAGTGCAGGTCTGCGTAAAAATGAAAGGATATGGTATTGGGCAGCAATTTGGTGAGCAGACATTGAAAGAGTTTGATTCAACTATTATCTTCCCACATTTCTTTTCCACTCTTTCCATCTTGCCGGTTTCCCCCTTCCTCTTTTCTCCTCGTCAGTCTGTTTTATTTGCTGATACCACCCTGGGCAGGGACAAGGGCAGTTTGCATGGCTTCAGTTAATGCGTTCTACTGTAAACGATATCCGGCACTTCCCGCTCTCCTTTCACGGGTTTGGTGTTGGGAGCTGAAAATCTCACCAGCGGCCCAAATTGCGTTTCGCCCAACAATGGTGAGCGGCAACTGTATGGTGATTAATTCCATTGTATGTTGCTATTCTGTTTACCCATGGCCATCAATTTTAACATATACTTCGATAATAATGTGTAGAAGTAGTTCCAGTGTGCATGATGAGTTGGTTAGTTATTGGATGGCATGGAATACAAGGGTGCCTGTGGGGGGTGGGGGGGCACCCTATTACAGAGGTCCCTGAGGGGGGGGCATTGGGAGGGGTCTGCTAGAGGGGGCAGGCAGCACATCGGATAGGCTGAGGTTGTCTCTATCAGTGTGGCACTGGCGTGGTGGACCTCACGGTGAGCCATGGGGTTGCCCATCAGGTTCATGATTGCTGAGACTACAAGTGATCCGCGCCCACGTGATTCCCGGCCACAGCGACTGGAGAATCGCGGGAGGCTGGAGCATAGGGCACCGGGCTCACTAAATAGATACAAATGGGTCAATTAGATCCCCCCTGCTGGCGTGCATCGTGGACCTCGTTCATGCCATCAGCGGGCGTTTGGAGCATTGTGTTCAGATCAGCGCCTGACACCGATCCCGATTTTCATCCAATTCTCCGTCCCATCGGGGAGCGCATTCCGGGCTTCCCAGGATAGAGAACCCCGCCTATTTGCCCACACAATATATATTGGGCGGGTCCGTCCGTCCCATCACTCCCAGATTTCTGGTTCAGTACACCATCGGGATGCTCCATTTCGCCGGCTGGTCAATGGGGTTTCCCATTGTGGGGCAGCCCCACACCGTCGGGAAACCCCTGGGCTGCTGGGAGAAATCAGCCCACTATGTTCATTCTATCAATGGGTGGCTATTAACTGTTTATAATCTCTTGTGTTTCAAGCACTGAATGCTCAAGTTGAGTTGGATAAAAACAAACAGCAGACCCAGAGACGAACCCTCTTTCTACATTCGCATCAATCCCAGGAAAATTTTCAGCTTCTCCCAATGGGAAACAAGGAGACTACTTGCCGTAATTTCACCGCCTACCTCAGGGTATCTGACTGCGCTTCATTTTTTGCTCGTCAATTTTTATGAACTCGCGACGGTTAAAAGAGGTCAGCTTTGGACAATAGAGTGTCTTTTGCAATATTGATCCAGTTTCAACAGAGGGCAATCCCAAACCAAGAGCAGCAAGAAACAGATGCAGAATCACCCCCACTCTCTTTCAACTGCAACGACATTCATTATCCCCCAACCTTTGGAAAATGTCTGTATGGAGTTCGCAATGTTCTCCCCCTGTCTGCATGGGTTTCCTCCGGGTGCTCCCCTTTCTTCCCATAATTCAAAGATGTGCAGCTTAGGTGGATTGGCCATGCTAAATTGCCCCTTAATGTCCAAGGATGTGCAGGTTTGGTGGGGTCATGAGGATGGGGTGGGGAAGCAAGCCTGGGCATCATGCACTTTCAGAGGATCCCAATGGGCCGAATGGCTCTTTAATAAAGGCGAGGGGAGTCAGACGAGTAAACAAAAGAAGACGTTTAATTATAAGAATAACCATTTACAAGGGCCCGGTTAAACCTCACTAGGTCCTCTCTCTGTGTCGGTCGGTTCCTCTGTGGCTGATCTTTTGTACACCATGTTTATCTGCCCCGCTTTACCTGCAAAAACAGTGAATTAAACAGTATCTTACATCAGGGAATTGGATATCTACTTGAAAAGGTGAGATTTTCTGGGCTATGGGGAAAAGCAGGAGAGTGTGACCTATTCCAAAGAGCCAGCACAGATATGATCGGACCAAAAATCTCCTTATGTGCTATGCATTTGTATGATTATAGTTAAGTTTAGAAATCAGTTTGCTGATTTTTTTCTTATAAAATTTGCAAAATTGTGGTATCTCACAACTTTTCTTTTTAAAACTGTCTTTTAAGAGAGCAGGCATCAAAATCAAATGGGTCAAGATATACTGAACACAGTCGTCACATAATTATATTAGGGCTGCAGAACCACAAAGTATCTGCGGGTGGAGCTGCTGAGAGCAGTGGTTTAACCTGGACAAACAGCGCCACTAACAGGAAGTTAGTGGCAGCACAAGCTAAAGTTATTTTGTTTCCCTCCACAAATCCCAATGAATGTGTCATCTTAAATTCGTCCCCTTCCTTCCACCCAAACACAAACACAAAGGAACTTTGCAGATTTGGAGATCAGTTCTACGTCACAGGAATCCGATGTGTAACGTAGGGTTGCCAGCCCTACGGCATTGTGCGAAAGCCTCCAAAAATTAGAGGTCAGTCTTCGGGACTGTTACGAGCAACCCAGGAGATACAACGGAGAATATCCGTCTTTGAACACTTCTCTTTGTTAGTTGTGAAACATCTTGGAGCTGGTTGTTCAAGTAGGCGAGGGAGTTGGAGTTCATGCAACATATGGATTAGAGACAGAAGCAGGACATTCAGCCTGCCACACCACTCGATAACATTATGGCTGATCTGATTCATTCTGACCTCCTGATAACCTTTGACTCCCTTGTTAGTCAGGAATCAATCTACCTCAGACTTAAAAACATTAAATGGCCCTGCCTCCACTGCTCTCTGGAGAAGAGAGTTCCAAAGGCCTCTGAGGGAGAAAAAAATATCTTCTCATCTCTGTCTTAAATGGGAGACCCCTTATTTTTAAATTGTGTCCCTTGGTCCCGGTCTCTCCTGCAAGGGGAAATCATTCTTTCAGCATCCACGCTGTTAAGTCCCCTTGGGGGCTCATAGGTTTCAAAGCTCATGTGGGTGAAACCTCCAGGAAGACGTCTTAACAAAAGTCGGCAATCTGAATGTATTCATGCTAAAGCCTGCTATGCTGCCCCCAGATCCCCAAAATATTGAGAGTTACCATCTCCTGGACCACATGGAATTGTTGGTAATCTGCAGTACACTGGGGTATGGGGGATGGGAGGGGGAGGTGTAGAGATGGAGGGGATCAGTCTGTACTCTCGATCCTTAACACCGCAAATTCAACTTCCCCTCATTGTTTTTCACAGCATGAAAAAGAGTTTAAAGACAAGCTGAGTCCAATTGTTGTGACTCTGAACTGCAGTATATCTGAGGAGCAGAGGCTGAGTTCTGGCAGCCTGACGCCAGTGTTGAGTCCTCACAGTCAAGTCAAGGTGACAAAGCAGGTAAAGTGGTCATTGCGGAGCTCACTGAAGGAATAAATTTGACCTCTCGGAGGAAACCTAAAAACAATGCGCCGTGTGACTCAATGTGTAAGTGCGCTGCTCAGTAAGTAACCCAGGTCAGGAATATCCAGGTTTCTTTCCCCACCCACCACAACACCACCCCCTCCACCTCCTGCCCCACTTTAGGATGTCCAGATGCCCCAGTTTTGCCAGAACAGTCCCAGGTTTACATTACACCGCTTCAACGTCGGGACCACAATTAATCAGATGCCCCATGTTTTCCACTTTTCCCGTTTTTGAACAACACTAAAACTCTGCCGGTGGGAACGTGGCAATGAGAAACTGTTGATGCAACCGGAATGTAAATCAGGAAGATACGGCAGGACTGGGGGCGGACGCCCTGGGGTCAGACCACTACCTCCCCTACACCAGCAGGATTGCCCTCCGGGAGCTCTTGCGAGATCTGTACAGTCCGGTCTCCTGACATGGTGTGGACCGCGTCTCTCAGCAACCATGGGCTGGCTGCCAGTGGGGGATATGCAGCAGATGGTGCAACTCCAGATAGAAATGCTCAATGAGGAGGACACAGAGCAGCTCAGTACCACATTGGAGTGGGTCGCAATCACACAGGGTGCGATTCTCCAAAAGGGAAACAGGCCGCTTGGCCCATCCGGGTCGGAGAATCGTGTGTCACCGTGAAAAACGGCGGCCCGCGATTCTCCGAGCGGCGTGTCGCAGAACGCGACACGCCATTTTGGGGGGAGTGGGAGAATCGCGGGGGGTGCCAGAGCGGCCCTCCCGCGATTCTCCCACCCGGCATGGGAGCGGAGAATCGCGCCCATTGTATGTTTTCAAGACGCAGTTCGATATAGCACTTGTGGTGAAGGGGATCCAAGGGCATGTGAGGGGAGGCAGGATTCGCCTAATGAGTCAGATGATAAGTCATGATCATAATGAATGGTGGAGCAGGCTCCAAGGGCCGAATAGCTTCCTCATGCTGCTATTTTCTATGTTTCTATGTAACCATGGGCGGGAGTTTCCAGTCCCATTGAAAGTCAATGGCGTATGACTGGGCCGCCGTGGGTCCTGCCATGACAGGGCTGGTAAATCCCAGCCTATGTCTCTGTAATGGTGATTATATCTAACCCATTTATCTCTATTTGTGCCACTAAGTTTGTCCATCCTGATTAAAATGCTTAATTGAGTCTTATAGAACATAAGAACTAGGAGCAGGAGGAGGCAATTCAGCCCCTCGAGCCAGCTCCATCATTCAATACTATCATAGCTGATCTCATCTTGGCCCCAACTCCACTTCCTGCCCGTTCTCTATAAAGTTTCAACTCATTACTAATTAGAAATCACCTCCTTAAATTTACTCAGTGTCCCGGCATCCACTGCACGCTGGGGTAGCGAATTCACCACCCTTTGAATAATTTTTCCACATCTCTGTTTTAAATCTGCTCTCCCTTGTAGTGATATTCAAATATGAATATACATGATCAATGTATGTAAATGTAGTACAGTCATTTCAACACTAAATGGCTCACAGTCAGATACTATAAGAACTGATTTCCCATCTTTTCTTCGTCAGGTGACAGATGATATTAGAACAGTGAACAAGCGAGACATAGCATAGCTAGAGTGAGAGAAGTTAGAACTAGTTTGTTAGAATAGTGTATAGTTATGTAGTTATCTGTATTGTACTTTATTGTTAGTTTGGTATTAAGTAAAAGGACTCACAGTTTATTATTTTATTGCTCATTAAATAGTTCGGGCGAGATTCTCCGCAAATGCGGAGAATCGTAAAGGCTGCCGTGTGACAGGCCGTGACCCACGGCAGCCTTCACGGCCACTTCCGGGGCCAATCCTACCCCCCGGGCGGGGCTAGGAGCGCGGCCCCATGTATCACGGCGGCGCGGCCTTGACGACGGTCGTCAAGGCCGCACGCCAAGCGTCATGCCGGCTGACGCAGCCGATGACATGAGCCGCGCATACGCTGGTTGGACAACGCCAACCCGCGCATGCGCAGTTGCTGTTTTTTCCCTCAGCCGCCCCGCAAGACGTGGCGGCTTGATCTTGCGGGGGGGCGGAGGGAAAAGAGTGCGTCCATTACGGATGCACGGCACCCTTGGCACGGCCGTGGTACTGCTGTGCCAATCGGGCCCCCAGATGACCCAACCGGGCATCTGGCGCCCGGTTCACGACGGCAGCAAGCAGGTGTGTTTGCTGCCATGTTGAAACGGGCACGAAGGCCCGGCCGCTCGGCCCATCAGCCTCGGAGAATCGTTGCTCGCCGTAAAAAACGGCGAGCGCCGATTCGTGGCGTGGGTCAGGCGTGAGGGGGGAGCGTGAAGGGAGGGCGTGAAAAATGTCGGGAGGCCCTCCCGCTATTCTCCCACCCGGCGTGGGGGGGGCGGAGAATCGCGCCCGAAAGACTATTGGTCATTTTATCATCCTGGTGGATTCAAGAGTAATATATATATTTTAGATAAGTCATTATTTAAAATATAACATCCCTTACCCTAAAACTGTGACCTCTAGTTTTAGATTGTCCCACTCTATGTCTACTTTGTCAATAACTTTTATCATCTATATACCTCAGTTAGATCTCCTCTCATTCTTCTAAAGACAAGAGAGGATCGGCCGAAACTGCCCAACCTCACTTCATATGACAAACCCCTCATCTCAGGAATCTATCTCATGAACCTCCTCCGAAATGCCTCTAATGCCACTACATATTCCCTCCAATAAGGGGACCAAAACTGTGCACAGTGCTCCAGGTGAGGCCTCACCAATGCCTCGTACAGTTGCAGCAACATTTGCTTACTTTTCTATTCCATCCCTTTAGCTGCTGTACCTTGATGTTGGTTTTCTGTGATTCATGCGCGAGGATGCACATTCGTTTTTTTATACCTCTTCTTTTCATGGACCATATTTACAGATGCACTAATACCATCAAACTCTCTGGGTGGGATTTCCCGTTCCCTCTTACCGGCCAGATCTTCTGATCCCACCGGTGGCAGAAACCCCCCCTTCCATCCATCAAAGCGGCAGGTTCCCCGGCAGCAGGGCAGGCTTGCCATACAAAGTGCCGTCGTCCTCAGCAGGACCGGAAGTTCCCGCAGTCGGCAAACGGCAAGCCACCTCCGCCGCTACATCCACCACTGGGAAACACATCGTGCAGGGGAGGGGGGAGGTGGCAGAAAATCCTGGCCTCTGTCTCTTCCTGCCCAACTCTGAATCTTTCCCCAAATCGGCAGACAGCTTTAATCATAAAAGAGCGAAGCAGCACAGTAGCATTGTGGATAGCACAATCGCTTCACAGCTCCAGGGTCCCAGGTTCGATTCCGGCTTGGGTCACTGTCTGTGCGGAGTCTGCACATCCTCCCCGTGTGTGCGTGGGTTTCCTCCGGGTGCTCCGGTTTCCTCCCACAGTCCAAAGATGTGCAGGTTAGGTGGATTGGCCATGATAAATTCCCCTTAGTGTCCAAAATTGCCCTTAGTGTTGGGTGGGGTTACTGGGTTATGGGGATAGGGTGGAGGTGTTAACCTTGGGTAGGGTGCTCTTTCCAGGAGCCGGTGCAGACTTGATGGGCTGAATGGTCTCCTTCTGCACTGTAAATTCTATGTAAAATTGAAGAAAGACCATATATATTTTGTTCTCTCTGCTACAGACTAGTATCCTACTGGAGTGTGGAAGTGATGGAGTATGTATCCCAGATCTCCACCTGACTGCAACAGCGTAAGTGTGTTTCTTGCTTCTGGTTCTGTGCTGCACTCTGATGGCTGTCTCTCCCAAGAAGATTCAAAAACCATTCCCCATGAAAAGGAATAAATAATTACTGACCAGAAATATATCGCTTCTTGAAAGTCCTTTGATCAAACTTTTATGAATGCATTTGAAACTTGCAGCGTAGAGTAAAGATCCTTTGGAGAGCATTTAATTTTAAAATGAGCCAAATGCATTCTTTAATTTCTTTGTGGTCTCCTATAATCGCTATTTCTAAAACGGGCATGACCTTCGTAAAAATGTATCTGAAGACGTGTTACTTGCTCACTTACTAACATGCTCTGCTTTTCATGTGAATCATGCTGAAACACATTATCAGGTTATGATGATTTTCATTGTACCTACAGCTGAGTTGGTCTGAAGCTTTGGAATTCTTTTCCTAACCATCTTTGACTCCTGCCTCCCGTTCCTCCATAGTCCCAGATGACTATCCTACCCAGAGAGTTTGATGATATTAGTGCATCAGTGAATATGGTCCATGCTTTCCCCTTTGAGGGGGAGAGCTGACTGGTGGAGATTTAACCTGAGGATCACCACACCTCAGGTGAGGGGCAAGGAAAAAGGCGGGACTTCATGGATAACCACAGCCGCTACGGGAATTGGGTCCACACTTGCTGCCCTTGCCCTGCATCACAAACCGGCTGTCCAGCGGACGGAGCTAAACCAGCCCCCATCCACCTTCCAACTATACCACAGTCGTGAATACCTACCCCTTTGAACAATTTTTTGGTATCCAGTCCTAATATCTTGTTAAGTGGCTTGGTGTTACATTTTCCTTTGTGACACTCCTGTGAAGTACCTTGCCATGTTAAAGGTGCTATCCAAGTACAACCTGTTAACATACAATGATGGAAATATCTGTTCTGGCCTTTTTCCTCAGCTCAAGAAAAAAAGCTTCCCAAATAATTTTTCAGGGAACCAGTGCCCCTTTAGCTTCCTCCCACTTGGGTGAATTCCAGAGTCACAGTCCATCCTGCAGTGCACATAGAGTTCAGTAACCTCCTCTTTGGCCTCCACTGGTATCCTGGATTCAAGCACTCAGAGGACCCTGATCTATTTTGCCCTCCCTGCCAGTTAGAAATTCCATGTTTCCACTTCAGCACCCACTCCAATGCCACAGCTCAGGCTTCAGAATCACGAGATGGCACACTGCACAGCACAGCTCAAGGCAATTATTCCAAATGGCATCACTTTGGTCAATGCCAATCACAGCCTGGGGTGGCACTGGTGAGACTGTCAATGAACGGATCAATGACGGGGTTCAGGAGCTGAGAAATCCACCAAACCTCCGAGCCACTATCCAATGGCTCCTGTTGCAAAGGAGGTGTGAGTGGACAGGATCCAGATCCCAGGGTCAAATGGATCATTGACAATCGCTGTTCAGGGCCAGGCATGGCAGATGGCCGCTTGGCCAAGTCATCAGGCCCCAGAAAAATCTCAAGAGGGAGAGAGAGAAAGACAGAGAGAGAGAGAGGGAAAAAAATAAATATACCTTTTGGAGGAGACCTCACCTCACTGGGAATCTCCATGTTTTTGATGGATGAGGAAACCTGGAAGCCATTTATGACCGAGTTTCTCTCAATTATTCCACAGAGATAAGAAGCTTCTGCTGGCTGGTGAATTAAATCCGCTCACTGTGAGTATCAGTGCAGCCAATCATGCAGACAACGCCTATGAGACAGAACTCCATATCCCCATCCCTCAGCAAATAGACTTCATAAGTGTTGTGCGCGACAATAAGGTATGGGCAGCATCATTAATTTATGTGTGTATCATACAGGGCTCCATTCACTAACCTTTTAGTGGATTTTACTACATTAAATACTTGGGGGGGGGGTGATCTTATGATCAAATGTCTATTTCACTATTCACTGGCACAGCCCCATTGGCATCGATCCAGGTACTTTGAAGGTTTAAAGAAAGAGCACCTAACATATTCTTTTAGGGTGTGTTTATTGTGGGCATGCATTGGACAGACATTGGCTGACCCCCTTCCCGCTCACTGGACATTACCATCTCCCAACATCAACAATATCTAAAAATTAAACAGGTTGGGATGCTTTTGGGTTTTACTATAATTACAACCAAAACACATATGCCAGAGTTGTAAAAAAAATGTTTTTCCTTAACACTGATATGTGTTTAACAAAACTATCAGCAGTTGATGAGAAATAATGAAAGCAACAACTTATGTTCTCTTTCTTCCTACACACTTTCAGTTAACCTATCTGGTTTTTTCTTTCTGTCTGGGTGTCTCCTTCCATTTACATTAGCTCTGCTCTTTCAACATCTCTTCCTTTGTCATGAACTTTGACTACCAAATCCATCTAGTGGTTGACACTGATATTGATTGATTTGTGTTGATCATAGCCTCTGGGCGTGATTCTCCGTCGGCTAACGCCGGAATCGGGAAACGCGAATGGGCGGACAATCGGTTCCGATGCCAAAATCACAGTGGGTGCCAATTTAAAGGCAAATCGCAATTCTCCATCGCCTCGACACGGGCGTCAATGGATTCCAGAACGCACTTACAGTAAACGCCATTGGCACATCATTAGCCGGCCTGACCTGATATTCTACGGGTCCTCCGCTATTCTCCACGTCCAATGGGCCCAATTCCCAATGGCGAGGATCATTTGTGCTTTTAAAAATCATGAAACTGGCATCATGGCTGGTGAGGGAGAGAGAGGAGGTAGGACAAGGAGAGGCATGACTGTGGGCTGCCAGTCCTGATTCTGCACAGGCTGGCTGGGGTGGTGGGCGTGTCCTTCCAGGGCTTTGGGGGGTGGTTGTGGTGATGGGGAAAAGGGCTGTGGGGCCGGGCTGACCCCCTACAGGACTGTGGCAGTGCCCAAGCACAGATCGCCATAGACACGGCCGGCAAGGCAGCCATCTTGCTGCGCAACCCACTGACCACCCACCTTGGCTTTGGTTCCGCAGAGTGCCACCGGCCCAATGAGTGCACCCACCCCACCATCCCTGCACACCACCCTTCGCCATAGCCCTCCCCCCCCCCCCCCCCATCCAGCCACCACCCACAAGAGGGGCATCAGGCGGCCCACCCAAGGACAATGGCCATTGTAGCCCCTACAGGGGTGCCGGACGGGGACTGCAAAGCGTACCGCTGGCAAGGGCAGTGCCAGCCGACGGTACCCCTGGATCAAGGATGGGCGCCAGGGTCAGACTCCGCCACAGTGCAGGGCACCGATGGGGCCGGGGTGCATAGAAGAGGGGAGGGGGACATTCAGGGTCAGGGTCTGCAGTACCAGCCAGGACCACCATGTCGCTGGGTGGACCTGGTTTGGCATAGGCATGTGAACATGTCGGCCTTTCACTCCCTGCAGACAATGGATATTGAAATACAAACAGCAATGGTGGCTTTCCTGCTAGTGCCTGCAGCCCTGCGGGTTGGCCGGCAAATGACCCACATGACACTGAAGGAGTCTTTCTCCAATCTTCACTCAATATATGAATGGCCCTTGTCTCTTTACAAAATCTCTGGCATATATTTCTCCATGTCACTTGTTGACTTTTCATCATTATTTTCTTTTTTTTTAAAATTTAGAGTACCCAATTCATTTTTTCCAATTAAGGGGAAATTTAGCGTGGCCAATCCACCTAGCCTGCACATCTTCGGGTTGTGGGAGCAAAACCCACACAGACACGGGGAGAATGTACAAACTTCACACGGACAGTGACCCAGAGCCGGGATCGAACCTGGGACCTCGGCGCCGTGAGGCAGCAGTGCTATTCACTGCGCCACCGTGCTGCCCTCATCATTATTTTCTGACTTGCACTGTACTTTCAAAATTTTATGCCTTACCTTCACTTTGTCTTCTGCTTACTGACAATCTACAGACCACTCCCAATATATTCTATCATTGAGGAGTTGACACACTGAAACAAATATGTAAACTAAGTCCGGGGAAAATTAGAATTATACACTATAATCCTTTTGAGTGTTCTAAATTCTCCTTTGTCCTCTGGTCTCTTTGATTTCAAAATCTCCTTCACCTTTTCCTGCTTTGGGTGGATACCTTCACCATCTATTTGTTGACGCAGTCATCTTACACTTGACAGCACGAAGCAGCGGTTTAGCTTTGAGGCCATGCTGTTGATCTTCCTGCTCGATAACATCAACTTCTGTTTCTACATCTATCATATGCATATTTGAGGATTTCTATACTCCTGAACTAGCCTCGATCTATCACAAATTGGTGCATGGCTGTGACCTGGAGGATTACAGCTTTCTGTACTCCTGTGTGCTGCCTGAATATGATCCACTTTCTCACAGGCTGCACTTTGACTGGCAATGGGGATATTTCTCTTATTTTGAGGCACCGTGGCAATGGTAGTATCTAGCTTTCTGACTCTGAGTCTGTAAACTTGGTGGCTGTAGCCTGGATATTGCTGAAATCCAGTGGACCTCCCATGCCAGCTCAGGAAAAGTATTCCCTTCTAATCTATCTATGTCTCTTTCTGCTATTTCCATGGCTGTGGCCCCATCCCAAGCCTCCTTCCACATCAGTTTATTGCCTTGGCCTGGAATTAGTTGTTCGTTCAGCCCTCCACAAACATGTCCCTGAGGTCAATTTCGAAGTTTATTCCATACCCATAGCTACGAGAGAGTTTCTTTAATTCGAGAATGTAATTTGCAACAGTCACACTTGTCAAGTGCTTCCTTTGACAGAGCATGTCTCTCAGTGCAATTTCATTCTTACTTATGCAATAACAAAGGGGCAGCACGGTGGTGCAGTGGGTTAGCACTGCTGCCTCAATGCGCCGAGGTCCCAGGTTCGATCACGGCTCTGAGTCACTGACCGTGTGGAATTTGCACATTCTCCCCGTGTTTACGTGGGGTTCGCCCCCACAACTCAAAAGATGAGCAGGCTAGGTGAATTGGTCATGCTAAATTGCCCCTTAATTGGAAAAATGAATTGGGTACTCTAAATTTTCTTTTTAAAGTTATGCAATAACATGAATCCAGCAGTGCCAGGCACTCATGGAGAACATTGATAAGACACCACCTCAAAATCAATTAGCCCTATCATGATGAGGAAAACATTTAGTTTATCCTCATCTTACTTCATTTGCTCTCAGCCAAATGTGTAACAGTGGTTATCACTGCTGCCTCACAATGCCAGGGACCCAAGTTCAATTCCGTCTTCGGGTCACTGTCTGTGCGGAGTCTGCACGTTCTCCCCATGTCTCTGTGGGTTTCCTCCTGGTGCTCCGGTTTCCTCCCAAAGTCCAAAGATGTGTAGGTTAGCTGGACTGGCCGTGCTAAATGGCCCTTCGTGTCCAAAGATGTGCAGGTTAGATGGAGTTACAGGGATAGGGAGGATGAGTGGGTCTAGGTCAGGCATTCTTTCAGAGGGTCGGTGCTGACTCAATGGGCTGAATGGCCTCCTTCTGCACTGTAGGGATTCTATGATTCTATGATTCATTTATAAGTAACCAGTTCCCTTTGTTAGGGTTGAATTTCATCATTGTCCCAACATGTGTCTTCAATGCTGTTTTTCCAATTGTGTACCGCGCTGCCTCACTATGTACCTGAATACGATTTGCATACACAGGACACTCTTTCAAATTCCCCAATCCCCTGAAACCCAACTTTAGAAATTCCATAAATGTGTCATAATATTCCTCAGCCCTTAATATCTCAAATGAAATGTAATCAAGAATTCCATGCCAGCATTGTCACCATCCTTCTGTTGTGTGGTGCATTGAGAAAGACAAACAAATGCTCAACTGTTGGCAGTCATTATAAAATTAACTTATTTACAGGTCCCCAACAGAGAGGGCAGCAGTGAGGGAAATAAAACAGAAAATGCTCAGATCTTGCAATGTACTACACATGTGCTGCATGTGCCATCGAGCCACTCCTGTTCAAGTTGAATGAAAGTAGCAGAGAACAAATGCAACAACCGTGCCATGCTATGCAAACATGCAACCTATGAACACTTAGAGTAGGACACAACCAATGGGCAGTCAGGACACTCAGAGGTGGCATCACCACAAGGGGGCATGACACAAACACTATAAAAGGGATGAGGCACTCACACCCTGCCTCTTTCCACAGACAGACATCTAGACAGTTAGACAGGGTTGATCAGCAGCATCACACCCCAGCACGTGGCTTAGAGCAAGCTGGTACAGTTAGACTGAGTTACTACAGTTAGATTAGCAGAGAGTCAAACTCATTTGAGAACTGTGTTAATAGTTCAATAAACATGTTGAACTAATTTCAGAGTCTGGAGCATCCTTTAGTTAAGACTGCATCAAGTAGCAGCCTGTGTTATCCGAAGGAACATAACATAACAAACCAAAACCCAGTTGTTTTTGTTCAGTTGGTCGTCCTGTTAACAGTCTTCCAAAACATGCAAGCTAGCAGTCTCCAGTGTGGAATAACCTTCCTCTCACAGAGTGGTCTAAAGATCTTACGGTGTGAAAGTCAGCTGGTACTCGTGGAGCATCTCCAGCTCAGAAACAGCTGCTACTTTGCAGTCCTAGGACTGTCGATGTCAACGGCTGATTTGTCAAGTCGAGCTGAAGCTGAGCCATCCATTGGCCTGGCATGGTAGCATAGTGGGTAGCACTGTTGCTTCGCAGCTCCAGGTTCCCAGGTTCAATTCCCGTTTGGGTCACTGTCTGTGTGGAGTCTGCACGTTCTCCCTGTGTCTGCGTGGGTTCCCTCCGGGTGCTCCGGTTTCCTCCCACAAGTCCCGACGGACGTGCTGTTAGGTGAATTGGATATTCTAAATTCTCCTTCCATGTACCCAAACAGGCGCTGGAATGTGGCGAGTAGGGGCTTTTCACAGTAACTTCATTGCAGTGTTAATGTAAGCTGACTTGTGACAATAATGATTATAAAATAAAAGGTAGAGTTGACGTCATGAATTCTCCAGATAGGTCTTTTGCTGCTTATTTGTTTAACCCGTAACTCCTTATCCCTACACATTACCTGCCTCTAATTGTGAACAATTTAAAAGGTCTCTCATTGCTAATAAGTTAGTTTGAATCCACCTGGGAACTGGGTCAGATGTTTTATTACAAATCATCACCAGGTATGGACAATATCATACAGTGACCTCTTTATATGTGGCATCATCAGTTGCAACTGTGGAAAATCAGTTCCGGGGTTCACTCACTGTAGGTCAGAACCATGCATGGCCCTATGTTTTATACGACTGCTGTTCCCAACTGGGGAGCAGTGGGATGATGTGACTGTGAGGAAAGGGGGAGAAATCAGTCACATTTCTTGCTGCCAAACACTATCCACTGGCTCCCGCTGGTAACATGTGTTTGGAGTAATGGGTGAGAAGGAAACGCGGCGTAGCTGTGAGGCCCTCTATGGTTGAATGACCAACGCTCATTGCGTAGATTCACACACAGAGAATGGCTGAGCAACCGAAGAGTGACTGGCATCTTCACTTCCATAAACTACAACGTGGGTTAGCACATTTACCAGGATGAGAAAACCTTATATTTTGGCAAAAATTTGTAAAGGTCGTTAATTGAAAACTGAGTGCTGATGAGACGATTGGGTGGTGGCTGGGAGGAGTTCCTGATCCCTGCAGTAAGGAAAAGCTCATTATTGCACCAAGCCAAGAACCCTGACATGTGGATTAACACTGGGTAGTGAAGATACAGCAACTTTTGATACAGAGTGATAGATGTTTACAGCATGGAAACAGGCCCTTCGGCCCAGCTTGTCCATGGCGCCCAAAGTCTAACTGCTTTTTAAAAGACAGAATCTTACCCGCCTCTACCACTGCCTCTGGCAGCTCATTCCAGATGCTCACCACCCTCTGTGTGAAGAAATTCCCCTCTGGCCTCTTTTGTATCTCTCCCCTCTCACCTTAAACCTATTCCCTCTAGTTCTAGACTCCTCTACCTTTGGGAAAAGATGTCGACTATCTATCTTATCTATGCTCCTCATTACTTTATAGATCTCTGTAAGATCACCCCTAAGCCTCCCACGCTCCAGGGAAAAAAGTCCCAGCCTATCCAGCCTCTCCTTATAAATCAGACCATCAAGTCCTGGTAGCATCTTCGTAAATCTCTTCTGCACTCTTTCTAGTTTAACAATATCCTTCTTATAATAGGGTGATTTGAACACAGTATTCCATGTGTGGTCTTACCAATGTCTTGTACAACTTCAACAAGAAGCCCCAACTTCAGTATTAAATATTCTGACCAATAAAACCTAGCATGCTGAAGGCCTTCTTCACCACCCTGTCCACCTGCGACTCCACCTTCAAGAGGTTATGAACCTCTACCCCAAGATCTCTTTGTTCTGTAACTCTCCCCAACTCTCTACCATTAACTGAGTAGGTCCTGCCCTGATATGAACTACCAAAATGCATCACCTCACATTTATCCAAATTAAACTCCATCTGCCATTCATCGGCCTACTGGCCCAGTTGGTTAAGATCCTGTTGCAATCTTATATAATCTTCTTCGCTATCCATTTTGCCATCTGGTGTCATCTGCAAACTTACTAACCATGCCTCCTACATTCTCATCCAAATCATTTATATATATATAACAAATAACAGTGGACCCAGCACCAATTCCTGAGGCAATATCAATTTGCAAAGAATGATCACAACCACCTGAAATTCATGGTTGTACAATTCCAACAATTAATGGCCTTTATAACTTTGTCAAGAAACTGGTGGGTTATTTTGCCGTGTGCCAGCTAATTTAACAGATTCCTGGTTGTCTTCATAATGTGTGTATTTCTTTCTTTAAGAACCTCACTAAGCTCAGCTGTAACCCCAGAATGGAGAATGACACTCAAGTAGTGATCTGTGACCTTGGTAACCCCATGAAACGTGGCGCAAAGGTGAGACCTGCAGAATATGTGCCTATTGCATAATACTAGATGTACCACATAATATTGCGAATTAATTTACCCCAATACTTTCCTTCATTCTTTTCTCTTGTTACCGGGGCCTGGTCCATAGCACTGATTTCTCCTGCCCCCTTTCTCCCTCCCATGTGGCCATTTCTGGCAAGTCTGCCAAGGCAAAAAGAGTGGCTGGGGGAAAGGGTGGGGATGTGTCACTGCTGAGTCCGATTTCCCACAATTGGTTTTTTTTCCCCAGGACTCACCAGATACCAAATGGACTGCGGTAGTCCGAGAATGTGGCCCACCACCATCTTCTCAAGGGCAACCATGCTTGGGCAAGGCCACATCTCAAGAACAAACAAAATAAAACCCAAATTGATTTTTGCTCTATGCATCTCCTGAACTGTACAGGAGAAATTGCAATGCTCTAGCTTTCACCCAGGCTGCAATACACCACAGCCCGGTCTTGGAGTGGTGTGGCATGGTGGCACGGTTGTTAGCACTGCTGCCTCATAGCACCAGGGATTCGGGTTCGGTTCTGGCCTTGGGTGATTGTCTGTGTGGAGTGTGCACGTTTTCCCCGTGTCTGCCTGGGTTTCCTCCGGGTGCTCCGGTTTCCACACGGTCAGAAGATGTGCAGGTTAGGTGGATTGGCCATGCTAAATTGCCCCTTAGTGTCCAACGGTTAGGTGGGATTGCAGAGATAGGGTGGGGAGTGGTTTTGGTGGGTTGCTCTTTCGGAAGGGTCAGTGCAGACTAGATGGGCCAAATGGCCTCCTTCTGCACTGTAGGGGTTCTATAATTCTATGATTCTTTCACACAAAGAAACTACATATAAAATAGAAGCAGGAGGAGGCCATTCAGCCCTTCGAGCTTACTCTGCCATTCATTATGATCATGGCTGATCATCAAGTTCAATACCCTGATCCAGGGTATTAGTCCCAAGAGCTGAAATTACACAATGTTTTGGCCTCAACTACTTTCTGTGCTAGTGAATTCCACAGATTCACCACTCTCTGGGTGAAGAAATTTATCTTCACCTCAGTCTTAAAAGGGTTCCCCCTTATCCTCAAACTATGACCCCTAGTCTTGGACTCACCCACCATCGGGAACATTATTTCTGAATCTGTCTAATCCTGTTAGGATTTTATAAGTTTCTATGTGATCTCCTCTCACACTTCGAAACTGCGATGAATATCATCCTAGCTGATTTAGTCTCTCCTTAAATGACAGTCCCGCCATCTCAAGAATCAGCTTGGTAAACCTTCGCTGAACTCCCTCTGCAGCAAGAACATTCTTCCTCAAATAAGGACACCAAAACTGCACACAATACCACAGATGTGACCTCACCAATGCCCTGTACAATTGCAGTAAAACATCCTATTCCTATACTCAAATCCTCTCGCTTTGAAGGCCAATGCATCATTTACCTTCTTTACAGCCTACTTTACCTGCATGCTTACTATCAGCAACTGATGCACGAGGACACCAAGGTCTTGCTGAGTTTCAACCTCTCTCAAATAATAGTCTGCCTTCCTATTTTTGCCACCGAAGCAGATAACCTCACATTTATCCACATTATACTGCATCTGCCATGCATATGCCCTCTCACTCAGCCTGACCAAATCCCGTTGAAGCATCTCTGCATCCTCCTCACAGCTCACCCTTCCTCCCAACATTCACCTACTGCTAATTCGGAGATAATACATTTAATCCCAAACCTTCCTGAACTGTATGGCTCATGAGGTGTTCTATTCAGCCACTGAGTCATCCAGCCGGTGAACTCCACTCCCCTTTTACTGCGGTTTCACAAAAAAATACACATCAGCCCATAAAATACAACCTCTGAAGTTTAGTTTATTCTTGTGTGTGTGAATGCTTTGTAAATGATGATTTAACGTTATGTCCCCTTTTCGCATTTGGATGTTTTGGACATGAACCCCACATGTCCCCTGCAGATGGAGTGACTTTAATGTTAATCAGCCTGTGCTGAATGAGAGCTTCGGTTTGTTATGACAAGTCTTCTGATAAATCCCCAGGGCTGTAGCAGAAACACTGACTGTAAAATAAAACTCTGAGCTGTTACCTAACGTATTAATCAAGGCCTGGATTATTTGCTTTGCTGTGCATTGATTATTAATTGCTGCTTGACTTTATTTATACGCTAAACAGCTGGCCTCTTGACTGAAGCAGCTGCGATGACAATAAAACCAACCCATCGACTTTGTTGCTCTTTAGTTATCTGCAGGGCTCCATTTCACGGTGCACAGCTTGGAGCAGGTGGAGAGTGTCACATTCAGCATGCAGATTAAAAGGTAAACAAGACAGAGCCTCAGCAATGAAAGGACTGGAACATACAAATCCGATCAAAGGTCATGATATATCTAAGCTCTTGGCTTTGGTAAAGGCAGCAAAACTGAGCCTGTGGCTGGCCAACTCTTACAAATATGCTGTCCAGGCAAGGAAAATATGTGTTGGGGAAGTTTTTGGGCAAGAGGTTGGGACATCCGGCCATGAAATAATTCTTTTTTTTTTTTTTTTTCTTTTTTTTTACAATTTAGATTACCCAATTATTTTTTCCAATTAAGGGGCAATTTAGCGTGACCAATCCACCTACTCTGCACATTTTTGGGTTGTGGGGGCGAAACCCACGCAGACACGGGGAGAATGTGCAAACTCCACACAGTGACCCAGAGCCGGGATCGAACCTGGGACCTCAGCGCCGTGAGGCGGTTGTGCTAACCACTTGGCCACCGTGCTGCCCTCATGAAATAATTCTTAACAGCAAGGCCTGTGGTTTATGTTCCACTTGTGATAGGACCATGAGAGGCTGCAGAAAAGCCGCTGAGATCAGGAATTTCTCCTGAAAGATTGCCTATGCACAAGAAAGACAACCTTCTCTTATTCATTCATGGGATGTGACCAGCATGTGGTCATTGGTTCGGCTAGAATTTATCGCTCATTAACTGAGTTGCAAGCCAGGCCATTAAGAGTTAATCACATGTAGGCCAGACCAGGTAAGGGCAGCAGATTTTGTGAACCGAATCAATTTTTACAACGATCGACAATCGTCACCATTCGACTTTGGGCAGGATTCTCCAGCCATTCATTGGTGACAGGATTCTCTGGATCTGCCGGCAGCGCACCCCCCGCCCTCGGTGGCGGGGAGGACCAGCAATGGAGAATGTCGGTCCTTGACTTCAAATTTCACCACCTGCCGTGGTGGGACCCCAGAGCATTACCCTGGGTTTCTGGTCCAGTGACCATACCGCTACGCCATCATGTCTAGCTTTAGCATGGCCACTTCTCTAATTACAATAATGTATGAGGGCTTGGAAATCGGGCTCAGTGAATTGGCAATGCACGATGCTGACCTCAAGGAAAGGTGCCCGCAAAGATCCAATGATCTCTGTGGCATGCCGTTTTCCTTTCCTGATGTCAGTTTGATGTCAGTTGGCACCAGATCTAGTGGATCTCCAAATGTCCAGAAACAGTCGTCGTCATGCGTGTTAAGTAACTGCATTCTCACAGACAGCAAAACAGGAGGTAAAATGCACTAAATTTTTCACTTCTTATTAGCATTTTATAGGGAATGAAATAAATAATTGAGCATGCAGATAATTAAAATAGAAACTGAGATATCACAGACAAATTCTTTAAATATAAAAAGCCCTTTAAACTTCAATTTTTTTTTAAAAATCTCATAATAGAGAAATTTGATATTTCGCAAATATCAAATTAGATTTTCAGGGAGACTGAGGTCAGTAGTACTTATGAAAGTAGTGCACCATTAAAACCCCGTATTCAACAAGGTGCAACATTTTTCAAAGACTTTTAAAGCGAGACTACTAGGGGAAAAGGGTACGTTTTCATCTGTTCAGTGATTTCTAATTGATTGTGACTGGATAAACTTTAACAGTGCCCTCATGGGGAAGCATAGAATTACTGGCAACGACTTCTCGATTTCTTCATTTAACCATGCATGTGTGGGCTACTGAAGCTTCTGTCAGTGTCAGAGGAATAATGACGGTGAACACCTACAGTTTAATTGTCCTCACTACTGCAAACTCTGGGCCAATTTATACAGAGAAAAAAATCTCCATCGTTTTGGATGGTTAAAGTGGGACGGTACACCACTCATTAGAGGGATTCAAACAAGGAGGAGATAGGGCAGTATTTTCCAAAATTGCGCAGAGTGCATGATCGGACAAGAAAAGTATTTTCAAGCCAGATCAAACATCACTTTGTGCAATTCCAAGGTGCTGGCTGGGATCACACACAGGCAACTGGGGGGGTTGCCAAAACACTTTGGCAAACCCGGGATTCTGAGGGCAAGGTGCCATTTTTAAAGGGTGCCCCAATGTCAAAGTGAAGTTAACAGTCTCACTCTTATCCCCCAGACATCAGGGTCTGCTTTAGCACAGTGGGCTAAACAGCTGGCTTGTAATACAGAACAAGACCAGCAGCGCGGGTTCAATTCCAGTACCGGCCTCCCTGAACAGGCACCGGAATGTGGTGACTAGGGGCTTTTCACAGTAACTTCATTGAAGCCTACTTGTGACAATAAGCGATTATTATTATTATGGCATCAAGACCCCAGGCAGACATGTAGAGTACCCCAACCCTCCAACACAGAGGAACAACCTCCCACTCAACACTCAATGGTCAAGTCACCTCACCACCCCCCCCCCCCCCCCCCCAGCCCCCAACACACCACGTCGGCATCAAGGTGATCCCACGCCCACCCTCACCTGCATCGGCGATTCCCCTCTATTCTAAATATCTCCCACCCCCCGACTGCCATGTGGACACAACCCCCCTCCGACCCCCTCCACCATCGCCCCCGTCCCCCAAACATAATGGGGCTCTCCTGAGGCCCCGACCTGGAACCACCCCCTGGCAGTGCCAACCTGGCAGTGCCAGGAGTCATGGCCAGGGGGCCTGGAGGCTGTGCCGGGGGTTAGAGTTGGCAATAGTAGGGGAGAGTGGATGTGATAAAAATGTGATGACAATGGAATCAGGGAGATAATCCCTGATCTGCAGCCTCCACTGAAAGGTATTGTTCCTTAATCTTATAAGAAAACCTTAGGGCTGAAATTTTCCGGTCGTCGCAATTAAATTTTCCCGTCAACAGCAAAGCCCCGCCAGCGGGTTTTGATGTGGCGTGGGGTGGTTATAATGGGAAATCCCATTGACAATTGGTGGGAAGCTGGAATCCCGCTGCCAGTGAACGGCCTGCAGCCGAGAAACATGCGGCTTGCGACCCGGAGAATCCATTATCTTTCACTGGCAGCTACTTCAGAATCCTAAACAGGGCAAGCCCAACTATTAGGAGGCTGGCATGGCTCCTGAACATGTAAATCTGTGATGAGGCCCTTACTTTTCCGAACTGAATGAAAGCTAATTAATAAATGAAATGGGTTGTACAGTGTGTGAAAGGAACAATTAAAAGCTTAACAGTGTGCGAGGACAGAATAGACTTCTGACTGGTATTCTGCCTGACATCTGCCAACAAAATAAAAAATTGGACCTAAAATAAAACAAAATCTTTCCTGCGCACTGCAATCTATTGTGTGTGTAATTTTAAAGAAGATTAATGCCCTGATTAATCTCATGGCTGAGGAACCCCAGTTACCCACTTCACTATAACTGAGATTGCTGCCTTATCATCAACAACAGCTCTCCATATTATGCCATCACCTGGATAATTTCATGAAATCACTTTTCAAAGATCACCTCTTAACACTGTCAGTACAATTTCACCTCCACCCTCCTGTGTCAGTGATTCCGATTCACATAGTTAAGAGAGAATGCGAGTAAAAAGGTCTGATTTACTTTCAAGATTCAGATAGTGGGATCAAGTCACTTCAACCAAACTTACTCCTTCCGTAACTGTATATTTATTTTCTTTTTTTAGTAAGAACTCACAGAACTCTCACAGTAAGGTGGTCCTTTTGAAGTTGCTCGTTCAGGTTATGGCGCAGCTTGTTCTCAGACGGTAAGAACCAGTCCTGTTTGACCTTTGACATGATCCTGTCATAAGCAATCCTGTCATCCCATGTTACTGCAGGATGCACCCATCTGTGACGGGGCCCGATCGCTGTCTTGTATTCGAAGCAAATCCTGCTTACCCACAGTAATCACTGAGCTCACCTTTATATCTCTGCCCTTTGTCCCTTTCTCAGATTGTGGAGTTTAAAATAAATAATTAAAATAAATAATTACCTCTACAGTTTGTTGAGAATGCATCCCCAGCAGGCCGATTTTAAAAGCGGTGTCAGCACGACAGGACAAACCTTCCCCCAACCTTCCCACACAAGGAGAAGCAGCCGCAACTATGAAGTAGAACATGATCCTTGCTCAGTCAGGACAGGATGGAGTGGTAACCACTATTTTCAGTTCATTCTCCAAATGTGGGCATTGTTGGCAATTGCCTTGTTCCAGCTGGGCCAAAATCCTGGAACTCCCTCCCTGACAGCATTAAGGGTGTACCTGCATCACATGGTTGCAGTGTTTCAAGAAAGCAGCTCACCACCACTCAGCTCACCAGGGCAGAGAATCGGCGCGGCGCCGCACGAATCGAGCCACGCCGCCCACATGCCGGGACGCAATTCCCCGCAGAGCGGAGAATCGACGCCATTGGCGCCGGCGTGGTCGGCACGGCGTCGGTTGGGTATGCGGCAACTCTCCAGCCCGGATGGGCCGAGCGGCCTTCACAAAAAATCCGAGTCCCGCCGGCGCCGCTCTAACATCCTCTGTGCCGGTGAGTCCTCAGTGTTGCAGGGTCCAGCGGCGGCCTGTGGGGAGGGAGGGGGAGTCCGACCCGGCGGGGGGGGCCTCTGTAGTGGCCTGGCCCATGATCAGGGCCAACCGATCGGCGGGCCGGACTCTCTGGCTGGGGGCCTCCTTTCCTCCGCGCCGGCTTCTGTAGTCCTGCGCCATTTGGTGTCGGGGCCGGCACGGGGAAGAAGGCCACTGCGCATTGCGCTAGTTGGCGCCGGCCCAACTGCGCATGCGTGGATCCCGCGTCACCGGGTTCATGCCGGGATTGGCAGCTAGAGCGGCGTGGGTCACTCCAATGCCATGCTAGTCCCGAACAGGCGCTGACGCAGGAGTAAAACAATCCCGGTTTTATGCCGGTGTCGACACGTAGCCACCCAATGGGAGAATCCCGCCCATTATTTTTTAAGTTGCCCTGAAGGAAGTTGGTGTGGGTCTTTTTCATGAACCACTGCAGTTTGTACAATGAAAGTGCTCCCACAAAGCTGCTAAGGAAGTCCCAGGACTTTGATCCAGTAACGAGGAAGCCACGGTGATCTACATCCAAGTCAAAATAGTGTGTGACTTGGAGCATAGCTCGCAAGTAATCTAAACCGCAATGTTTTCTCATCAGCACTGATGTGCATTGAAGCCCAATAAACTTGGTTCTTTGGGGCTTTTCACTGAGTTCAGCCTGTGGTATTATCAAAATGTAAAAACTGCCAGTAGAGGGAGCTACAGTTACAAGTATATAAGGCAACGATGTTAAGCCTTGTGGGACAGTGTGTGCAGGAGTTAGCTAGAGAGAGTCAGAAGTACAAATAGTTTCAGTGCGAGCAGATCATAGTTTATATCACTATTAAGATTAGCTGTAGATGAGTGTAGTTTAAATGTTGATAATCAACTGTGTATTCTTTCGGAGTACATTCCGAATCCAAATGACTAATGTTAATAAATTTATAGCTTTATTTAAGTTGAAGCTATTTTGTGGACTATCCCAACCATCCTGAAACAAGCAACACAAACAACACCCCACAGCTTACTGCTTTCCTGGAGAAAACGCTTCAGGAATCATACGTAAGTTGGTCTTGAGCTACAGCTACTGCTGACCCTGGCCATGGGAGCGGAAAATGGCTCCAGGTATCTCTGACAGTGTCGCTATTGGTCTTCACTGCTTGTTCATTGAATATCACCTAAAAGTATCACAGAAAGGAAACGCAGACAGATTTATAGAGCTGGCCTGAGTTTCCTTCTGTTCATTTAATTGCTCTGCAAGTCATGCCAGATCATCGACATGGATACCACCATTACACGTGAGAACACAACCCACCAGGTACGCGGTACATACTCGTGCAACTCGGCCAATGTTGTCTACCTCATACGCTGCAGGAAAGGATGTCCCGAAGCGTGGTACATTGGCGAGACCATGCAGACGCTGCGACAACGAATGAACGGGCATCGCACGACAATCACCAGGCAGGAATGTTCCCTTCCAGTCGGGGAACACTTCAGCAGTCAAGGGCATTCAGCCTCTGATCTCCGGGTAAGCGTTCTCCAAGGCGGCCTTCAGGACGCGCGACAACACCGAATCGCTGAGCAGAAACTTATAGCCAAGTTCCGCACACATGAGTACGGCCTCAACCGGGACCTGGGATTCACGTCGCAATACATTCATCCCCCACCATCTGGCCTGGGCTTGTAAAATCCTACCAACTGTCCTGGCTTGAGACAATTCACACCTCTTTAACCTGGGGTTACCCCTATCTCTGGATCTGAAAAGTCTGAATTACCTGCAAATGCTCGCATTCTAAGCATTGTCTGGCATCTTTGACTTTGTCTATATATATGTTTCTGGAACCTACCTCTCCATTCACCTGAGGAAGGAGCAGTGCTCCGAAAGCTAGTGTTTGAAACAAACCTGTTGGACTCTAACCTGGTGTTATAAGACTTCTTACTGTGCTCACCCCAGTCAAACGCCGGCATCTCCACATCATTTAATTGCTGACTTTGTTACCAATTATTCAATGCAATGCCCAGGACTCAAAGGGCGGGATTCTCTCATCCCGCAGCAGAGTGTCCACGTCGTCGTAAACGCCATCGCGGAGAATTGCGTGCCGGCGCCAGGGCGGCGTGGCGCGATTCACTCCGGTCGCGGGGATTCTGCGGCCCGGCCCCGGGCTGAGAGAATCCCGTCCAAAGTGTCAGTCTACCCTGTTCTGTATTGAAGAATAAAGAACATCTGTTCAACAGCCCTACATTGGACAGAGGTCGGGTTCTCCTTTCTGAATTCTTGCCCGCCATCACTGCCAGCGAGATCTGAGAAATTGACGCTCAGCCAAAACTCCATTCACTGCCAAAGGACCGGAGAATCCCACCAACGTGAACAAATGGAGAATCCCACCTAATCTCTCCCAAGTCAAAATTGAGGAAGGAGACTGAGCCAGGTTGGACTCAGGGAATGGTGTATTTATGGAAAGACTGGACAAAGAAAGAAAACAATTAAAAATCAGACATTTTGGAGTATTTTCATAACCTGCTCTCTTTTAATATCAGGGCTTCGCTACCTGAGAAAATTGTCCTCCCATATATTGATCGAGAGTCACCAGCAGATGTAATGGTGAAGAATGAATCTCTGCCCACAGTGCAGCACACATATGAGGTATGTACAACACTTGTGGACTATGAGATACAGCATTTTGTCGGCTACCGGGTTAATGTTCCTTACAGTTAACATGGTATTTTTGCTTGCACATGCCCTCAGTGTTGGACAAGCTGTCCATTTGCGCTGGTTGAGAATGTGGAGAGCTCCATATCTGGAGCCACTGGAAACCGTGACTAGGAGGAGGCAGTGTTGGTGGTGGTGGGGCAGGACGGGGCATCAATCGTATAAATTTCATGTCGCCTTGAGGGCTAGTTGCCATATTATTGCTGTCATGATGCTCAGTTGATAAGTGCAACTTTCAGAGTGACCCTTAACCATAGAACTATGTTTACACAGAATGTAGAGCAGGAAAAAGGCCATTTGACCCAACCAGTCAGTGATGGTGTCACTAATCCACACAAACCTCACCCTATTCCAACTATCTCATCTCAACATCTTATTCTGTCATCTAATTTCATTTTGAAAGCATTACACCCCGGTTTGCCACAACTTTCCAGCCACAACTGAAGGAACCCCTGAGAAACATTCTTCTTTTCTTTTAATAATATTTCATTAAGGTATTTGAAAATGTTTATAACAGTAACAAAAACAATGGCATCAACATGGTAAAATAAACATTTACCCCCCCCAGCCCAACCTTCACCCACCTCAACCATACAACAACAATCCCCCCCCCCCCCCCCCCCCCCCCCCCCCCCCGGCCACTCTCTACCCCTTGGAATACTGCATCTGCTGACATTTTTTCATTTTCCCCGTGAAAGTCGACAAAGGCTGCCACCTCCAGGAGAACCCTAACATTGACCCTCTTAAGGTAAACTTTATTTTCTCGAGACTGAGAAACCCAGCAATATCACTGACCCAGGTCTCTACACTCGGGGGCTTCGAGTCCCTCCACACTAATAAGATCCGTCTCCAGGCTACCAGGGAAGCAAAGGCCAGGACGTCGGCCTCTTTCGCCCCTGAACTCCCGGATCTTCCGACACTCCAAAGATTGCCACCTCCGGACTCGGCACCACCTGTGTTTTTAGCACCGTGGACATTGCCTCAGCAAAACACTGCCAAAACCCTCTAAGCTTTGTGCATGCCCAAAACATGTGGACATGATTTGCTGGGCTTCCCACGCACCTCGCACGCCTATCCTCAACCCCGAAAAACTTGCTCATCCTAGCCACTGGCATGTGCGCCCGGTGGACTACCTTAAATTGTATCAGGCTAAGTCTGGCAAATGATGAGGAGGTATTAACCCTGCTTGGGGCATCCACCCATAGACCCGCCTCTATCTCGCCTCCTAGCTCGTCCTCCCACTTGCCCTTAAGCTCCTCCACCGGAGTTTCCTCCGCCTTCGAAAGCTCCTGGTAAATATCCGATACCTTCCCCTCTCCCACCCAGGTACTGGAGACTACTCTGTCCTGGATCCCCCATGGCGGCAGCAGCGGAAAGGTCGGCACCTGTTTTCTCAGGAAGTCGCGCACCTGTAAATATTTAAAACCATTCCCTGCTGGCAATTTAAATTTAACCTCCAAAGCTTTCAAGCTGGGAAAGCTCCCGTCTATAAATAGATCCCCATCCTTCTAATTCCTGCCCTCTGCCAACTCCGGAACCCACCACCGAGCCTACCCGGTACAAACCTGTGGTTGTTATAAATCGGGGTCCAAATCGATGCTCCCTCCATTCTCTTATGTCTCTTCCTCTGCCCCCAGATGCTCCGAGCCGCCACTACCACCAGACTTGTGGAGTATCGGGCCGGCGAGAATGGCAGAGGTGCCGTGACCAATGCTCCCAAACTGGTGTCTTTACATGACGCCGCCTCCATCCGCTCCCATGCTGACCCCTCCCCCACTACCCATTTCCTGATCATGGCAATATTAGCCACCCAGTAGTAATTGCAGAGGTTCGTCAGCGCCAACCCACCCTCCCCCTGACTGCGCTCCAGCAACACCTTCTTCACTCGCGGGGTTTACCCGCCCACACAAAGCCCAAAATAATCTTATTCACCCGCTTGAAAAAGGCCTTAGGGATGAAGATGGAGAGGCACTGAAAGACAAACAGAGATCTGGGGAGGACCGTCATTTTCACGGTCAGTACCCTCCCCGCCAGTGATAGTGGGAGCATGACCCATCTCTTAAAGTCCCCTTCCATTTGTTCTACCAACCGGGATAACTTGTGTAGTACCTTCCATTTCCAGGCCTCCTGGATTCCCAGATATCGAAAGCTCCTTCCTACCATTCTAAGCGGCAGCTCTCCCAGTCTCTTCTCCTGTCTTCTTGCCTGGATCGCAATCATCTCGCTTTTCCCCATGTTCAATTTATACCCCGAAAAATTGCCAAATTCCCCCAAGATTCGCATTACTCCCCCCATCCCCTCCAACGGGTCAGAAATGTACAAGAGCAGGTCATCTGCGTGGAGCGAGACCCAGTGCTCCAGCCCCCTCTGAACCAGCCCTTTCCAGTTCCTAGATGCTCTTAACGCCATGGCCAATGGCTCTATGGCCAGAGCAAACAGTAATGGGGAGAGGGGGCACCCTTGCCTCGTCCCTCGGTGTAGTTCAAAATACCCCGACCTCAGTCGGTTCGTATGCACACTCCCTACTGGTGCCTGATAGAGTAACCGGTTCGTATGCACACTCGCCACTGGTGCCTGATAGAGCAACCGCACCCAGTTAACAAAGCCCTCACCAAACCCAAACTTTCCCAGTGCCTTACACAGGTCATTTCACTCCACCCCATCAAAAGCCTTCTCCGCATCCATCGCTACCACCACCTCCGCCTCCTCTCCTTCTGAGGGCATCATAATAACATTTAGAAGCCTTCGAACATTGGCCTTGAGTTGCCTGGCCTTAACAAATCCCATCTGGTCTTCCCCTATCACCCCGGGGACACAGTCCTCTATCCTTGTGACCAGTATCTTAGCCAGCATTTTGGCATCCACATTCAGGAGAGAAATCGGCCTGTATGACGCATTGCTCCGGATCCTCCCATTTCAAGATCAATGAAATTGAGGCCTGCAACATTGTTGGGGGGAGGACTCCCTTCTCTCTTGCTTTGTTAAATGTCCTCACCAGCAGTGGACCCAATATCTCTGTAAACTTCTGATAGAATTCCACCGGGTAGCCGTCAGGCCCCGGGGCCTTGCCCGACTGCATGCCCTCCAGCCCCTTGGTTATTTCCGCAATCTTAATTGGGGCTCCCAGCCCCTCCACCAGGTCCTCCTCCACCCTTGGGAAGCTCAACTGATCCAGAAATTGCCTCATCTCCTCCACCCCAGCCGGGGGTTCCGACTCATATAATTTACTATAAAAGTCCGTAAACACCTCGTTCACCCCCGCTGGGTCCAGGACAGTATTCCTGCCTCTATTCTTTACTTTACTATCTCCCTGGCCGTCTTTCTTTTCCTGAGCTGGTGTGCCAACATTCTGCTTGCATTTTCCCCGTACTCATAGATCGCCCCCCCTTGCCTTCCTCAACTGTTCCACTGATTTCCCTGTGGTCAGCAGCCCAAACTCCACCTGTAACCTCCGCCGCTCCCTCAGTAGCCCCGCGTCCGGGGCCTCCGAGTATCTCCTGTCCACCTGGAGTATTTCCTCCACTAATCTCAGCCCGTTCCACCTTTTCTCTGTGGGCCTGTATCAAGATTAATTCCCCTTTGACTACTGCCTTCAAAGCTTCCCAGACCGTCGCTGCAGAAACCTCTCCCGTATTATTTGTTTCCAGGTAGTTCTGGATGGACTTGTTAACCCACCCACAGATTGCTTCGTCCGCTAGCAACCCCATATCCAGTCTCCACAGCGGGCGTTGCCCTCTCTCCACACTAACCCATAGATCCACCCAGTGCGGGGCATGATCCGACACTGCGATTGCCGAGTACTCAGTATCTACCACCTTCAGTATTAGAGCCCTGCTCAGAACAAAAAAGTCGATGCGAGAGTATACCTTGTGGACATGTGAATAAAAGGAAAACTCCTTCGTCCTCGGCCGTGCAAACCTCCATGGATCTACTCCCCCCATCCGTTCCATAAAACCCTTCAATTCCTTTGCCACAGCCGGCCTCCTTCCTGTCCTGGATTTTGACCGGCCCAATTCCGGATCAATGACTGTGTTGAAATCCCCTCCCATGATCAGATTATGTGACTCTAAGTCTGGGACCTTACCTAACACCCGGCTCATAAATTCCATGTCGTCCCAATTCGGAGCATATATGTTCACAAGTACCACTCACACCCACTCCAGCTTCCCACTCACCATTTTGTACCTACCCCCCCTTGTCTGACACGATTCTCCCTGCCTCGAATGCCACTCGTTTGCTGATCAGGATCACTACCCCTCTGGTCTTTGAGTCCAGTCCTGAGTGGAACAGTTGGCTAACCCACCCCTTTCTCAATCCCATCTGGTCTGTAACCTTTAGGTGTGTCTCTTGTAGCATTGCCACGTCCGCCTTCAGTTCCCTCAAATGCGCGAACAAACGAGCCCTCTTGACTGGGCCATTCAGTCCTCTCATGTTCCATGTCATCAGCCTGGATGGGGGGCTTCCAACCACTCCCCCCTGCCGACTAGCCATCACCCTTATTAGGCCAGCCTCGAGCTCACCACCCCCCCCCCCCCCCCCCCCCCCCCCGCTTCCTCGAGTCCCCACTCAGGCTGTCACTGTTCCCGACCTCCCATCTGTCCCCTAGTAACAGTTCCTCCCCTGTCAGCAAAGCAGCTCCCCCCCCATTCCCCCCTAGCAACAACACTAAAAACCCAATCCCCCAAGTCAAGCTCCAGCTTAACACCTGTCCACCCCCCACTGTGCTTCCGAGAGTCAGCTGACCCATGCTGACCGAGAGTCAGCTGACCCATGCTGACTCGATAGCTCCCGCCCCTGGCACCAAGCAGTCTGTCTCCCTATTGTACTCTCCTCTCTCTCCCCACACATGAATAAACATTTTAAAAGCGTCACATTCCCCAGTAAACAAACAGAAAAAAAACAGTGAAGAAACAATCACTTCAGAAAAAATAGTCACCCAAAAAGCAGAACTAAATTCAAAGCCCATCCTCCTCTCTAACAAGGTCCCTGCAAGACAGATCAACCTTTAACCATCCACACAGCCCATTATTTCACATAGAGCTACATAACCTTTTACAATCTAGCACCTCAAATCGCTGCCACAGATCTTCATCAAGGCTTAAGTGTCTTTTAATTCGTCTCCAGCTTATTTTCTTTAATAAAGGTCCATGCTTCATCTGGCGTTTCAAAGTATAAGTCCCGTTCCTCTTGTGTGACCCACAGGCGGGCTGGGTACAGCATCCCGAACTTCACCCCCTTCTTAAAGAAGGCCGTTTTTGCCCGATTGAACCCAGCTTTCTCTTGGCCAAATCCGCTCCCAGGTCCTGATAGATGCACAATTCACAGTTCTCCCACTTGCTGCTCCGTTCTTTCTTGGCTCACAGCAAAACGTGTTCCTTGTCCATGAAACCGTGAAAATGTACCACCATGGCCCTCAGCGGTTTGTTCGCTCTGGGCTTCCTCGCGAGGGCTCTGTGCTCTCTGTCCACTTCCAGGTGCCGAGGGAACGCTCCAGCCCCCATCACTTCTCTAACATGTCCGTTACATAGGTCCTCGCATCCGATCCCTCACTGCCTAAAGGGAGGCCAACAATTCTGAGATTCTGCCTCCTGGACCTGTTCTCCAGGTCCTCCAGCTTCTCCTGCATTCTTTTCTGGTGGTCGTTCATCATCCCCACCTTGTTTTCAAGCACGGTTATATACTCCTCGTGCTCGGACAACTTTTGTTCGACCTCCTGGATCGCTCTCCCATGGGTTTCCTGATTCTGAACCACTTGATCAATCAAAGCCTTAATCGGGTCCAGCGTGTCCTTCTTCAGCTTGGCGAAGCAATCCTCAAAAAACTTCACCAGCTGCTCCGTCAACCACTGTGCCGTCTCCCCGCGGCCCTTGCTCTCCGCCATGCTGTCCTGTGTTACCAGCTCTGCTTGCATCTCCCCTCACAGGACTTTGTCTACTCACACGGCCACGTCTTGTCCAATTCTCCATACACCGGAGGGGGATTTCTCCTTAATGTCTCACTCTTCACTGCTTTATCCCATAAAATCCGGAAAAAGAAACAGGGGAATAAGGTCCAAAAGTCCTTTACAGGCGGGAGCTATCAAATATGCGACCTTCCCCTCCATGGCCACCACCGGAAGTCCTGAGAAACATTCTTAATGTGTTGAAGAGTCAAACCACAAAATAGTGATTGAGCACGATTGAACCAAATGGGAACTAGGTCCCATAGCGAGAGCATTTAGCTGTGTGTTTCCCGGTGCTTACAATGCTGAGAAACACAATGCTATCTAACGCAACTCCAGTTAGATACGGGGTCTCAGTGGGGAACACACGGCCGAGGCCGCACTTAATCCCAATTCCTGCACTACTCACCGAAAAGCTTCGATGTAGGGAGAGGTGGGGATGCCATTTTTAGATGGCGTCCCGATCTTTCAAGCCCCCGACGCGACCCCCGAAGATCCCCCAAACCCCAACTCACATATAAAGGGCCCCCCACGTCATCCCCCACACCCACGCAAGATACCCCCAGCCTGATACCACCGAGCAGAAAATACCAACCTGGCACCCTGGCATTGGCCCTGCCATCTTGCAGTGCCACCTGGGCACCTTGGCAGTGCCAGGCTGCCACTGCCAGCATGCCAGGCAGGCAATGCCAGGGCACAAGGCTGGCACCAGAGTGCCACCCTGCCCAAAGGGCAAGCACCTGAGGGCCTCCGATCCCCTGGGAGACCCCCATGAGTGGCGTTCTGTCTGGTATTTGTGGGTCTCCCAGCATTTAGCGGCCACATTGTGTCGCAGCGCACTGCTTTTTGGGCACAGCATGGCCGGTAGATTGTGACCATTGTTTCCAATGCAATAGATACAAAAATACAAAAAACTAATTCATAGAAATGTTTCTCTATTTCTTACATGTATGTGCTTAATACAATTTAAAATTTGTACTTATGTCTTACCTTTTTAGCATTTTTAATGGGAGAAATGTTGCTGCTCCTTTGGTTCAAAGGGAAAGAGTGCTGCTGGAAAACTGGATTTTCATACTGGGATACCCACACAAACATACACTCACACACACACACACACACAAACACACACACATTCACTACTCACTCATAAACGCATACACTCACAAATACATATTCTCCCTCTCATGTCTCTCTCTCACACACCTTTCTCTCATACCACACAGTCACCTTTCTCTCCCTTGATTTCTCTCTCACACACACATACACTCTAATTTCTCTCTCTCTCACATGCACACTTAATCTCACCTCTCTCTCAGACAACCCAATCATCTCTCACTCTCTTTCTCCCTCACACACATTGACACACACATTGACACATTCACTTGCTCTCATCTCTCACACACATACTCACTTCTCTCCGAGGCCCGCTCCCTCCAAGCTTTTCCTAGCCCTAGCCACCCCCCCTCCCCCACCCACGCCGTGCCCCCAGTCTGTTCTCAGAGTCCTGGCTGCCCAGATCCCTCCCACAGGCCCCACTTCCCCCTGTTCCCTCTCGCAGGCCCCATTTCTCCCATTCCCTCTCCCAGGCCCCGCTTTCCCCCGCTCCCTCTCACAGGCTTTATTCCTCCCATTCTCTCTCTCAGGCACCGCTCCCTCACTCCTTCTCGCAGGCTCCACTTCCCCCTCCAAGGCCCTGCTGTCACCTTCCCGCCATTGTCTGTGCTCACCCAATTCTCAAAATTGGCGTTCTGTGCTGTTTCCAGCTTGTCCCAGCCTGCAATCGGGATTAATGGAACCCTTTGGGAACTTCTGCATACACTATTTGTTCCAACTATTTCCTGTTGTCATAAGTTCCATGTTCTCAGCATCCTGAGGAAATACATTTCTTCATATTTCTTTGTTGGTTTCAATGGTAACCAGAAATAATCAGGTTTGATTCATGTCCTGCCAGTGAGCCTGGTTCAATCAAGGTGCCAACATGTTTGCAATAATGAATTGTACGAAACCTTCAAAAACAAACTAGACAGTCACATGAGGAAAAAAATATATATCCTAAGAGGCTCAGGTGAGTTGATAAAGTGGGAAGAAACTTGTGTGGATTAGAAATACCAGTACTGAGTAGTTAGGTCAAATGGCCTGTTTGTGTGTTATATGTTCTATGTCTGTGTTGGACAACATACGGCCTAGGGGCCACATGCGACCCATCTGGATTCTGAGTGTGGACCACGAGACTTTTTCTTGACCATTGCCCATGCGCAGGGGTGCCACATTCCACTGATTTCCATCCATGTGGCTTTTCCCCCCTAGTATAACTGAAGTGATTTGCACATAAAGTAGGGGCACGTGACGTGAGGTGCATGCTGATTGCACACAACATTGACTTTGACAGCCATGCGCTCCCTCTGCGTCCAATTAAGTGTTTAATAGTTATTTTGTTTTCACCACTTGGAGTTGATGACAGTTCGATTAATATGTGAATAATTAAGCATTTCCTATAACTTGTCACAAAATATCCGGCTTGGTTAAATGTATTCAAACTTATTGTTTTATTATTCATTTTCACGCGGTGTGAGCTTCGCTGGCTCGGCCAGCATTTGTTGCCCGTCCCTAATCGTCCTTGAGAAGGTGGCTGCGCGTTGCCTTCTTGAACCGCTGCAGTTCATGTGGTGTGGGTACATCCACTGTGCTCTTAGGGAGGGAGTTCCGGGATTTTGACCCATTGTCTTCCAAGGGACATAGTGAACAAGCCCAATTTCAATCTTGCGACCCACTGAGATGAAGGAGGGACACTTACGTGGCCCACCCATTAGCCTAGGATGCTTATCTCTGTTCCATATAAACCTAATTCCATAGTTAAAAACCACTCTTCAAAATGCATTTATTCGCTAAGCAGCATGGTGGCAATAAAAATGCTTCTAGCTCTCAGTGTGACACTAAATTTATATAACTGATGTCTCCTCTGAACGTGGGTCAGTTGCCTCAGGGAAGAAATGTGAACACAGTTTGCAGAGAATTGTCAGTGGAAGCATTGTAGCAGAAACATTTCTACCAAATGTACTTTTTCAAGCGGACAGTCGATTTTGAAAGAGGAATTATATTTGAGAAGTGATGTGGTCTTGCTACATTCAGTTTCTTTGAGACATTTGGATGTTTGTATATGAAAAGCACATGGGAAATGCAATTAAATTGAATTCTGATTATTAATTGATAAAAGTTGGTATCAAATAGCATTTTTGATTCGCGACCACATGTGAGGAACATAAATATAATTAATTAATCCCTAGGGCTAGATTTTTGAGGAGTCAGGACAACTCCGGAGACGTTTAAAAATGCAGGGCGTGACCAGTTTATGGGATTGCTGCCTCATTCCTGCTACCAACTATTTTCGCTGGTGTAGGATAACGGTGCAAGCCGTGAGCCCACATCCTGCACTCCCAACCTAGCCAACTCCTTTGCGGGTGTAGACACCTCCTCGACGCCCGCAATTTTCAGGGAGTCAGGTCAGATTCTCCATGACTCGTGGTTCATGACCTTTCAGAGGAGGCGTGAGCCATTGTCTGGGTTCTGGAACATTTGAACAAAGAACAAAGAAAATTACAGCACAGGAACAGGCTCTTCGGCCCTCCCAGCCTGCGCCAATTCAGATCCTTTATCTAAACCTGTTGCCTATTTTCCAAGGTCTACTTCTCTCTGTTCCCCACTCGTTCATATATCTGTCCAGATGCATCTTAAATGATGCTATCGTACCCGCCTCTAACACCTCCGCTGGCAAAGCATTCCAGGCACCCACCACCCTCTGCGTAAAAAACTTTCCACACGCATCTCCCTTAAACTTTTCCCCTCTCACCTTGAAATCGTGACCTCTTGTAATTGACACCCCCACTCTTGGAAAAAGCTTGTTGCTGTCCACCCTGTCCATACCCCTCATAATTTTGTAGACCTCAATCAGGTCTCCCCTCAACCTCCGTCTTTCCAATGAAAACAATCCTAATCTACTCAACCTTTCTTCATAGTTAGCACCCTCCAGACCAGGCAACATCCTGGTGAACCACCTCTGCACCCTCTCTAAAGCATCCACATCCTTCTGGTAATGTGGCGACCAGAACTGCACGCAGTATTCCAAATGTGGCCTAACCAAAGTCCGATACAACTGTAACATAACCTGCCGACTTTTGTACTCAATACCCCGTCCGATGAAGGCAAGCATGCTGTATGCTTTCTTGACCACTCTATTGACCTGCGTTGTCACCTTCACGGCACAATGGACCTGAACTCCCAGATCTCTCTGTACATCAATTTTCCCCAGGACTCTTCCATTGACCATATAGTCTGCTCTTGAGTTGGATCTTCCAAAATGCATCACCTCGCATTTGCCTGGATTGAACTCCATCTGCCATTTCTCTGCCCAACTCTCCAATCTATCTATATTTTTCTGTATTCTCTGGCAGTCCGCCTCGCTATCTGCAACTCCACCAATCTTAGTATCATCTGCAAATTTGCTCATCAGACCACTTATACCTTCGTCCTTAACCCTGTTAGCCAAAGATATTTTAGCCCTCTTTATTGCGCGTTTGAGATTTGTCCTACTTTCCCGATATTCCTCCAAAGCTTCATCAGTTTTGAGTCGCCTTGATCTTATGTATGCTTCCTTTTTCATTTTAGCTAGCCTCACAATTCCACCCGTCATCCATGGTTCCCTAATCTTGCCATTTCTATCTATAATTTTCACAGAACATGTCTGTCCTGCACTCTAATCAACCTTTCCTTAAAAGACTCCCACATTTCAAATGTGGATTTACACTTAAACAGCTGCTTCCAATCCACATTCCCAAGCTCCTGCCGATTTTTGTTATAGTTGGCCTTTCCCCAATTTAGCACTCTTCCTTTAGGACCACTCTCGTCTTTGTCCATGAGTATTCTAAAACTTATGGAATTGTGATCGCTATTCCCAAAGTAATCGCCAACTGAAACGTCAACCACCTGGCCGGGATCATTCCCCAATACCAGGTCCAGTATGGCCCCTTCCCGAGTTGGACTATTTACATACTGCTCTAAAAAAACTCTGCAGGATGCTCCATACAAATTCTGCTCCATCTAGGCCTCCAATATCACATGAGTTCCATTCAATGTTGGGGAAGTTAAAATCTCCAATCACAACCACCCTATTGCTCCTACATTGTTCTATAATCTGTCTACATATTTGTTTACATATTTGGAAAGGTACGTTGAAAGGTCTTATCTGTCAGCCGCTCCGCAAGGATCCTCATACCCTTCATACCAACTCAATGTCAACTCATGTCCCTTTTATGCCCATTCAGCTAGGCTGTCTTCATTATGCATGTTTTTTTTGCGTGTCTGTTTAAACTTTAGAGTACCCAATTCCTTTTTGTTTCCCAATTAAGGGGCAATTTAGTGTGGCCAATCCACCTAGCCTGCACATCTTTGGGTTGTAGGGGTGAAGCTCACGTAGACACGGGGAGAATGTGCAAACTCCACACAGACAGTGACCCGGGGCCGGTATTGAACCCGGGTCCTTAGCACCGTGAGGCAACAGTGCTAACCACTGCTCCACCGTGCCACCCCTGCCATTATGCATGTTTGACTGAAAGCCCACACTTATAAAAAGAAGTGAGAAATGAATTGATGATTTGATTTGATTTTTAGAATTGTATTAATGGAATGTGGGCATCACCTGCGAGGCCAGCATTTATTGCCCATCCCTAATTGCCCTTGAGATGGTGGTGATGAGCCTCCTTCTTGAATTGCTGCATTGCAGGTGGCGTAGATACAACCACCCCAGTGTGAGGAAAGGAGTTCCGGGACTTTGATCCAGCAACAGTGAAGGGACAGCAATATAACTACAGCACTGAAGGGGCCATTCATCCCATCGAGTTCCAAGTCAGGATGTTGTGTGGCTTGGAGGTTAGCTTGCAGTTGGTGGTATATCCATGCATTTGTTGCCTTTGTCCTTCCAGGGGGAGAGGTAACTTGTTTGGTAGGTGCTGTCAAAGGCGCCTGGGCGAGTTGCTGCAATGCATCTTGTAGATGGTACACATTGCTGCCACTGTGTGTTGGTGATGAGAGAGTGAATGGATAAATTGGTGGATCTGGTGCTAATTAAGTGCACTGCTTTGTTCTGGATGATATTGAGCTTCTAAGTATTGTTGGAGCTGCACTCATCCAGGTAAATGAAAAGTATTCTATCACACCCCTGACTTGTACCTTGTAGATGGTCAACAAGCTTTTGGCGGGGGGGGGGGGGGGGGGGGGGGGGGGGGTCAAGAGATGTATTACTCACTGCACGATTCTGACTGCTTTTGTAGTTGCAGTATTTATGTGGCCGGTCCAGTTCAGTTTCTGATCAATGGTAACCCCAAGAAGTTGATTGTGGGGGATTCAGTGATGTAATACCATTGAATGTCATGGGGAGCTTGTTGGAATCTCTCTTATTGGAGATAGTCATTGCCTGGCACTTGTGTGGTGTAAATGTTACTTGTCACTTACCAGATCAAGCCTGAAAGTTCCCATCGACTCCAGTTTCACTCGGGTTCCTTTCTACTGCATTCAGTCAAATGCTGCTTTGATGTCAAGGGCAGTCGCTCTCACCTAACCTCTTGAGTTCAGCTCTCTCATCAATGTTTGGCCAAGGCTGTAATGGGGTCAGGTGCTGAGTTCCAGAATGCAAACTAAGCATCAGTGAGCAGGTTATTGCTATGTAACTGCTGCTTCATAGCATTGTCGGTGATCCCTTCCATCACCTTGCTGATGACCAAGAGTAGTCTGATGTGGCAGCAATTGGCCAGGTTGGATTTGTCCTACTTTTCTGCGACAGGACATATTTGGGCAATTTTCCACATTGCTGGATGGATGCCAGTGTTGTAGCTGAGGTGGAAAAGGTTGGCGAAGGGCATGGCTAGTTGTGCCGCACCAGTCACCAGTACCAGTTCCAGGACGTTTTCAGGGATAGCCTTTGCTATCCGGTGCCTCCAGCCATTTCTTGATGTTATGTGGAATGAATCGAATTGGCTGAAGGCATCTGTGCTACAGGCGACCTCTGGGGGAGAACAAGGTAAATCATAGACTCAGCACTTCTGGCTGAAAATGGTTGCAACTGTGTCAGCCTAGTCCTTTGAACTGATGTGCTAGACATCCCCATCATTCTGCTTCTCCAGTTAATCATTTAATTTCCACCACCGTTCACAACTGGATGTGGCAATGAAGTTTAAGGCATTAAGTTAGCATATTGATTGACATCTTTTAAGTTGGTATAATAAAGTTTCTGTGATTTTTTTGTCAATGTCTCAATGTTTATTTGGACAAGATTAATAGAAGTGAAGCGTTTGAAGCCTCTGATATTGATGATTTATTGGTCTGTCGGATTGACACATTTATAGATTTGTAGGCACAGTGCTTTTTTCAAAGAAAATTCCTGAATGGACATTTTCTCTCAACAATTCCTCATGTGTCATTGTTATTATATGGCTAATTGATTCTGTACATAGTGCACACTGGGTGGATGGGCACAGAAGTGGCACAAATTAGTATTAAGTTGGCAGGGAGAGTATGGGACCATGGGGAGTGGCAGGAATGCATGAGTTGACATTGAGCTGGCATGGAGGATATGAAGAGCCATGTGAAGTGGCTGGGGAGTAGGAGTGGTCATTAAGTTGGCATGATGTGTATGAGAGGCCATAGGGAGTGGCTGGGGGGCATGCGGCAGTGTGAGAGGTGATGGCTAGAGGGCATAACTGCTCTTATTGTAACTGGGATGAAGTCTCAGAGAACTGCAGTGCGCCATCTAACTAACCTGCCTCAGTATTTGAGCTGCCTGCCTTTGTGGTGAAAAGTCGTGACACAAAAGTTCATCTGTTCTTGGTTTTCCTTAGGAATTAGTTTTCAAATAGACGTAGAACATAGAACATTACAGCGCAGTATGGGCCCTTCGGCCCTCGATGTTGCGCCGACCTGTGAAACCATCTGAAGCCTATCTGACCTACACTATTCCATTTTCATCCATATGTCTATCCAGTGACCAGTTAAATGCCCTTAAAGTTGGCGAGGCTACTACTGTTGCAGGCAGGGCGTTCCACACCCCTACTACTCTCTGAGTAAAGAAACTGCCTCTGACATCTGTCCTATATCTACCACCCCTCAATTTAAAGCTATGTCCCCTCGTGTTGGTCATCACCATCCGAGGAAAGAGACTCTCACTGTCCACCCTATCTAACCCTCTTATATGTCTCTATTAAGTCACCTCTCAGCCTTCTCCTCTCTAACGAAAACAACCTCAAGTTTATGCTATGAGAGTGAAATGATCTTATTTTGCTTCAATTTTCTGGTGGTGTTCCAGGATTATGGTTGAGTTTCAATAAGGAATAGCCCATTGAAAAATCCTTTTCTGCGTGGGACAGGATAGATTAAAATGACTCCAAGTGAGGGACTGATGCAGTGGCTCAATGGGTCGATCAACTGGTTCAGCAGAGTCAGACTGAAAATTCCCATTTGAACGTTCTCATCATTTGAGTTACTGGAACAAAAACAGAAAATACTGAACAATCTCAGCAGGTCTGACAGCATCTGTGGAGAGAAAAGGGAGCTAACGTTTCGAGCCTGTATGACTCTTTGTCAAAGTTACTGGGCTTTGTTGTGCATGTGGAGAGGCCGTGAGCCAGAAAATGCTTCATTCTGCTGTCGTTTTCAAAAGGGCCCAAAGTTCGATGTATACAATGTCTTATTCTGGAGGGCTTTATCACAGATGATTTAATTTGACCCGCAATATTAACCTGAAAATTGTTGAGCAATTAAGCATAACAAAATAGAAATAGGAACCGACACAGTTGACAGGAAATTACTCTTCCTTTTGGCAAGGAAACAAGGGGAGACACTGATAAAAGTAGAGGTAGACAAACTAAAAGCTCATTCAGGAAAGGTTTGGCACACAAATGCCAATAAGAATGTCTAATAAACAATAAGGTCTTTGCTGCAGAAACAATTGAAGGAGACAGATACTTGAGAAGTAAAGGTATTAAATAAACAGAGGAATTATAACTAACAAGCTACAGGGCTAACAGAATGGCATAGCTGTGACCTACTCTTATTCCTGTCAAGAGGGAAAACTATGGAGTAATACAGTATCAAATGGCTTGGAAAAATGATATCACACAACCCCTTCTGTGTCTAACCCTAGCTGCACAACAATGGTCCATCAACAATTAGTGAGGCCGTGCTTGAAGTGGACTGGCCTGCAGATCTCCATGGCAACAGTCTACTGTTCAAATCTAAGATTATCCCATTGGGGAGAATCAACTGCACAGTGAACTCTTCTGATGCTCAGAACTGGGTAAGACTTTACATTTTCAAAATTCGTATTTTTCCCATGTGAGGGAATGACAACAGGAAGCTGGATATTGTTGGTATATTGTCCTGCATTAAAATTCTACTTCAAGAATTTGTTAAATTTGTAAATAACAATTTATGCTGCTGTGTATCTTGATTTCTTCTGAGGATGTGGGCGGGATTCTCCGAACCCCCCCCCCCCCCCCCCCCCCCCGGCCGGGTTGGAGAATCGCCGGGGGGTGGCGTGAATCCCGCCCCTACCGGCTGCCGAATTCTCCGGCGCTGGGGTTTTCGCGGGGACGGGAATCGTGGCGTGCCAGTCGGCGGCTACTGGCAGTGGCCCCCCCCCCCGGCGATTCTCCGGCCCGCAATGGGCTGAGTGGCCGCCCGTTTTCGGCGGGTCCCGCCGGCGTAAATCACAACAGGTACTTACCGGCGAGGCCTGGCTCCACGGGCGGCCTACAGAGTCCTCGGGGGGATTGGGGGGGGGGGGGGGGTCTGGCCCCAGGGGGTGCCCCCACGGTGGCCTGGCCCGTGATCGGAGCCCACCGATCCATCGGCAGGCCTGTGCCGTGGGGGCACTCTTTCCCTCCGCACCGGTCGCTGTCAACCTCCGCCATGGCCGGTGCGGAGAAGAACCCACCTGCGTATGCGCTGGGGTGATGCCAGCACACGCTGGTGCTCCCCGCGCATGCACCAACTCGCACCGACTGGTGGAGGCCCTTCAGCACCGGTTGGTGTGGCGCCAAACAGTCCGCCGCCGGCCTAGCCCCTGAAGGTGCGGAGGATTCCGCACTTTTGCGGCGGCCCGACGCCGGAGTGGTTCACGCCACTCCTCGGCGCCGGAGTGGCCCACCCTGCCGGTTCACGGAGAATCCCGCCCAATTTTTAAACAGAGATTTTGTATTTAAAGGAAAAACGGCTCTGATGTTTTTACCTAGGCCTCCTTAAAGCAGGTAATCCTGCCATGGTGGTTAGAACAAGCGTGCTCTGGAGTCATGGTATTAAAAGAGGCCTTTCATTGTTGCTATGAACACTGTACGCATCATGACAAAGTTACATTTACCTGTTTGCCCCTTACGCTTATCAATTGAAGAAGACAGCAATAGACATGAAGAATGGGTACTTGGGTGATAATCTTTATTATTGTCACAAGTAGGCTTACATTAACACTGCAATGAAGTTACTGTGAAAATTCCCCAGTCGCAACACTTTAGCGCCTGTTCGGGTACACTGAGGGAGAATTCACCAAACAAGCACGTCTTTTAGGACATGTGGGAGGAAACCAGAGCACCCGGAGGAAACCCACGCAGACACAGGGAGAACATGCAGACATCGCACAGACAGTGACCCAAGCCAGGAATCAGGCCTGGGTCCCAGGCGACGTGAAGCAACAGTGCTAACCACTGTGCAATCGTGCTGCCCCTGGATAGGGTCCTGTGTGCTGTACACAGGTTCAATGTGATACGCAGTTCCATCCTCATCTGTCAGAAAGACGCTCAATAGTTCAGAGCTCTCACCATGATTTATTTCTTTTCTGCCTCTCTAACCTCAGTCCTCTGATTGTAGTATCTCCACTGCCTACCACAGCAGCCACGGGTTGACTCAGCAGTCAGCAGTGATTGAAACAGAATGTTATTCTAGTTCATAAGACTCAGCTCCACAGTGTGATCACTGACTGAGCCATCACGATGAGGATTCTGAAATAAATACAGAAAACGCTGAATAAATTCCTGGCAACATCTGTGAAGAGGGAAACAGGGGCGATTTTCTGAGCTCCCACAGATTATTTCTTGGGCTAGGAGGTAATAATAATAATAATCGCTTATTGTCACGTCGGCTTCAGTGAAGTTACTGTGAAAAGCCCACACAAGAACAGACTCAAAAACAGCTTCTTCCCCACTGTTACCAGACTGCTAAATGACCCTCTTCTGCACTGACCTCATTAACACTACACCCTGTATGCTTCATTCGATGCCGGTGCTTATGTAGTTACATTGTATACCTTGTGTTGCCCTATTATGTATTTTCTTTTATTCCCTTTTCTTCCCATGTACTTAATGATCTGTTGAGCTGCTCGCAGAAAAATACTTTTCACTGTACCTCGGTACACGTGACAATAAACAATCCAATCCAATCCAATCCATATGTGGCCTGCCATTGGTCAGTGGCGGGATCTTCCCATCCCTCCATGGTCAATGGAATTTCTCATTAAATCCACCCCACGCTGTTGAAAAACCCATGGCAAGAGTGTACCATTGGCAGGACCAGAGGAATCCTCTGGCATGATCAGCCAGGAGGTGTCACTCATCAGTTCAAGTCCGTATGACTCTTCTTCAGAGTCTGTTTCTGTTTCTCTCTCCACAGATGCTGCCAGACCAGCTGAGTTTATGCAGCATTTTCTGTTTTTATTTTAGATTTCCAGCATCCACAGTATTTTGCTTTTCCTTTTGAATCACCGGATCGCACAATGCAGAAGAGGCCGTTTGGCCCATCGAGTCTGCACCGACACATGGAAAACATCTGACCTGCCTACCTAATCCCATTTGCCATTATTTGGCCCATTGCCTTGAATGTTATGACATGCCAAGTAGTCATCCAGGTACTTTTTAAAGGATATGAGGCAACCCACCTCTACCACCCTCCCAGGCAGTGCATTTCAGACCTCTGGGTAAAAAAGATTTCCCTCACATCCCCCCTAAACATCTTACCGCTCATCTTGAACTTCTGTCTCCTCGTGACTGACCCTCTAAGGGGACTGCTGCTCCCTATCCACCCTGCCCATGCCCCTCATAATTTTGTGCACCTCCATCAGGTCGTCTCTCAGTCTTCTCTGCTCCTACGAAAACATCCCAAGTCCATCCAACCTCTCTTCATAACTTAAATGTTCCATCCAAAGCAACATCCTGGACAATCACCTTTGCACCCCCTCCAGTGCATTCACGTCCTCACTTTAATATGGCGACCAGAACTACACACAGTACTCCAGATGTGGCCTTACCAAAGTTCTATACAACTCTGACATGACCTCTCTGCTTTTGTAATCTAATACTCGAATGATAAAGTGTCCCATATGCCTTTATCACCTGTCTTGTTATGCTCTATGTAGCATAGGCGGCTTCCTTGTGGTGCACTCAACAAAGGAAGGATCCGACGTGGAGATAACTTCAACACGTTTATTAAACTATATACACTTCTATAACTTGGGTTCGACACTACTGTTAATCCTACTATAGCTACTCAGACTGACTAACCAGACTGCTACAATCCACGTGGTGGGAATGATAGCGAATCAACCCTGTCTCTGTACTCACTGACTGTCTCCACTGGAAAGAGGAAGATCATGTGTGTGGTGTCCTTTATATATGAGTAGGTGTAATGCCCTCCTGTGGCTGTGTCACCTCTGTGTGTATCGTGAGTGCCCATTGGTCGTGTCCTATCTAACTGATGTATTGGTTGAGTGTGTGTGTGATGTCTCTGGTGCTCCCTCTAGTGTCTAGCTAGTCTACATGTATTTACATTAACCCCTTGTGTATTTATAGTGATGCACATCACCACATCACCATCTTATTAACCTGCCCTACTGCCTTCAGTGATGTATGAACAAATACTCCAATGTCCCTCTCAGAACTTCCTAATGTCATTCCTTTCATTGAATACTTCCTTGTCAAATTACTCCTTCCGAAGTGTATCACCTCAAACTTTACAGGGTTAAATTCCATCTGCCACTTAACTGCCCATTTGACCATCCCGTCTATATCTTCCTGTAACCCATTCGACCTCACTGTTAACCATCCGGCCAATCTTTGTCTCATCCGCAAACTTACTGATCTTCCCCCCACCCCCAAATAGTCATCTATGTCATTTATATAAATGATGAATAATAGAGGACCCAGCACAGATCCCCGTGGTGTCCCACTGGATATTGGCTTCCAGTCACTAAAGCAGCTTTCTGTCATCACCCTCTGTCTCAAACAACTAAGCCAATTTTGAATCCACTGTATCAAATTGCCCTGTATCCCATGTGCATTTGCCTTCTTTCTAAGTCTCCCCTGTGAGACCTTGTCAAAGGCTTTGCTGAAATCCATACAAACTACATCAGCTGCACTACCCTCATCATCACACTTGGTCGCCTCTTCAAAAAATTCACTCAGATTTGTGAGGCATTACCTCCCATTGACAAAGCCATGCTGACTATCCCTTGCCTCTCCTCGTGGAGATAAATTCTCTCCTTCAACATTTTCTTCAATAGTTTCCGTACTGCTGACATGAGACTCACTGATCTGCAGTTCCCCGGCTTATATCTACAACCCTTTTTAAATAGTGGAACCACATTAGCTGTCCTCCAGTTCTCTGGCACCACCCCTCGTAGCCAAAGAGGAATTAAAAATTTGGGTCAGAGCTCCTGAAATGTCCCCCCCCCCCCCCCCCCCCCCCCCCCCCCACACACACACACACACACACACACAAAACAGCGTGGAACACAATTAATTCAGACCTGGAGATTTGTCCACTTTTAAGCCTGCCAACATTTCCAATACCTTGTCACACCCCACGCCAATTTGCTGAAGAGCCTCAGAGTCATAGGGCAGCACGGTGGCACAGTGGGTAGCACTGCTGCCTCATGGCGCTGAGGACCCAGGTTCGATCCCAGCTCTGAGTCACTGACTGTGTGGAGTTTACACATTCTCCCCGTGTTTGCGTGGGTTTCCCCCCCACGACCCAAAGTTGTGCAGGGTAGGTGGACTGGCCATGCTAAATTGCCCCTTATTTGGAAAAAATGAATTGGGTACTCTAAATTTATTTTTAAAAAGAACCTCACAGTCTCTCTCCCTGAGTTCCATATCTACATCCTCACTTTCGTGGGTGAAGACGGGTGAGCATTCTTTCGGTTCAGCCCGAACAAAAGATTTTCAAAACTATTTTTGCATGAAGGCGATATCCTTGAAAGAGTTTGTCAAAGTTATATGAGCTACTTTTACTTAAAATTTGAGAATCATGAATAATTATACAGTTCTTTCATCTGCAGGTAGAACCGTTGAGTACAATGAGCCCTCTGTCTAAAAGCACTGAGAGCTCCCGTCATAATAGAAACAAAAGAGACATCAGCAAACCTGAAAATTCACTGGAGGAGACCATCTTTAATATGGTGAGAATGTTTATCAAAATGTCACTCCAAAATAACTCTATGGGCTTTGCAGCTTGCTGTCCGAACTCTACTACATATAAACACTCCAGATAAAGTCACTCTGCGGAACTGTCTCAACTTCTCTATGATTTAATACATTGACACATCGAATTTGCAGAGTCTGTTGCCTTTGCGTTGGGCCGACTAAACCTGTCCAGGAGTAAGTCTTCACCAATGTGACCTTCAATGGTATTGATGTATTTGTCGCAAGCCCCTACATGCTGTTCACATACTTGATATTTATGTGCTGCCACAAATGTCTATTGGCCCAGTAGCACCATAGTGTATTGAATAATCATATTGAACAGGATTTTCTGTCCCCCACCCCATGGCATGGAGGCTGCCTGTCACTGACCTGTTCCGCTATTGTCCGGTCCCATCACTGTCAACTGGGTTGGTCTTGTTCACACCCTCTACTATCGAGGAACCGGCGGCAGGAGATCACTGTTGGTGGGACCAAAAGATCCCGTTGGCAGGAATGGCCGGAAAATCCCACCCATTGTTTCCCGATCCTGTGGTTACACATTCAGAGCTCAAGACAAGCTAACAATTCCCTTCATTAGTTCTGGTTTAAGTTCGGAGTGTCAGTCTGATAGTTTTTGAACTACTGGCCCAACATCCCAATATGGAGCACTTTTTATAGCTTTATCAGCACTAATGTCATTACAATCAGCTTTGAAGCAGCATCATTTTTCGGTCTACATGGCAGACTATAGCAAATTTCCATCGCTCAGTACCAGCCTCAGATTGTTGTTTCTCTTTTGGCACCCAGTGACACAATAGCAGGCTTTCATGTGTTTCCATAGTGAGGTTATCCTTGGAATAGATCACTAGCCTGTCATCGGAGGCTTGTAGCTTGATGGGCACCACTCTACATCAAGCATGGCTGACCAGGAGTCTCTCCCACTCTTACCGTCTGCTATTCTCATATGTTGGAAGATTTTACAGCTTGACACTCAACCTGTTGACTGTGTTATGACCGCACTTTCCTTGGCCATCAAGTCCTGGGAATTAAAAACATATCTTGGTAATCACGACCATCAAACCATTGGATGTGCGTCAAAAACTCATTTAGTTCACCAATGCCCTTACCTCGTCTACCCTACACATGAGTCCAGACCCAGACAATGTGGTTGACCCTGAACTGCCCTCGGAAAGCTATGAGTTGTATAAAACCTCTACAAAATTGGACCACAGCAGGCCAAGAAGGTGGGTTACTATCATCTTCTCATGGGCAATTATAGGTCAGTAACAAACACTGGCCTTGCCACTGATGCTCACGTCCCATGAAATAATAAAACAAGTGTATAACAAAAGCTTTGAGGCTCGGTCTGTCACTCGTAACTTCGCCAAGCTTACTGCATGAACCCTCTAGACCAGTGCATCTCAAACTATCTGATGTGGCGGACCGGCAGTTTTCTTTTTCAATGTGCCAGGGACCGCTGAGCGAAACAAGCCAATCCAGGATTACTGTCTCTTTCTTTTCTGGAAACACTCCAAGTACCGGCAGACGATGGCTCGCGTACCGGCACCGGTACGTGTACCACACTTTGAGGAGCACTGCTCTAGACCATCTGAATTCACCCCCAGTTTTTACCAGGGTTATAATGACATAGACTCCAGGCTTAATCATGGAATCATAGAATCATAGAATTTACAGTGCTGAAGGAGGTCATTTCACCCATCAAGTCTGCACCGGCCCTTGGAAAGAGCACCCTACCCAAGCCCACACCTCCACCCTATCCCTGTGACCCGGTAATCCCATTTAACCTTTTTGGACACTAAGGGCAATTTGGCATGGCCAATCCACCTGACCCGCACATCTTTGAACTGTGGGAGTTAACCGGAGCACCCGGAGGAAACCCACGCACACACAAGGACAACGTGCAGACTCCGCACAGACAGTGACCCAAGCCAGGAATCAAACCTGGGAACCTGGAGCTGCGAAGCAACTGTGCTCACCACTGTGCTACCATGCTGCCCAATGTTAGCATGTTACCACTAATGGATTCTGTGAGCCTCTGTTGACATTAGCTGCTTGCTAGGATAGATGCAAGGCTATTTGGCAACAATGATGGTTTTCACTGATGAACAATCTAGTTCCTGGTGACACGGCGGCACAGTGGTTAGCACCGTTGCCTCACAGCAGCAGGGACCTGAGTTCAATTCCGGCCTTGTCTGTGTGAAGTTTGCATGTTTCCCATGTGACTGCGTGGGTTTCCTCCGGGTGCTCCGGTTTCCTCCCACAGTCCAAGGATGTGCAGGTTAGGTAGATCGGCCATGCTAAATTATCCCTTAGTGTCCAAAGATATGCAGGTTAGTGTACGGGAATAAGGGCAGGGTGAGCGGGGGAGTGCTCTTTCGGAGGGTAAGTGAGACTCGATGGGCTGAATGGCCTCCTTCTGCACCATAGGTATTCTATGATTCTATGACTGCTATCTGTTTTTTCCTTGCAAATATTACAGGTCCTGGAAAACCAAAGGTACTTCCTTATTCTTGACTAATGAGACACAGTTGCCGCAAACCTTTCATCTGGACTGAGCCCAGACTGGAAAAACATTTCTAACATGCCATTTTATTTTGAGGGGGAAGATTGTGGAAATGTTTTGTGACAGATATTGCATGATTCCCACTAATTTCCCATTTCCTACACATGTTGATTGAAAGCTTCATTTAATTTTGATTCGACTTGAGTTCATTAGGTTCACACCGGACCAGATTTTGCCACTTGGCTTCATAGTCATTCCAGTTCATTTAGAAATGTCTCTTTCGGAGAGGCTTTATTGCACTTTTAAGGCTGACTGTCTTCCCACTAGAATTGCACCACTGTGACCTGTGTGAAAATTATCTGTCGTGTGGGTCTTCTGGAGAAGGAGAAGGGAGTCGCGGTTAACATACAGTCTCAGCTCAGGATGGAAATCTTCGTGAAGGTAAATCACAGGTTTTGCTTTTATGGACGGAATTCTGTCACCGTGCAGTCATCCGCCTTACTTACTTTGCATGTGGTGTCAGCTGGTGCAAATTTACAGAAATAATGCTGACCTTAAGTTGCAGAGGGACATTGGTAAATGCACAGCCTTGTGTGGAACTCAATTGTGCTTGATTCCAGGTTCAGTTCTATTTATGTAAATAAAATGTCAATGTCACCACTGTCCCAGAGGACCGTAGGCTGCTCCCCACTTTGAGAGAGAGAGCGGTCTGATGGTGATTCGACCTGAGGGTCAAATCCTCAGGCGAGGGTAAAGGTTGAGAAAGCAGGGCCTTCATGTATAACCTCAGCCAGTACGGGGATTGACCTGGGCTGTTGGTGTCGCCTCCGCCTCACAAACCAGCTGTTCAGCCAAACGAGCCAGTCTCAGCTGGGATGGCAGTGATAATTGGTCAGCCCATCCCTGACCTGGAGAAGGGACAAATCCTCCAGAATTTCTATTCCTAATTGTTGTCTAAGGATCAGTGCTGGAAAATGAACATGTGGAATTTAGGCGACAATAGGACCATGCTAGGCCATGATGCTCCTCACACTTCACAAGTTAAATATTCGGTTGTCCTTCACTGCTTTAGTTCGCAGGTGAAGAATGGCCATTTGGCTGATATACTGGAGGACAGCAGGAATGAATGGAACCACATCTCAGCATAATTCATCATTTTCAGGAAGGTGAGGGGCTGGGGAGAGAGGACATTAACCCTTGACATCTTGGACCAAAGTTTATTGTTTTTTTATCTGATGGGCTTTAGCAGTTAAGGTGCAGCAAGCTCCAGCCCAGTGTCAATGCAGTTTCTAATGATCATGGGCAGAGGTTTTGTTTTGGAACGCGAGAGCTGATGTGATTTTAGAACGACTGACCAATCAGTGGCCAAGGTGCCTGCCTGCCATCCAATTAAGGACTCTGAGGCTGGTGGGCCTCTCAAGTGAAGGGCAGAACTCCTGCCTGCAGCTCTTTTACATTCATTTGAGCATGAAATGGCTGCAGAGTGCTTGGAATTGACAGGGAAGAGTTTCCCCGCCGACCCTTCAGATGGAGGGACAGGAGGCAGCCACCTGAAAAATTCAGGCCGATGTGTCTTGTGTTGGATGGCGCCTACTCCATCAGTGACAAGAAACATCTACAACAAGAACTTTGCCACTTTAAGTCAACTCAATGGATTCAATGGGTTCCCTTCATGCAAGATTACACTTGCCCACACGTAACTCGCCCCAGCCCTTACAGAGCAGCATGCCCAAGATATAAACTAGACAAAAGTTGCAAACACTCAGCAGGTCAGACAGCATCTATGCACTGAGGAACAGTGGGATTTTATGGCCTTTTCCACTGGCGGGATCTCCTATTCTCACTGAAGTCGACCATCTGTAGCGGGTTCCCCGCTGTTGGAGTTAATAAGTAATGTAAAAACCCACAGGCTTTGGTGGGACTAGATCGTACTGGTGGCCAATTTCTCTCCACAGGAAAACCTGTCATTGTGAGGGATGGGGTGCTGTGAAATCCCATTCACAGTTTCACAGCCTATCGCAGACATCCCCTTTTGCTTCCCAATCCACTTTCGCCCCCCCCCCCCCCCCCCCCCCCCCCCCCGGCCCCTCCCGCAGTTCCGTAGTTGCTGTCAGATCTCTCACTTCGAGTTCCAATGAAAGGTGACCAATCTGGAATGTTATCTCTTTCTCTCTCTGAAGATGCTGCCTGACCCGCTGAGCATTGACCTTTGTTTCTATCTCAGATTTTCAATCACCATAATGCTTGGTTTTTGTTGCATGAATCCTCAAGATTCAGTTTACCCTGCTTTTTGTACCAGGTCCTATCAAGAGTAGCACTTGGATTGGCGGAGGGCGGAAAATTCCACTACCCACCCCTTGACCCAACTCAAATGCTGTCCTACCCTCCTGTGCTCAAAAACGAATGTCCACTTAGGTGAGGTACCAGAGAGTTGCCACTAGCTATGGAGTCATATCCCAACAAGAGACATTACTGCAGGAAAGGGGTGGAGGAAATTAGAAAGATACAAATGAAAACAGAAGCAAACGCTACTCTTGTGTTTTACAGAACCATAATCAGCAGTTTATGTTCCAGTCCAAAGGATCGTTTGTCGTGCAGGAAATGCCATACAAAGCAAAACCTGTGGAATACCCCAGGGACACCAAGATGGTAAGTAACACAGGCAGGAGGTGTGACGGAACAGGAGGTTTAATTCATTCTTGGGATATGAATGTCATGCATCACTAATTTCCCTTGAGACGGGGGTAATGAGAAGCGTTCTTGGACCCTGCAGTCCATTTGATCCATCTCCATGGTCCATGTACAATGTCCTTAAGTTAAGAAATGGGGATATATTTCCATGTCAGGATGGTGTGTGACCTGGAGGGAAATTTGCAGCTGACCCGATGCATCTGCTGCCCTTGTTCTTTGAGATGTTAGAGGTCGTAGGGTTGGGAGGTCCTGTTGCAGAAGTCTTGGCCAATTCCAGCTATGTATCTTGTAGTTAGTACGCGCTGCTGCCACTGTTCACCTGTGTTGGAATGAACGAATGTCTAAGGTGGTGGTAAAGTGCTAATCAAGCAGGCTGCTTTGTCTGGGATGGTGTTGAGCTTCTTGAGTGTTGTTAGAGCTGCACTCATCCAGGCAAGTGGAGAGCATTCCATCACACTCCTGATTTGTACCTTGTAGATGATAGACAGGCTGTGGGGAGTCAGGAGGTGAGTACCTCATTGCAGAATCCCCAGCCTCTGACCTGCTGTTGTAGCTGTAGTATTTAATTTGGTTGACCCAGTTAAGTTTCTGGTCAATGATGATCCCCCAGGATGATAGCAGAGATTCAGCAATGGTAATGCCATTGAATGTCAAAGGGACATGATTAGATTTACTCCTATTGGAGATGGTCATTGCCTGGTACTTGTGTGGCGCGAATGTTACTTGCCACTTGTCAGCGCAAACCTGAATGTTGCCCACGTCTTGCTACATGTGGGCATGAACTGCTTCATATCTGGAGAGTTGTGAATAGAACCGAACACTGAATTAATCAGCGAAAATCTCCATTTGTCAACTTACATTGGATGGAGGTTCATTGTTGAAGCAGCAGAAGATGATTGGGCCGAGGACACATGCTGAGGAATTCTGCAACAATGTCTTGGGTATGAGATGATTTGTTTTCAACAACCACAACCATCATACCAAGTACGATTTTAACCATTGAGAGTTTCCCCAATTCCCATTGGCTTCAATATTCCTAGTTTAATTCTGAAATTACAAAAGCAGATGGTATAGTCTTTTTAAGCTACACCAAGTGGTCTGTCAATCAAAGCAGTCCAGGAGCATGGGGAGGCTTTTCCCCAGATGACAGCAGCTAAAGGTTTTGTTTTTAATTTTAAAAGGGCAAATTAATTACTTTATATTATTACACCGGAGATCCCAATCACTGCTATAAAAACATATCTAACTTAAATACAGCATCAAACTATTGCATTTTTTTTTAATAAATATTCTCATTCTCCTCCTTTTTCACATTTTCACCCAAATTTACACCCACCAACAATAAACAATAATCAGCAACAAATATGTCAATCCCCATAACAATAACAAGGATCCCATCCTCCCACCAACCCCCAAACATTATCCCGCATGTTTACATAAATAAATGACAAAAAGGAATCAGAGATTACCAATAGTCACCCTTAATACACACAGCCCCCTCCCCCCTAGCCCTCCCACCCATCCACCCCAACTAATTTTCAATGTTATCCAGTTCTTGAAAGTGCATAATGAATAAGACAAGAGCCCCAACCTCGCACATGAGGTGGAGGCATTCACTACAGAGCACCTCACACCAGACCTCCTCCTCTATAACCTCTCCCAACTCATAGAACATAGAACATAGAACGATACAGCGCAGTACAGGCCCTTCAGCCCTCAATGTTGCACCGACATGGAAAAAAACTAAAGGCCATCTAACCTACACTATGCCCTTATCATCCATATGCTTATCCAATAAACTTTTAAATGCCCTCAATGTTGGCGAGTTCACTACTGTTGCAGGTAGGGCATTCCACGGCCTCACCACTCTTTGCGTAAAAAACCCACCTCTGACCTCTGTCCTATATCTATTACCCTTCAATTTAAGGCTATGTCCCCTCGTGATAGCCACCTCCATCCGCGGGAGAAGGCTCTCGCTGTCCACCCTATCTAACCCTCTGATCATTTTGTATGCCTCTATTAGGTCACCTCTTAACCTTCTTCTCTCTAACGAAAACAACCTCAAGTCCATCAGCCTTTCCTCATAAGATTTTCCCTCCATACCAGGCAACATCCTGGTAAATCTCCTCTGCACCCGTTCCAAAGCTTCTACGTCCTTCCTATAATGGGGCGACCAGAACTGTACGCAATACTCCAAATGCGGCCGTACTAGAGTTTTGTACAACTGCAACATGACCTCATGGCTCCGGAACTCAATCCCTCTACCAATAAAGGCCATCACACCATAGGCCTTCTTCACAACCCTATCAACCTGGGTGGCAACTTTCAGGGATCTATGTACATGGACACCGAGATCCCTCTGCTCATCCACACTACCAAGAATTTTACCATTAGCCAAATATTCCGCATTCCTGTTATTCTTTCCAAAGTGAATCACCTCACACTTCTCCACATTAAACTCCATTTGCCACCTCTCAGCCCAGCTCTGCAGCTTATCTATGTCCCTCTGTAACCTGCAACATCCTTCCGCACTGTCTACAACTCCACCGACTTTAGTGTCGTCTGCAAATTTACTTACCCATCCTTCTGCTCCCTCCTCTAGGTCATTTATAAAAATGACAAACAGCAACGGCCCCAGAACAGATCCTTGTGGTACGCCACTCGTAACTGAACTCCATTCTGAACATTTCCCATCAACCACCACTCTCTGTCTTCTTTCAACTAGCCAATTTCTGATCCACATCTCTAAATCACCCTCAATCCCCAGCCTCCGTATTTTCTGCAATAGCCGACCGTGGGGAACCTTATCAAACGCTTTACTGAAATCCATATACACCACATCAACTGCTTTACCCTCGTCCACCTGTTCAGTCACCTTCTCAAAGAACTCGATAAGGTTTGTGAGGCATGACCTACCCTTCACAAAACCATGCTGACTATCCCTAATCATATTATTCCTATCTAGATGATTATAAATCGTATCTTTTATAATCCTCTCCAAGACTTTACCCACCACAGATGTTAGGCTCACCGGCCTATAGTTACCGGGGTTATCTCTACTCCCCTTCTTGAACAAAGGGACCACATTTGCTATCCTCCAGTCCTCTGGCACTATTCCTGTAGCCAATGATGACCTAAAAATCAAAGCCAAAGGCTCAGCAATCTCTTCCCTGGCTTCCCAGAGAATCCTAGGATAAATCCCATCAGGCCCCGGGGACTTATCTATTTTCACCTTGTCCAGAATTGCCAACACTTCTTCCCTACTCACCTCAATGCCATCTATTCTAATAGCCTGGGTCTCAGCATTCTCCTCCACAATATTATCTTTTTCCTGACTGAATACTGACAAAAAGTATTCATTTAGTATCTCGCTTATCTCCTCAGCCTCCACACACAACTTCCCACCACTGTCCTTGACTGGCCCTACTCTTACCCTAGTCATTCTTTTATTCCTGACATACCTATAGAAAGCTTTTGGGTTTTCCTTGATCCTACCTGCCAAAGACTTCTCATGTCCCCTCCTTGCTCGTCTTAGCTCTCTCTTTAGATCCTTCCTCGCTTCCCTGTAACTATCAAGCGCCCCAACTGAAACTTCACGCCTCATCTTCACATAGGCCTCCTTTTTCCTCTTAACAAGAGATTCCACTTCTTTGGTAAACCACGGTTCCCTTGCTCTACCCTTTCCTCCCTGTCTGACTGGTACGTACTGATCAAGAACACGCAATAGCTGTCCCTTGAACAAGCTCCACATATCCAGTGTGCCCAACCCTTGCAGCCTACTTCTCCAACCTACACATCCTAAGTCATGTCTAATGGCATCATAATTGCCCTTCCCCCAGCTATAACTCTTGCCCTGCGGGGTATACTTATCCCTTTCCATCACTAATGTAAAGGTCACCGAATTGTGGTCACTGTCTCCAAAGTGTTCACTTACCTCCAGATCTAACACCTGGCCTGGTTCATTACCCAAAACCAAATCCAAAGTGGCCTCACCTCTTGTTGGCCTGTCAACATATTGTGTCAGAAAACCCTCCTGCACACATTGTACAAAGAACGACCCATCCAATGTACTCGAACTATATCTTTTCCAGTCAATATTAGGAAAGTTAAAGTCTCCCATAACAACTACCCTGTTACTTTCGCTCTTTTCCAGAATCATCTTCGCCATCCTTTCCTCTACATCTCTAGAACTATTAGGTGGCCTATAGAAAACTCCCAGCAGGGTGACCTCTCCTTTCCTGTTTCTAACCTCAACCCATACTACCTCGGAAGAAGAGTCCCCATCTTGCACCCTTTCTGCCACCGTAATACTGTCCTTGACTAGCAGCGCCACACCTCCCCCTCTTTTGCCCCCTTCTCTGACTTTACTAAAGCACCTAAACCCCGGAACCTGCAACAACCATTCCTGTCCCTGCTCTATCCATGTCTCTGAAATGGCCACAACATCGAAGTCCCAGGTACCAACCCATGCTGCCAGTTCCCCTACCTTATTTCGTATACTCCTGGCATTGAAATAGACACACTTCAAACCACCTACCTGAACACTGCCGCTTTCCTGCGAAGTCAAATCTGTGCTCCTGACCTCTCTACTCTCAATCTCTCGCACCCCAAAACTACAATCCAGGTTCCCATGCCCCTGCTGAATTAGTTTAAACCCCCCCAAAGAGTACTAACAAATCTCCCCCCCAGGATATTGGTGCCCCTTAGGTTCAGATGTAGACCATCCTGTCTATAGAGGTCCCACCTTCCCCAGAAAGAGCCCCAGTTATCCAGAAATCTGAATCCCTCCCGCCTGCACCATCCCTGTAGCCACGTGTTTAATTGCTCTCTCTCCCTATTCCTCGTCTCACTATCACGTGGCACGGGCAACAACCCAGAGATAACAACTCTGTTTGTTCTCGCTCTGAGCTTCCATCCTAGCTCCCTAAAGGCCTGCCTGACATCCTTGTCCCCTTTCCTACCTATGTCGTTAGTGCCAATGTGGACTACGACTTGGGGCTGCTCCCCCTCCCCCTTAAGGACCCGAAAAACACGATCCGAGACATCACTTACCCTTGCACCTGGGAGGCAACATACCAAACGTGAGTCTCTCTCGCTCCCACAAAATCTCCTATCTGTGCCCCTGACTATTGAGTCCCCAATTACTAATGCTCTGCTCCTCTCCCCCCTTCCCTTCTGAGCAACAGGGACAGACTCCGTGCTAGAGTTCCGCACCCCATGGCTTACCCATGGTAAGTCGTCCCCCCCACAAGTATCCAAAACGGTATACTTGTTACTCAGGGGAACGACCGCAGGGGGTCCCTGCACTGTCTGCTTCTTCCCAGTCCCTCTTACAGTTACCCATCTATCTCCAGTCTTTGGTGTAACTACTTCCCTGAAGCTCCTATCTATGACCACCTCTGCCTCCCGAATGATCCGAAGTTCATCCAACTCCAGCTCCAGTACCATAACTCGGTCTTGTAGGAGCTGGAGCTGGCTGCACTTCCTGCAGGTAAAATCAGCAGGGACACTAGCAGCATCCCTCACCTCAAACATCCTGCAGGAGGAACATTGCACTACCTTCCCTGCCATCCCACTTAATTTCAACCAAGTTCTGGTAAACAAATATAAAACAAATAAAAAAATAATAATATAATATAGCACTTACCTGCTCACCCCAATGGGACTTATTATTAGGTTAGAGGAGGAGGGCGGGTGGGAGACACTACACGTGTAGTGTCTCGGGTATCCTCTCCACCACAATTTATTGGCTAGGAGAAAATCCTTCCCAGAAGTCCGCGGGTCGTACTTCCGGTTCCCGCCTTATATTATCTTTGCTCCCACTGGCACCCCGCCGCTCTCAATGTGTCCCCTCCCGCTCTTTTCAATGTCCCGGCTGTCTTACCTCTCGCGCTCTTTTCAATGTCCTGGCTGTCTCTCCTCCCGCGCTGTTTTCAATGTCCCGGCTGTCTTACCTCTCGCGCTCTTTTCAATGTCCCGGCTGTCTCTCCTCTCGCGCTGTTTTCAATGTCCTGGCTGTCTCTCCTCTCGCGCTCCTTTCAATGTCCTGGCTGTCTCTCCTCTCGCGCTGTTTTGAATGTCCCGGCTGTCTTGCCTCTCGCGCTCTTTTCAATGTCCCGACTGTCTCTCCTCTCGCGCTGTTTTGAATGTCCCGGCTGTCTTACCTCTTGCGCTCTTTTCAATGTCCCGGCTGTCTTACCTCTCGCGCTCTTTTCAATGTCCTGGCTGTCTCTCCTCCTGCGCTGTTTTCAATGTCCCGGCTGTCTTACCTCTCGCGCTCTTTTCAATGTCCCGGCTGTCTCTCCTCTCGCGCTGTTTTCAATGTCCTGGCTGTCTCTCCTCTCGCGCTCCTTTCAATGTCCTGGCTGTCTCTCCTCTCGCGCTGTTTTGAATGTCCCGGCTGTCTTGCCTCTCGCGCTCTTTTCAATGTCCCGACTGTCTCTCCTCTCGCGCTGTTTTGAATGTGCTCCCTAAAGGCCTGCCACTTTGCTTTGATCCCTTCCAGTGGTGCCTTATCCTCTTCAAAAATAGCTCCGTACACCGCTGACGCTACCCCCTTCTCCAGTCCCCTTGTCGTCAGCACCTCCTCCAGCAATGTGGAGGCCGGTTCCTCCTGGAAGCCCTGTATTTCCTTCCTGGCACAATCTCGAACCTGCATGTATCAAAAAATTTCCCACCTCCCACCTCCCTGGCTCAAATCTGTGGTTCCCCCGAATCGACATTTCCCTTGACCCTGCCCCCAACCCAAAGTGTTGGCAAAACTGCCTCCAAATTTTCAATTAAGCTATTATTACCGGACTCCCTGAGTATTTCCACGGAGCTATCGGGAGCGGCGCTGTTGCTAGTGCTTTCAGTCCTGACCCGCTGCACAAACTCTCCTCTATTCTGACCCACTGGGAATCAACCCCTCTGAACCAGCTCGGCACCTTCTCCAAATTCGCCGCCCAGTAGCAGTACATCAGGTTCAGAAGACCAAACCCCCTGCCTGCCTTCCCCTCTGTAGTAGCACCTTTCTCACTCTGGCCACCTTCCCTCCCCATACGAACGAGGTAATCCTTCCCTCAATCTCCCTTAAAAAAGCCTTTGGCAGGAAAATCGGTAGGCATTAAAAAATAAACAGAAATCGCAGCAACACATTCATTTTAACTGCCTGTACCCGACCCACCAGTGATAGAGGGAGCGCATTCAACCTTGCCAGATCAGCTTTCATTCTCCCCACCAAACAAGAAATGTTGTACCTGCAGAGCCCCCATCACTCCCAGGCAACCTGCAGCCCCAGGTACCTAAAGTGACTCCCTGCCCTAAGGAATGGCAGCACCCCCACCACTGCTCCCACCCCCGGCCGAGACAGCACAAAATACTCACTCTTGTCCAGGTTCAGCTTGTACCCCGAGAAAGGCCCAAATACTTGCAGTAGCTCTAATATCCCCCCTATCGACACGCTCTGTTCCGACACATACAGCAGCAAGTCGTCAGCATATAAGGACACCCTATACTCTATCCCTCCCCCCCCCCCCCCCCCCCCCCCCCCCCCCCCCGGCACTATTCCTTTCCATGTTCCCGAACTTCTTAATGCGATGGCCAACGGCTCAATCGCAAGTGCAAACAGCAGGGGGGTCATAGGACATCCCTGCCTCATCCCACGGTGGAGAGAAAAGTATCTCGAGCTGATGTTGTTTGCGCGGACACTTGCCGTCGGCTCCTTATATAGTAGCTTTACCCAGTTCACAAATCTTGGTCCAATCGCAAACCGCTCCAGAACTGCCATCAAGTACCCCCATTCGACCCGGTCAAACGCCTTCTCGGCGTCCAATGCCACACCCACCTCTGTTTCCTTCCCTTCCGCCGGTGCCAGAACGACATTCAAAACCCTCCTAATGTTCGAAAAAAGCTGCGTCCATCTCACCCCGTCTGATCCTCACCTATCACCTTCGGGAGGCACTCCTCCAGCCTACCCGCCAGTACCTTCGCCAATACTTTTGTGCCCACATTCAGAAGTGATATGGGCCTGTGCGACCCTCACTCCGTCGGATCCTTATCTTTTTTTAGCAACAGTGAAATCGATGCCTGCCCCAAGGTTTGTGGCAACAGCCCCTTCCCTATCGCCTCTTCAAACATCCCCACCATCTTATCCAAGGTGCCAGCTTATCCTTGAATTTTTTATAATATTCCACCGGAAATTGATCCGGCCCTGCCACCTTCCCCGACTGCATCCTCCCAATCGCATCCTTTATCTCCTGCTCCACTATTGCACCTTCTAATGTAGCCCTGTCCCCCTCCCCGAACCTTGGGTACTCCAAACCATCTAGAAATTCCTGCATCTCACAGTCTCCCCTAGGTGGCTCCGACCTGTACAACCTCTCATAAAACTCCTCAAAAACCTTGTTAATCAGATCCGGAGCCACCACCAACTTCCCTGCCCTATCCCTCACCTGAAGAATTTCCCTTGCAGCTGCTTCCCTCTGGAGCTGACCTGCTAACATATGCCCTGCCTTTTCTCCATGTTCATAAACTGCACCCTTGCTCATCTCAGTTGACGCACCGCCTTCCTGGTAGACAGGCGGTCGAAGCTTGCCTATAGTTCCATCCCCTTTTCCAGCTTTGCTGGGTCCCCATCTTCTACATAACTCCTATCTACCTCCAACATCTCATCTATTACCCTCTGCCGCTCCAACCTCTCCTCTTTGTCCACCCTGGCCTTAAACAAAATTACCTCACCCCTCGCCACCGCCTTTAGAGCCTCACAGACAACTGCCTTCGACACCTCACCCGTACAGTTGAAAGCTACATATTCCTTAATTACCTTTTCAATTTTCTCACAGTACACTTTGTTCCCCAAAAGCTCCACATCCAGCTTCCACCCCGGCCTCTGCGCTAGTACCATATCCATCCAATGCGGAGCATGATCTGACACTGCTTATGGACTGCTGAGAAAAACGAGTCTCCCATTCCCTTAGGTGCAGGAACCTCCAAGGGTCCACCCCTCCCATTTCCACCATTAGCCCAACCAGCACCTTCGCCCCCCCCCCCCCTCCCCACCTGATGGGACCAGCGAGCGTGGCCGTGATCTGTCCAACCTTGGCTCCTGCACCAAGTTCCAGCCCCCCCCCACAATCAGCTCGTGTGTGTCCAAGTCGGGGATGGCCCCAAACACCTTCTTCGCGAATCCCAGATCGTCCCAATTGGGGCCGTATACACTTAACAGCACCACTAACCTCCCCTCCAGCACCCCTGTCACAATCACATATCTACTGTCCTGATCTGCCACCACCTTCTCCATCTGGAAGCGTACACTTTTGCTGACCATTAACGCTACCCCTCGAGCCCTTCCGTCAAATCCAGAGTGAAACACTTGACTAATCCAGCCCTTTTTAAGTCTCACCTGGTCCTTCACCCTCAAGTGAGTCTCCTGCAACATTGCCACATCAGCTTTCAAACTTTTAAGATGCGCAAGCACCCTTGACCTCTTGACCGGACCTCCTAGCACACATTCCACGTGACTATCCTAACTTGGGGTCTCTCACCACCCCCCCCCCCCCCCCCCCCCGACCCTTCTTATCCACCATCATCATACCACCGGGCCCTGCTCCATAAGCCTGACCCGCCCCTGTCCATTATTAACATCGAACCCCTTCACGCCCCCCAAGAACCCCCCTTACATTTCCCCTTGAAAAAACATCTCCCAGCATCAATCCCTTCCCCCCCCCCTCGCTCGCCTCGTAGGCCCATTGAAGCCTGCTATCCAGGCTCCAACGTCTGTAGCCCTCCTCAAACTATTGAATTGAAGGAACTTTTGTTTTGCATTTCAAAACCTGTCATTGAAAGAATTCCAGGAGCAGATGACTTTTTTTTGATTCCCCACTTGGGACATGGGTTTCCTTGTGTTTCACAACCCACTTGCGAGGAGCCCATGAACCACATTTACTTACTGAAGTGATCCAACTGTGTGAGGGTTAAAACTGCCCACCCCTGCAATAGAGCTAGCAAAGGTGGGAGCGCTGTGTGTTGGCAGGCTACCCGCACCCTTATCCCGCACCAGCAAAAATTGCCAAAAACAGGAACGGGGGTGGGAATTCTGGATTCAGGTCTGGCCCGCAATTTTGGGTTACTGAGTCTTCTCGACTTGGCAAAGATTTGGTCCTTTGGTTTAGTGGAATCATTGACAGACGGAAGACACATGGGCCGGGATTCTCCCCTACCCGGCGGGGCGAGGGGTCCTGGCGTGAAGGAGTGGCGTGAACCACTCCGGCGTCGGGCCGCCCCAAAGTTGCGGACGTCTCCGCACCTTTAGGGGTCAAGCCCTCACATTGAGGGGCTAGGCCCGCGCCGGAGTGGTTGGCGCTCCGCCGGCTGGCGTGAACGGCCTTTGGTGCCACGCCAGCTGGGGCCGAAAGGACTTCGCCGGCCGGCGTAAGTCCGCACATACACCGGAGCATCAGCGGCTTCTGATGTCATCCCGGCACATGCACAGGGGAGGGGGTCTCTTCCGCCTCCGCCATGGTGAAGACCATGGCGAAGGCGGAAGAAAAAGAGTGCCCACAGCACAGGCCCGCCCGCCGATCGGTGGGCCCCGATCGTGGGCCAGGCCACCATGGGGGCACACCCCAGGGCCCGTCCGCACCGCCAATCCCACCGGTCAGGTAGGTGTTTTGATTCCCACCAGCGGCAGAGGCTTGACAGCGGCGGGACTTCGGCCCATCGCGGTCCGGAGAATCGCCAGGGGGGCCCGCCGACTGGGGGGGCCCGCCGACTGGCGCGGCGCGATTCCCGCCCCAGCCGAAACTCCGGTGGCGTAGAATTCAGGACACGGCGGGGGCAGCATTGACGCTGGCCCCCGGCGAATTCTCCGACCCGGTGGTGGGTCTGAGAATCCCGTCCATGGTTTTCTGTTAACTGGTCCCATTGTTTAAAAATATATTTTTCGCAATTAAAGGCTAATTTAGCGTGGCCAATGCATCCACCTACCCTCCACATCTTTTGGGTTGTGGGGGTGAGACCTATGCAGACACTCTGTGCAAACTCCGCACGGACAGTGACTCGAGGCTGGAATCAAACCCGGGTCCTCGGCGCCATGAGCCCATGAACCACATTTACTTACTGAAGTGATCCAACTGTGTGAGGGTTAAAACTGCCCACCCCTGCAATAGAGCTAGCAAAGGTGGGAGTGCTGTGTGTTGGCAGGCTACCCGCACCCTTATCCCGCACCAGCAAAAATAGCCAAAACAGGAACGGGGGTGGGAATCCTGGATTCAAGTCTGGCCCGCAATTTTGGGTTACTGAGTCTTCTCGACTTGGCAAAGATTTGGTCCTTTGGTTTAGTGGAATCATTGACAAACACAAGACACATGGGCCGAGATTCCAGGAGCAGATGACTTTTATGATTCCCCACTTGGGACATGGGTTTCCTTGTGTTTCACAACCCATCCTTCAGCAATGAAGCTGAGGGCTAATTTAGCGTGGCCAATGCATCCAACTACCCTGCACATCTTTTGGGTTGTGGGGGTGAGACCTATGCAGACACTCTGTGCAAACTCCGCACAGACAGTGACTCGAGGCTGGAATCAAACCCGGGTCCTCGGCGCCATGAGGCAGCAGTGCTATCCGCTGTGCCACCGTGCAGCCCAGGTCCCATTTTCAAACTAACTGATAAACTCTAATTCAGTTAGCATTGTTTTGGAGTTAAGCAATTCCACTGCAGAAGATGCCGGAGAACTGGAACATGCTACATCTCTGAGTCATTGCTGAAGGAAGGGTCCAATATGACAAGTTTACAGTTGGCTGCCGTTATACAATGCAAAAAAAGAAAGACATACATTTATAAAGTGCCTTTCTTGATTACCAGAATATTCTAAAGTACTTTACAGCCAATGAGGCACTTCAAAAATGTTAATGAGGAATCTAAGAAATACAGCAATCAATTCATGCAATGCAAGGTTCCTGAGATGATATTTAGATCATTTGTTTTTTATATTGGTGTTGGGACATAGATAAATATTGACCAAGAGATTTGGAAGAATCCCTCTGATTTTCTTTGAAATAGTGCCACGGGATCTTTTGTGCTCATCTGAGAGAACGGATGGGTCATTCATTTAACGTCTCATTTGAAAGATCAAGGGCAGGATTCTCGGCACCGCCAGCCAAGTGATTCTCAATGCCACGCCGTTCGCTAGTGGTGGGATTCTCTACTCCTGGCGCTTCTCGATGGGAGTTCCTGTTGAAGCCAGGAAACCCGTGGGGGTGTGCTGCCAGATTGAACAGGGAATCCCAATGAGAATTTCGGCCCAAATATCATCATAGAATTTACAGTGCAGATGCAACATTCCTTCGGTACTGCTGTAGTGTCAGCCTAGATTATGTGCTCACATATTTGAAGGAGAATTTGTATCTACAATATTCAGATGAACATACAACTCAGGAGCAGGAATAGGCCTCTCGAGCCTGCTCCTTCATTCGATAAGATCACGGTTGATCACATTTCAACCTCAACTTGACAATTTTGCTTCCCCAATAACCTTTCACTCTCTTGCTTATCATAGAATCATAGAACTTACAGTGCAGAAGGAGGACATTCCCCCCATCGAGTCTGCACCAGCCCTTGGAAAGAGTACCCTACTTAAGTGCACACCTCCACCCCATCCCCGCAACCCAACCCAAGTCTTTTCAACACTAAGGGTAATTTAACATGGCCAATCCACCTAACCTGCACATCTTTGGACTGTGGGTGGAAACCGGGGCACCCAGAGGAAACCCACGTAGACACGAGGAGAATGTGCAGACACAGACAGTGCCCCAAGCCAGGAATCGAACCTGGGACCCTGGAGCTGTTATGCGATAGTGCTAATCACTATAATACCGTGCAGATTTGCCTCTGCCTTAAAGATATCCAAAGATTCTGCCTCAACCATCTTCTGAGGAAGAGTTCCAAAGTCTCACAACCCACTGAGAGCAAAATGTTTTCCTCATCTCTGTCTTAAATGGCTGACCCCTGATTTTTAAACAGTGGCCCCTAGTTCTATTCTCCCACAAGAGGAAACATCATTTCGACATCCACCCTGTCAATTCCCCTTAGGATCGTGTATGTTTCAATAGTCACCTCTTCCTCTTTGAAACTCCAGTCGATACAAGTTTAGCCTGTCCAATTTTCCTCATAAAACAATCCCCCCCCTTTCCAGGTGTTAATCTAGTACATTTTCTCTGGACTGTTCCAATACATTTACATCTTTCTTTAAATAAGGAGACACAGTACTCCACTTTGTCTCAGGGCGGAAGCGTGACCATTGAATGACACTTTAGGGATCAAGGAATTTCCAATTGGGAAAAGTTAACGCAAAAGTGTGATAAAAACCTAACAATGTGAATACAGTCAACATCAAAGCTTCCATTTCAGTGCAGTCGATGTCAGAGGTCAAAGATGAGGTTGCAATAGGTTACATGTTCACTCCCCTTTCAATCACCCTAAAAATAAATATATTAACTCTACATTCCTCACAAAAGGAGAGAAACCAACTGTTTCTCACTCTCAACCACCGGAGAATATCTATGTTTATAGATGCAGGAATTCAGGTTTTGGGGATATCGGAATTTGGAAGGAGCACGGATCCATATTATGTTCTAAAGAATGAACTGGCTGATGGGAATTTGGGTAAATCTATCTATGGTGGAAATGTATCATTCACAATGTGATCCATGATATGGTGTTCTTCTTTTCCCCAGGTACAAACTCTTATTGAACGCAGTGAGCCTGAACAGGCCATGCCCGTGCCCACCTGGTGCATTGTAGTCGCTGTGCTCGGTGGCCTGCTACTAGTGGCTGTGGTGACATTTCTATTTTGGAAGGTATCTATACCGATGATGAAACAGGATGTGTGACAGCATAACCGTGCATAGGCCTCACTTTAAATAAGCCTCACAATATTTATCAGACCCTTCTTGATTAACATATTGGGGCAATTTTCACCTTGATTGCTTGGTCGATGAACAGGGAGAGTTGATTTCCCAATCCTTATCAAAAGTGCCTGATTTTAATTTCCAGTGCTTTTATTCTATAAGGGATGAGCCATTCACTCTGCCAGTTTATCATCCTAATGCTGAAGGTGACAATTCCACCCTAGGAAATCTGATGAGGGCACAAGCAAGAGAGATTCACATTGAAAAGAAAACGAGGGGAATTTGTTAATGTCAAACATGCAGCGTGGACATGCTTGCGAGGGAGGATTAAAATGGCGTACACCACGATAGTTGCAACAGTTTCAAACTATATAGCACAGTTGCTTCACAGCTCTAGGTTCGATTCCCGGTTTGGGTCACTGTCGTGGGGGGAGTCTGCACGTTCTCCCCGTGTCTGCATGGATTTCCTCCGGGTGCTTCGATTTCCTCCCGTAGTCCAAAGATGTGCAGGTTAGGTGGATTGGCATGCTAAATTGCCCTTAGTGTCCAAAACAGTTGGGTGGGGTTACTGGGTTACAGGGATAGGGTGGAGGTGCGGGATGGCTGGGGTGTTCTTTCCAAGGACCGATGCAGACACGATAGGCCAAAGGGCCTCCTTCTACACTGTAAATTCTGGTCTATATTCACAAGTTATGCCTGGGAGCAGTCAGTTAGCTGAAGGAGACACATGGAGAGATCATGAGCTGGAATTCCAAAAGACCAGAGGGTTGGGACTGCTGCGGGCAAGAATTAAAAATCCCATCCCAAGAGGACGTTACAAGATCCCAAAGCCTCCAGGACAGTTTTCTATTTTCAAAGGGACGGCTAGCCGGGAGGGGGCAGGAAACATGGACAAAGCAAATTAACGGCCCCATAATCTCTTTCAGGACCTTGTTAAGGGGCCTGTCCATTCAGGTTTCAGTTTATCACATGTTTATCTAGTGAGCTCAAATAGCCACATTGTCAGGTTCACCATGGGGCCCCCAGTAAGTTCCTTGGGAATTGTTCTTAAATCTTCGCGGGAAGACAGTGACATAATGGTAATGTCAAGGGACTAGTACTCAAGAGGCCAGGCTAATGACCTAGAGGTAGGTGTTCAAATCCCACTATGGCAGCTGGTGGAATTTAAAATTAAATTAATAAATCTGGAATATAAAGCTAGTGTCAGGACAATGAACATGAAACAATCATTGATTGTTATAATAGCCCATCGGGTTTGCTAATGCTCTTTCAGAAAGGAAATCTGCCACCTTTACCCATCCTGGCCTACATGTCACTTCAGATCCACAGCAATGTGGTTGACACTTAACTGCCCTCTGGAATGGCCGAGCTAGCCTCTCAGTTCGAGGGAAATTAAGTATGGACAACAAGTGCTGACCTTGCCAGCGACATCCACATCTCTTGAAATAATTTTTTAAAAGCTAACCCTTGAGGCCAGCTAATGCCAACAAATATCACTTCTTCTACCTTTTATTCCAGGGCATCTTTCCACCTTATTTCTCCTCCTTGTGTTATGGGCCAGGGTTCAGAGAACCCCAAAGTGGATCATGGAGTTCACCTGACCCACAACTTTTAATAGATTGTGGTATGGGGAGCACATGGCCCACTCTACAGGTGTGGTACAGCAAAAATGGAAACATAATTTTTAAAGCAAAACAATGTTTATTTTATGAACTCAAGTTAACCTTTTTAAAACATACAGTGAACATCTTAGCAACCATCAATTCAAATACAACCCCCAAAGAATACAACACTAGGTAATCCTTAATAACTTCCCAAACAACATCCAAAAAACATAAGAAATACTTTTTCACAGAAGCACACATCAGATTTACATTCACAACTGAGAACATTTATAATTCTGAATTCAGCAAATGATCAAGAGATAGTCTTTTCATGGCAGAGAGATCAACAGTACACCTGCTCTGTCTGCCTTCAGCTCCAACACTGAAAACGAAACTAAAACACACCCTGCAGCAAACAGCCTAAAACAAAAGTAAAAAGCTGACCCACTCTCTGACATCACTGCAGTAATATACACCCATTTCTTAAAGATACTCTCACTACAGATACTTATATACACACCCATTTACAAACACCCATTTCTTAAAGGTACTCTCACATGACACATGGCCTTCCCAGGATCTGCCTGCTCCAAGCAGCAAGGCAGTGACAGCCCCCAACATGGCTGCTGTCTGCCTTTTCCACTGACAACCAACAGGCTGCTCCTGCCTGCCAGAGGCGCTCAGCGTCTCCAACTTGGCAATCTGCATTTAAAAATCGCAAAGCAAGAGGTGGGTGGGTACCTGGAATTCATCAGGGTGTCAGGTCCCAAACCCCTAGCTGAAAATCCAGCCCACTCCGGCTGTGATGATTTGTTTTGCTGATGTGATACAATTTCCTGACAACAGCAGGACAAGATTCTTGCCATTCTCTCCTCAGTGACACTTTGGTTTTAATTTTGATAAGCAGTGTTTTTTTTCTCGCACTGCTGCACTGTCTCCCAAAAATCATCTCAGAGTGAAGAGTTTCCAGCACATTCTTGTATGAGCTATCGCCACAGCAGGCAAACACTCTGCTTATTCCGCTGAAATTCTTGGTGAGTGAAGTGCAACAAAGCACCTAAAAGGCTTCAAATTTGACTGCCTTCATCTGTCATTAAAAGAACAGTAGCAGCTTTGAAGTGGAGTTAGCTGCCTCACTGCCAAGTAAATACTGGCAATGGGGAATGGCTTTATTTTGGATACGATTGCACAAAGCTTTTTTCAGGCTATCGGCCCTTTATGTGGAAATTGGGGTCCTGTAAAATAAATAAGACGTCCAATTGCTATTTTACATTGACCTGGTTGGAACCTGCCCACTGCAGACTCTGACCAGATCAATGTGTGATGGAATGGGAAGGCCCACTAAAGATAAGTTTTGAATTACTTTTATTGTTAAATTATTGTTTTCGGTTGGTCCATCTTCATGATGGGTTGCGCAGAAAACCCACCCTATGACTATGTTACATAAGAACATAAGAACATAAGAACTAGGAGCAGGAGTAGGCCATCTGGCCCCTCGAGCCTGCTCCGCCATTCAATTAGATCATGGCTGATCTTTTGTGGACTCAGCTCCACTTTCCGGCCCGAACACCATAACCCTTAATCCCTTTATTCTTCAAAAAACTATCTATCTTTACCTTAAAAACATGTAATGAAGGAGCCTCAACTGCTTCACTGGGCAAGGAATTCCATAGATTCACAACCCTTTGGGTGAAGAAGTTCCTCCTAAACTCAGTCCTAAATCTACTTCCCCTTATTTTGAGGCTATGTCCCCTAGTTCTGCTGTCACCCGCCAGTGGAAACAACCTGCCCGTATCTATCCTATCTATTCCCTTCATAATTTTAAATGTTTCTATAAGATCCCCCCTCATCCTTCTAAATTCCAACGAGTACAGTCCCAGTCTACTCAACCTCTCCTCATAATCCAACCCCTTCAGCTCTGGGATTAACCTAGTGAATCTCCTCTGCACACCCTCCAGCGCCAGTACGTCCTTTCTCAAGTAAGGAGACCAAAACTGAACACAATACTCCAGGTGAGCAACTTACAGTGAGCAACTGAAAACATCCTGACTTAGCGTCAAGCTGAGCGGTGCAGTAGTTAAACGCATATAACTGGTTAAAATTGCTGTTGAGTAGAGGAACCAACCAAAGTTGTAGAATCATAGGGCAAGATTTAACGGGACAAACATAGAGTCCCGTTTTTGGGGGTATTTAGCAGGGTGTTTGTCAGCACTACTTAATGGGACTTTGCTGGTTTTATCGGCCTTAACAAGGAATGCCGCATCGAGAATACACTTATCTAATTTCCCGCATTGACAAGCTCAACTTGCCAATGGAGGAAGACAACTCGCAGGTCGAGCGCCATTTTTTAATGCCGCCCTGATCTTTCGGCACCCCCTCAGCCACCGTGGCCTCCGGACTCACCCCCCCCCCCCCCCCCGCCACTGCACCCAACTTCCCTCTTAGGTGTCCTCGAGCCCCCCCCCAGAAGAGAAAAGGAACCCCGAGCCCCTATCCCTGGAACGGGCAATCTGGCACCAGGGCACCTTGGCACTGCCAGCTGACATAGAACATAGAACAGTACAGCACAGAACAGGCCCTTCGGCCCTCGATGTTGTGCCGAACAATGATTACCCCACTTAAACCCACGTAACCCGTATACCCATAACCCAACAATCCCCCCATTAACCTTACACTACGGGCAATTTAGCATGGCCAATCCACCTAACCCGCACATCTTTGGACTGTGGGAGGAAACCGGAGCACCCGGAGGAAACCCACGCACACACGGGGGGGACGTGCAGACTCCACACAGACAGTGACCCAGCCGGGAATCGAACCTGGGACCCTGGAGCTGTGAAGCATTGATGCTAACCACCATGCTACCATGAGGCCCTAAGACAAGGATGGCACTGCTAGGGTTCCCAAGTGGAGGTGTCAAAGTGCCAGGCTGGTAGTGCCAAGGAGCCCAGTTGTCAGTGAGAGTACCAGGGTACCATCATGTCCAGAGCCCGACCACTCAGGGGTCACTCATGGCTTGGGAGATTCCCCCCCATATGCCTGGTCCACATTTGTGGAAACCAGTGCTAAATGGCACCATGACACAGTCTCCCAGGTGAGGCCGTTAGTTTGAGGGACCTGGGTGAATACGGCACAGACATATTTAAACAAGCCTATTGGCTCACTTAAATATGTTCATCTCAATCTTGCCCATTTTGACAGTCCAAATCTCATGATAGGCCTCATCACATAACCAAGTTGGGCACAACAAGGCTATCGCACCCATGGTATTTATTACAAGGTTCAGCGTTACGACAAAGCACCACCATTTGAATTGAAGTTTTCTCATCAGGAGCAGAGTAAATTGGGGGAAAATCCTCAACAATTGTTTTCTTTAAGTCAAGCTTGTGCCCAATTTCTAATTGTTCTGGATTCAGACAAGTTAATGTTGAATGATGTTTTGGTGCGCACTGTTGCTGGATTGGGAAACATGGCAAGTGATTAAAAGGCTTGCTTTTACTTACTTCTTCCTGTTCCTTCTTTCGTTACAGTGTGGATTTTTCAAGAGGAATCTGCCGCCTATGGAAGCCGAAGGATTGTTGTAATATCCACCCATCCCACTCAAGCCAGCCTCAGGAAACCACAGCCTCTCCAAATCTCAATGCAACTGAAAGAGTCAAATTTCCAGCTTGGTGCTGCCAGTGGGAATCCCACTCATCGTCAGTTGAATTTGGAAAACTTGTGACGCACTTTGTGTGACTTGCCATCATCAATGCTAGAAAATAGTGGAAAACAGGGAAGCTTCATGTTCATTGGGCGCTTCCGTCAGTGAGGGATTCCCCTTCAGAAGCTTGAGTTTGAAAATGGTTCCTGCAGTACTTTCAAAGTGTGAAAATAGTTTAAAAGCAACCGTTGGCTGTGTAAACATTCCATCCTAGACTCTATACTAAACCACTCCAGAACTGAACAATTTTCTGATTGAGTAAACCACTGTCCCAGGTCAGGCAGAAGGTAATCATGAAGCCAGCCCAGGTTTAGCTCATACTTATATTTTTTCAGGGTTACTCACTCTGATCATAATTAACTAGCGAAACACTTCTGCAGTCCCCTGTCATTCTGACCTTCTCATCCAGTTACTTTGGCAATCATCAGAATCAACCAGTCCTTTATCAATTTTAATTTTTCTTCTATTCAACCAAAGTCAAACATACTTTTCATAATCAAGCTTGTTAGTGGCTATATCTAGTATATTCGGATCGCACGCTGAAGTTTAATATTCACTTATCCAACTCGTATTGTATAAATGTATGTTATAATTATCAATTTCCTCGACGCAAAAACTTTAAACCCCCCCCCCCCCCCCCCCCCCCCCGAACACTCCTGGTCACCCCACAGAACCACCCTCCAACAGACCGCCCTCTTCCCCCAGCAACTGAACAGGCCCCCCAAGGATCATCTACCTGGCACTTCCTGGGCATGACCCCTGCCCCTCCCGCTCCCTCCTCCCGAGCCAAGCACTGACCTGAATATCTCTGGCGGGTTCTGCCCACCAGATGCACACTGTGGGAGACGTGTTGGCACGCCGATGTGAATGAACAATCTAATGGGGGGACGGGGTGGGGGGAACCATCAGGTGCAAAGGCCTGATAATTAGATTTAATTGTACTCAAATAGGGATCCCGATGGTGAATGCCAGGATTCCCTTTTATTTCAGTGGGGAGAGGGGGTGCAGTTGGCATAAATCGCATTTTGGGACTCCCACGGGATTTCCCACTGAAGCACCAATCCCACCCATCACCCCCTCCCCACCGAAAATGGGAGAAGAAAATCCCCCCCCCCTCCACCCCGCCCCACCCCCTCCCCCCCGTAGCTTTTGAGATTGTTCCTCATTCTTTGCTGTGGCTTTGAAAAAGAGAATTCAGGTGATTTTCCCCAACGGCTTTTAGCAGTTTGAAATATTTCCCAGTGAAACACACTATGGGCAAGTCCCAGACCTCTGAGGGTTTCAGCAGGTCACTGCAATTGGTCTCACATCCCAAAGGTTATGAAAACAAAATATCAATTCTCACTGCTTCCTCTTTCTCCCTCCATATCTGAAATCAAACGGAAGAATATTGAGCTTCAAAAGATCAAAAACAGTTTTGAATTAGTTAGCTATTATTTTAATTAGAACGAACGAACACCGCAAATTCCATAACAACTCGGCCATAGCCTGTAAATATTCTTAAATTCAAATTGAATGTAAAATTTTATAGTTAAATTTCTTCAGAAAGTTAATAGAACTGATCTCTTTAGCTAGCCTGTGCTTTCTGAAGTTTGCAACCATCTATTTTATTTGCTCGGTTTGAAAAATAAAGTTTAGCTGATGTTAATAATTCCACTTTTCACATTAGCTTTATATTTGCAGTGGTTTAAGGGCCGGGGGTCACCAGGAATGTGTCCTTTCCATGCTGGTTTGAAAACTTGCTGCATGAAAGAAAGAAATATCAGGAGGATTTCACAGTCTTAGGACACCTCAAGTTTCTTCACAGCCAATGAAATGCCTTAGAAGAGTAGTTATTGTGGCAATTCAGAACTCCAGAGTGAGGTGGGAATGGCTGCCCTCAACATCAAGGCAGCATTTGACCGAGTGTGGCATCAAGGAATCCCTAGCAAAACTAGACTCAGGGTCTCTTAGCTGGCTGGAACCATGACTGGCACACAGGAAATGGTTGTGGTCATTGTCATGATATACACACAAGTATGTGATGGTGCATAGACAGGCATTGATTGACACACAGGATGACCAATGAACACACAGAACACAGCAGCCAATCACCAGACAGGACATGACCACTATCAAGCCAGAGGGCACTAGTTTTTCTGCTCTCTGGGGATCCAGCCTCTGAGGCAGTCAGAGCCCGTGAGCAACAGCTAGAACATACACCATGTGGTAGTAAGATAGTCTGGTCAGGTTAGCCTTAGGTCTCCAGTCAACTCAGCATAGTGTCAACCCACAGTTTAAGTATGTATGATAGTTACGAGTTCAAGAAAATAGAGTTGCATTTCTTCAAGTGTTGGAAGCCTGTCTCTCTCACTGCTGCAGTAAACGCAGTCCTCGCAGACCCAGCTTACCCAACACATCGTGGTACCAGTGAGTCATGTTCGAGTTTGACGGACTTACCTTGAGATAGTCTGCCTTTGACCAGCGATCAGCCATCCGGTAACATGGACAGCGTCCGCCCTCCCCCGCCGCTCTGCATCGCCGGCAACCTCGGTGCCAACTGGAAGATTTTCAAGCAGAAGTTTCAGCTGTATCTTGAAGCCACCGACCTCGAAGCCGCATCGGATGCCAGGGAGATTACTCTCTTCCTCTCTACATCCGGGGACTACGCTATCCACATCTTTAACTCCCTCACCTTTGCTGAAGGCGAAGACAAGACAAAGTTTAAAACAGTCCTGCTGAAGTTCGACAGCCACTGTGACATCGAAGTCAACGAGAGCTTTGAACGCTATGTGTTCCAGCAGAGGCTTCAGGGTAAGGATGAACCTTTTCAGTCCTTCTTAACCCATCTCCGTATCCTTGCGCAATCCTGCAACTACGGCTCTGCTTCCAACTCCATGATCCGCAATCAGATCGTTTTCAGGGTCCAATCCGATCCCCTTTGCCAGCAGCTCCTTAAAGTGAAGCAGCTCACCCTCACCATCGTCATCGAGACCTGTGTCTTACATGAGCACGCTAATAACCGGTACTCCCATATCAAGGCGGCAGAGACGGCGCGGCAAGGCCCCCATGATGCGGAATGGGTGCAGACCATAAAACAGCTCCAAGTCCTGGGTCAGGATGAGGGCAGCCATTTTGCACGCTTTTCCAGGGCTCCTACGCATGCGCGCAACGACCAAGGGGACAGCGAGGCCGACGACCGAACTGCGCAGGTGCGCACATCGTTTGACCACACCGTGCAGGCGCAGTGGCGCACGGAGCATCCTGACGTCGGCGCAATGATGTGCAACAACTGTGGCTCCGCCCACTTAAAGTGGCAATGTCCCACAAAACCTCGACGCTGTCTCCAGTGTGGCAAGCTTGGCCACTATGCAGCCCTGTGCTGATCTGCTCAACTGCCCAACACACAGCAATCCCAGCCGCAGCGCAGGAACGTCTGGTCAGTACAGCAACCCGTTTCAGACTCTGACTCCGACATGGTTCCAGATCCTGACACCGAGGGCCTCACATCCCCATTCCGGGGGCGCATCATCACCAAGCATACGATGCTTTCCGCCAAAAAGGTGAAACAACTCCCTGTGATGAGCATTGATCCAGACAACGAGTGGTGTGCCACCCTTACAGTCAACAAGCCTCGCATACGCTTCAAGCTGGACCCCGGCACTTCAGCGAACTTTATCTCAAAGTCTGACCTTGATACCATCCTCGTCAAGCCGAGCATTCTTCCACCGGCCTGCCAGCTTCTCGACTACAATGGCAATGCCATTGCTGCCAGTGGCTCATGCCAGCTTGCGGTATCCCATCGTTCTTCAAAAGCAACCCTGCGTTTTGAAATTGTAGGAACCAACCGAGCATCCCTGCTCGGTGCTCGGGCCTGCAAAATCTTGACTCTTGTGCAGCAGGTTCACACCATGTCGTCCGCAGAGGCAACGGCCTTGCCAGATGTCAACTTCCAAACCCAATTAGATGACATCATAGCACAATACCACAGCGTCTTCGAAGGTATGGGCACACTCCCCTACCGATACAAGATACTTCTGAAACCGAATGCCACACCTGTGGTTCATGCACCCCGTCGGGTGCCGGCACCCCTCAAGGACCGCCTCAAGCAGCAGCTGCAAGACCTCCAAGGCCAGGGCGTCATTTCTAAGGTCACGGAACCCACGGACTGGGTTAGCTCTATGCTTTGTGTCAAAAAACTGTCAGGGGAACTTTGCATTTGTATCGACCCCAAACAGTTGAACCGTAACATCATGAGGGAACACTACCCTATACCTAAATGAGAAGAGCTCACCAGCGAAATGGCTCACGCCAAGTTTTTCACGAAGCTGGATGCCTCCAAGGGGTTTCGGCAAATACAGCTGGACGCGTCCAGTCGAGAGCTGTGCACATTTAACATCCCGTTTGGTCGTTACTGTTACAACCGAATGCCCTTTGGCATCATCTCCGCCTTGGAGGTGTTCCACTGAATAATGGAGCAAATGATGGAGGGCATCGAGGGGGTGCGAGTGTACGTCGATGATATAATTGTCTGGTCCACAATTACTCAGGAGCACATCGATCGCCTCAAACGAGTGTTCCATAGGATCCATGAGCATGGCCTCCGACTCAACAGAGCCAAATGCTCATTCGGTCAAGCAGAAATAAAGTTCCTTGGCGACCATATTTCACAGTTCGGTGCGCAGGCACATGCAGACAAGGTGTCGGCGATCAATGCCATGAAGATCCCGGAGGACAAGAATGGTCAACTTCCTAGGGAAGTTTATCCCCAACCTTGCATCACACACCACAGCTCTCCGCCATCCTGTTAAAAAGACTCCCGACTTCCAGTGGCTCCCCGCTCATGAGCGAGAGTGGCGTTAGCTCAGGGCGAAACTCACCAAGGACCCGGTACTGCCGTTTTTCGACCCTGCCAAGGAGATGAAGATCTTTACCGACGCGAGCCAGTCTGGCATTGGGGCAGTACTCCTCCAGCGGGACGAATCCTCCTCCTGGGCCCCAGTCGCATATGAACCCAGAGCCATGACACCTACTGAGCAACGATATGCTCAGATTGAAAAAGAATGCCTGGGCCTCCTCCCGGGGATTGACAAATTCCATGATTATGTGTATGGACTCCCCAAATTCACGGTCGAGACGGACCACAGGCCATTGGTTCACATCATCCAGAAAGACCTCAATGATATGACGCGACGCCTACAACGTATCCTCCACAAACTCCGCCTCTACGATTTCGACCTGGTCTAAACCCCGGGCAAGGAGCTCATTGTGGCCGATGCACTCTCTCGCTCCGTCACCACGCCGTGTGAGCAGTCGGGCTTCGCCTGTCAGATCGACGCTCATGTGAAGTTTTGTGCATCCAACTTTCCGGCCACTGATGAAAGGGTCGTGCAGATTCATCAGGTGACAGCCAGGGATCCTTTTCTCCAGCGAGTCATGCGCCATCTCACAGATGGTTGGCAAAAGGGGCAGTGCCCACAGTTCTATAATATAAAGGACGATTTGGCGGTAGTGGACGGCATACTAATGAAACTGGACAGGATAATAATCCCACAGAGCATGCGAGAGCTGGTCCTTGGCCAAATCCACAAAGGTCACCTGGGGGTCGAAAGGTGTCGCCGTCGAGCCCGAAAGGCAGTATATTGGCCAGGCATCAGTCAGGATATCGCCAACACTGTCCTTAATTGCCCAACGTGCCAACGGTTCCAGCTGGCTCAGCCGAAAGAGACTTTGCAGCCGCATGAACTGGTGTCCTCCCCATGGTCCAAAGTTGGTATTGACCTCTTTCATGCAAAGGGCCGAGACTATGTCCTCCTCGTGGACTATTTTTCTAACTACCCCGAGGTGGTCAGACGGACTGACCTCACATCAGCAACAGTCATCAAGGCATGCAAGGAGACCGTTGCCCGTCATGGCATTCCACTTACAGTTATGACTGATAATGGCCCGTGCTTCTTCAGCAAGGAGTGGACGGATTTTGCCCGGCAGTACAATTTTACGCACATCACTTCAAGCCCCCACTACCCCCAGTCGAATGGGAAAGCTGAAAAGGGGGTCCACATTGTTAAAAGACTGTTGTGCAAAGCTGCTGACACGTGTTCAGTTTTTAACCTGGCGCTGTTAGCCTACAGGGCGACTCTTTTGTCCACTGGCCTGTCTCCAGCACAGCTGCTAATGAACCGCACACTACGGATGACGGTGTCGCCTATCCACATCCCGGACCTTGACAATTTTCCGGTCCTGCAAAGGATGCAACAGTCTCGGGCCCAATGCAAGTTGGCGTATGACGCCCACGTCACGGATCTCCCCGACCTGGTCCCTGCTGACTGAGTTTGTGTTCAGCTACCTGACGGTGGCTGGTCTGTCACAGCTGTGGTGGTTAAGCAAGTGGCCCCAAGGTCGTTCCTCGTTTGCATGCATGATGGCTCCTTTCTTCGGCATAATAGGCGGGCACTGCGGCTACTTTCACGCTCACCACCTGACCGTGATATCCCACCTCGCCTACTGGTTCCTTTCCACGTGGCCACAAATCTGCCAGTTCTTTTACCGCCCTCTACATTGGAGCAGCTCTGCCCATTCCAGTACAGGCGGCCCCTGACCCATCCTTGAGGCGGTCAACCAGAATTCATCGCCCGCCACAGAGACTGAATTTATAGACTGAATGTTGCATTACCTTGTGATCCGTTTACAGATCTGTACATATTGTTTCTTCCTAATTTGTTATCTGCCCTCTCTCTGCACCAGACGCCTTCCCGTGTAAATACGTTCACATACTTTGTATATAGTCAGGCTCCTACACACACTCACTATTTATTGACCTATACACATTTTTTTTAAAGTAAGAAAAGAAAAATGGGGGAGATGTCATAATATACAAGTATATGATGGCACACAGACAGGCATTGATTGACACACAGGATGACCAATGAACACACAGAACACAGCAGCCAATCACCAGACAGGACACGACTACTATAAAGCCAGAGGGCACTAGTTTTCCTGCTCTCTGGGGATCCAGCCTCTGAGACAGTCAGAGCCCATGAGCAACAGCTAGAACATACACCATGTGGTAGTAACATAGTCTGGTCAGGTTAGCCTTAGGTCTCCAGTCAACTCAGCATAGTGTCAACCCACAGTTTAAGTATGTATGATAGTTACGAGTTCAATAAACTAGAAGCCTGTCTCTCTCACTGCTGCAGTAAACGCTGTCCTCGCAGACACAGCTTACCCAACACATCAGTCATTGGCAGTCAATCATCTCAGTTCCAGGACATTACTGAAGGAGTTCCTCGGAGTAGTGTCCTAGGCCCAATCATCTTCAGACTGCTTCATCAATGACCTTCCCCCCCATCATGAGGTCAAAAGTGGGGATAATTGCTGATGATTATACAATGTTCAGCACCATTCATGATTCATCAATTACTGAAGCAATCTGTGTGCAAATGCAGCAAGTGTCCTGCAAGACATAAGACATGACGCAGGATTGGATCGTGGGTTTGGGTGGCTGGTCATGGGGGGGTGAGTGGGGGGGGGGGGGGGGGGGAGGTGTTGGGGTGATGGGGGGGGTGGTGGTGGCAACACATTTGCCAACCCCCAACTCAGCAGGGTCTAACTTGCTTGCCCGCTGCTGACCTCTACCCCTCTGCCTTGGTGATTGCCCTCTCTCCGGGCCCACCTACCAAGTCCAGTGAATGCAGCTCTGCTGCAGTGAGAGGTCGCAGGTCCAGCGGCCCCCGCCAGTCCTTTTCCTTTCCCGGTGGTTGTGGGCCGCCTTTTGCTGGCGGGAGGTTGGGTGGCAGAATACACACAGTTTTAGACAGTCAGAAGCATGCAGCACATGGGGTGGGCAGCTGGTGGCTTTCATTGCCAGGGCACCCGGCCATGGCAGCCGGTATGGGTGCTGGCAGGTGGCGCAGGGTGGGTTTTGCCCCCCCCCCCCCCCCGGGTAGGGAGGGTATTACAAGTGTGTGTGACGGGGATTGGTGCCAGGGGCACATCGCCCTGAGAAGATGGTGCAGTTTTGTTTTCCTGCACTGCTGCCCATTCCTGCTGGTGTTGCCCATGGTGCTCACGACATCTGACACTGGTGCCCAGACCCGATGCACGGCGGCAGTTGGCAACCTTCTTCCCATCCCAGGGTACAGCTTGGCTGACCTCTCCTCCACAGTGTCCAACAGGGTCTCGAGTTCAGCATCGGTGAAATAGGGTGTCGTTCTTTTTGCTGCCATCTTGTTGGCTGGGGTGAGCTTGTGTGGGGAGTGGAGTGCTTATGTGCAGCTGCAGCCTATCAGCCTCTCGAGCGTCAATCCCGACCCTGGCAAATCCGACACCGCTTTTCATTGGAGTTGGTCATGTTCCATGTGGCGCCAGTGCTATCCCATTAACGGTTGATGAATTGGTCCGGAAGTGGCGCAAATTGTGCTGTCATAGAAGTCCACTGATTCAGTCCTGACGTCAACACTTCATTTATGAAACGGAGAATCCCGCCAATTCTTTCTCCCAACTGGGGTTGGAAAGGATTGGATCAATAATTGCCTGGCCAACACGTTTTGAGACATTAAAAGCAGAAAGTCTGCAGGCATTCAGGTGCAGCACAGTGGTTAGCACTGCTGCCTCACAGCTCCAGGGATCAGGATTCAGTTCCAGCCTTAGATCACTGCATGGAGTTTGCATTTTCTCCCCGTGACTGTGTGGGTTTCCTCCGGGTGTTCTGGTTTCCTCCCACAGGTTAGGTGGATTGGCCATGTTAAATTGCTCCTTAGTGTCCAAAAGGTTTGGTGGGGTTTCCAGGTTACGGGGTTAGGACGGCGGCGTGGGCCTAAGTTGGGTGCTCTCTGCTGGTGCAGACTCGGTGGGCCGAATGGTCTCCTTCTGCACTGTAAGGATTCTATGATTCTATGACCTGGACAAAATCCAGGGTTGGGCTGATGGATGGCAATTAACATTCATGCAAGACAAGTGCCAGGCAATGACCATCTCCAGCATGAAAGAATCTAACCATCATCCTTGACATTCAGTAGCATTACTAATACTGAATCTCCTACTAAAAACATCCTGAAGTTAACCTTGACCAGAAACTGAACTGGATTAAGTTTGACACCATCCACACAAAGCAGCCCACTTGACTAGGACCCATATACCAAATTCCATTCTCTCCACCACCAAAGCACAGTGGCATGGGGTGGCACAGTAGCACAGCTTCCCCACAGCGCCAGAGACCCGGTTCAATTCTGGCCTTGGGTGACTGTGTGGAGTTTGCTCGTCGTCCCCGTGTCTGCATGGGTTTCTGCCGGGTGCTCCGGTTTCCTCCCACAATCCAAAGATGTGCAGGTTAGGTGGAATAGCAATGCTAAATTTCCCCTAGCTGAGTTGACGGAAAGGGGGATTGGGCCTAGGTAGGGTGCTCTTTCCGAGGACCGGTGCAGGCTCAATGGGCCGAATGGCCTGGACTGTATGGATTCTATGAAAGCACAGTGTTTGTAGTGTGTACCATCGATTAGATGCACTTCAGGAATTCACCTAAGCACCTTAGACGGCACCTACCAGACCTGTGATCTCTACTGCCAAGAAGGATACAGGCAGCAAATGCATCAAAATATCGTTTGCAAGTTCCCCTCCAAGTCACACACCATCTCGACTTTGAAATATATAGCATCATTCCTCCACTGCCTCTGGGTCAAAATTCTGGAAATCCCTCCCTAACAGCACTGTGTGTGTACCTACACTACATGGATTGCAACAGTTCAAGAAGACAGCTCACCGCCATCTTGTGAAGGACAACTAGGGACGGGCAACCAATGTTGGCCGAGCCAGCGATGTTCGCATTCATGAATGATTTTTTAAGTAAAAAGTGTGGCAGCCATTTTGCACACAGCCCGTTTTCACAATGAGTAATGTGACAGAGGACCAGATATCTGTTTTCGTAATGCTGGTTGGTGGTTGGAGGATAAATATTGGGCACAAGATGGGGACAGCTCTCCTGCTCTTTGTCAAACTAGTTGAATGGGCTATTTTCCGTACATCTGAAAAGGCAGACAGGGCTTGAGTTAATGTTTCTCCTGAAAGATCCATCCTCTGACACTGTGCAATCCTCAGCACAGCATTAGAGTGTCAGCCTAGATTCTGTGCAAACAATAAGCATTGAACTTTCTGACTTGATGGAAGTGGAACCGCTGAACAATGACAAGCAGATATCTCATTCATTATCCTGGGTGAAATCAATCAACTGAGCAGAGACGAGGAGTCAGATTTTCAGCTTGTACATGTGAATTAGGAGTCAGAGGATTTATCGACATCAAGAACCTGCCTCCTGGCCTGATGTGCCCCCCCCCCCCCCCTCCCCCACTGCCCCGTGGCCACTGTCTGCCGCAGCAGGCTTGAAGCAGAGATGAAAGTGGGCTTGTGCCATACCATCGGGTTAAAAGAGCCACTTTTGTTTGCTAGGACATTGGCCTAGTCCTGCAGGTGAGTGTGATGCCCCTAATGTTTACCGATCACCCACCCCCTACCCACTCGCACAGTATACACTATATACAGAACTCATATAGGTTATAATAACATTGGAAGACCTTGAGAACCTCATAAATCTGTCAAAAATAATGAAGCAGGACTTCAAAGCCCGCCCAAAAAATATAATCCTCTTACCTGCGCTTAAATAAGTCAACTGAACCAAGTTCGTAGTCCCTTTTACAGTCACCTAAACAACCCCTGCTTAGCTAAATCCATTAGTGGGTTAGGAACTCAGCTAAGCATTCATAATGAAATGCCATTGAACAACTGCATCAACAAAACATAGAGATCTGAAAACTTAAAGTCCTTGAAGTCAGGCAGAATGTTAGCCAGCTGCCAAAGCTCAGAAAATACCAAACAGATGGCTGAGCTGAATTTAATAAAGCATGAATGTGGAAGTCACAATTCACTTGAACAAATCTGAATTTCACAATTATGTAATGCAAAATAGCACTTTATCCAATGGCTCATGTACTCTAATGCATCGGAAGACTTTTTCAAAACAAAGCCCAGGTTCGATCCCGGCTCTGAGTCCCTGTCCATGTGGAGTTTGCACATTCTCCCCGTGTCTGCGTGGGTTTCACTCCCACAACCCAAAAATGTGCAGGTAGGTGGATTGGCCACGCTAAATTGCCCCTTAATTGGAAAAAATGAATTGGGTACTCTAAATTTACAAAACAAAACCATATAACTTATCTTACAAAATGTCATCATGCCATCATCCCAGACAAAGTAGCCCACTTCATTGTTACCCCTTCTCTAAACATTCAATCCATCCACCACCGATGAACAGTGCCAGCATGTGTACCAACTACAAGATGCACTGCAATAACCCGCCAAGGTTCCTTAGGCAGCACCTTCCAAACCTACGGACACTGCCATCTGGAAGGACAAGAGCAGCAGATACGTGAGAACCCCACCACCTGGAGGTTCCCCTCCAAGTCACTCACCACCCTGACTTGGAAATATATCGCCGTTCCTTCACCGTCGCTGGATTAATATCCTGGAACTCGCTCTGTAACAGCACTTTGGCTCCACCTACACCTCAGGGACTGCAGCGGTTCAAGAAGGCAACTAGGGATGGACAATAAATGGTGGCTAGGCAGCAACGTACATATCCCTTTTTTTTTTAAATGACAAATTAAGTTGACAACACCTGTCTCCAAACCATTGATTCCTATGGTTCATGACACTTCTGAGCTAATGTGAATACGTCACCTTTGAAAACTGGTCCAACTCCATGAAATCTGTGGGTGTTTGAAATGCCCACTTCCACAATAGCACCAGCAACACTGGGACAGCTGGATGTTGACACTCCACCTGCCCTGGTATCCCATTCAACATGGCCAACAAGGGAAATGGACGCAGAATCCCAGAATGAAGCGTCACCCGTCATTCTTAAAGCGCCCTAATGGGGTTGGCCCCAAGCAAGGCAGGAACATCCAAGGAATCAAACATGGAGACCTCTGGGCTTTTCAGAGCTTAAAATACATCAAATGTTGTCTTCACCGGCTGAACAACTGTAAGAGTCCGAATTGCGTTCCTAGAGGACCAGAAAGCAGAAGGAAAATAATCTTCCATTCCAGAGACTAAGTGCAGTGGCTGGTGTGAAAAGCAGCGTGTTTTCCCGCCACCAGATTTCCTTGCCAAATTGTCTGCTTTTCAGCTCATTATATATGCACAAATGTGAAGCATGTTATTTCTCATGGTAGGGGAGCTGGAATTCATCTGTCCCATCATGGCATCATCGCTGGATCATCTTTTTAGGTGTAATATTTAAACCATACCCGCACACATCATTCACTCTCTGCAGCTCAGGATGGTCAGCTCATCACGGGAGGAGATCGCTGGGGCAGTGAGTACCAATGCTCCTCAGAGGAAGACTGCCATCCAGTGCTAGAAGAGGATGAATGATCTTATCTGCTCCACCAGGGTAAGTCAGCCTTCTGCTCACTCTCAACCTTCACTCTCGCAAGGCCATTGAGAATTTGACACTGACAGCACAAGAGATCACCACTCACTCTCACTCACACATCTTCATCTCTTCTCACATCTTGTGCATCTCACACTCGCAGCCCTTGCACATGTCCACTCAACATCCACAAGAGGTCAGGCATCCTTACCATCTGTCCTGGCTTCCATCCTGCTCACAGTTTGTCCATTTGTCTTTATGCAAGACAACATCATCCACAACAAAATGGAGAGATCGCAGACTGGAGTGGGTGTGCCCGAGGCTCATGAACAGTGGGCAACAGAGCTGCTGTGTGATGTCTGGGAATGTGCCTATACCAAAGCTGGGACCAGCATTGCCTAAGCCAGTGAGGACACAGCAACATCTCATTGGTTTCCCAACAATGATTATTTTGACATGTTGTTGACTCTGCAACCAATCACAAATTATCTCTTTTCTCTTTGACAAACAGCAGCAGCAAAAGGAATACGTTAACTGGCAGCCCAGGTTCCAGCCCCCACACCACCTTGGATGGGGACCTTAAGGACACACTAGTTGAAGACCCATCACAGTATTTACCCGCATCCTCCACACACCTCTCAGTGGGACCTACTTCTACAGCAAGCTTGGGATAGCCATTCAGTCAGCACAGCACAGATTTGAGTTCACAGCACTGAGTCATGGGACTTTCCAGGGTATCTCACACATACTTGCATTTGTTGTCTCTGGTCGTTGGAGATCAGCTGCACATTGAGAGAGTGGAATCCTTTCCTGTTGACAGATTGCGGTGGCTGTTCTCAGGGAGCTCTTAATGCCACATATGTGTAATCAATGGCATTCTGCATCCGTGGGAATCCTGAGATCATTGCAAATCCCACTGCTCTGGCATCTTTAATGTCTTGGATGCATTTGTGAGAAGATGCACGGTAGCACAGTGGTTAGCACAGTTGCTTCACAGCTCCATGTTCGATTCCCGGCTGGATCACTGTCTGTGCGGAGTCTGCACATTCTCCCCGTATCTGCGTGGGTTTCCTTCAGGTGCTCCAGTTTCCTCCCACAGTTCAAAGATGTGGTGGGTTAGGTGGATTGGTCATGCTAAATTGCCCTTGGTGTGCAAAAAGGTTAAGGTTAACCAGTAAGGGTTACGAGGATAGGGTAGATACATGGGCTTGAGTAGGGTGCTCTTTGTAAGGGCCGGTGCAGACTCGAAGGGCATTCTGCACTGTAAATCCCAGAGTGGAGCTCTAGAATGAACTACAGGAGAAGAAGTTCAGGGTGGTCATCACTTTTACAGCCACTGACAATGGAGAGCTTCCAGCTCCTGTGGCATCAAATCTTCCTGGAGAAAGTAGCAGATGTGAGACACATTCCTAGACATGTGAGGGCATCTTGAGAAATGTCTCTAGCTTCTCTGGAGGCCTGAGAGGCATTTTCTCTACACCCATAGTCTTACCAGATATCTCTGTTCACTGGCTCTCAGCCTCAGCTTCTGGGTCTGGAGAGGACCCTGACGGCCCTTGTTGATCAGGGTGAGACTTTTCCTTAGCCCACCGGAGTGGGTGTGCCTAAGCTCAAGTACAGTGGGCAACAGAGCTGCTGTGTGATGTCCAAGAACGTGCCTATACCAAAGCTGAGACCAGCATTGCCTAAGCCAGTGAGGACCCAGAAACATCTCACTGGTTTTCCAACAATGATTATTTTGACATGTTGTTGACTATGCAACCAATCACAAATGATCTCTTTTCTCTTTGACAAACACCAGCAGCAATAGGAATAGGTTAACTGGCAGCCCAGGTTCCAGCCCCCACACCACCTTTTCTCTGGTAGCGAAGAGCTCTTCTTCACCTCTTTCTTAGTTGCCCAATTGCGAGTTTCAAAGCAACATTGTCTGCTCCATCCATGAGGCACTTATGTTTGTTCCTGCAATGGTCATTTTCAAGGTATACAAGATGATAAAAAGCATGGATAATATAGATGTGGAGTGGATGCTTCCTCTTGTGGGGCATTCTAGAATGAGGCATCATGGCCTAGGGTAAGAGGTAGCAAATTTAAAACTGAGTTGAGAAGAAACTACTTCTCCCAAAGGGTTGTGAAGCTGTGGAATTCACTACCCCAGAGTCCAGTGGATGCTGGGACAGTGAGTACATTTAAGGAGGAGCCAGACAGATTTTTAATTGGTAATGGATTGAAGGGTTATGGAGAATAGGCAGGACGGTGGAGTTAAGGCCAGGATGAGATCAGCCATGATCGAATGGCGGAGCAGAATCCATGGGCCAAATGACATAATTCTGCTTCTATGTCATATCTTTCCAGTCGCTAATTAGGGAGCCATTGGGGAACCCATGGATCACTTTCATCCCAGCCATTACATCCCCACTGAGTCCCTTGTGGTTCTATTACAGCCTTCTGTACCATCAGTGGGGGACCCACCCTCAGAACACAGACCTGCCCACATCCCTAAGTAACACAGGCATGTCAGGGCTTGGATCTGAGTTTTGTCAGGCAAGAGAAGCCACAGTCAGCACATCATTAGACTGTGTATTTTGGATTATACATCAGCCCTGACTTGCACTCATGTTATGAGTGTGGGGGAGCGGGACCTTCAAAATCTTAAACTACCAGCTGCGAGGTTTAAAGGTATTTGGCAGATATATTTGGCCTGTGGCCCCTTTTCAGTTGGTTCCTTCTGACACTCTGGATTTCCCACAAGAGGGTCAAATGGTCTTTGGGAGCCAATCAAATTCATACACTTGCATGAGTCAAGGGGCCACATTACCTAAATTAGCATTTGACAATTCATAACATGTCTAGCTATGTCATCCTCTCCATTTGGTTAAGCGGAAAATAGTTGGATAGCCCTTCAGTCGACTCGCAGTGCAGTCATCAACACCCCCTAAAAGTCCTGAGACTTTTTGACCCTCACTGGCAATTCTTTTCAGAACTTGTTCTGGGGGTGGGTCCCCCACTGGTAGTTCAGAAGATTGTAATAGAACCACAAGGGACTCAGTGGGGATGAAATGGCTGGGATTTTTTTTTAATATAAATTTAGATTACCCAATTATTTTTTCCAATTAAGGGGCAATTTAGCGTAGCCAATCCACCTACTCTGCAATTTTTGGGTTGTGGGGGCGAAACCCACGCAGACACGGGGAGAATGTGCAAACTCCACACGGACAGTGACCCAGAGCCGGGATCGAACCTGGGACCTCAGCGCCCTGAGGCAGTTGTGCTAACCACTAGGCCACCGTGCTGCCCTAAAATGGCTGGGATGATGTTGATGTCCTAATGCCTCAGGTAGACTTGAACCCTCCCCACCTTGATGCCTATTTTAGAGAACTCTCCCATGAGACAATCAGTGCTCCCCTTTCTCTCCCACACCCACCGACGTTACCTGTGCCCCATATACAGATAATGTAGACCTGTAATGTGTCTGTGTGTTCTCATCCCCGGGTCATCCTTCTCCCTCCCCACCCCAGTCAAGCTCACCAGCACTTTTCTCTGCCTCTCTCTTGACTCATTCTCACCTTCCTGCTGATTTCCTTCGGTAAGCCAGGGCTCTGACCCCTACCTTGAGCTCCAGCTGGTCTTGCCTGTGTGGCTTGGCACAGATTCAGAACAGCCTCAAGCACAGCACAATGAAAGGTAGACATGCAGGCCTCAAAGTCACGAGTGAAGCGGTGCTCACCAGGTGCACGTCACTTATATTCGGGTGTAAATCGCATTGGTCTAATTAGCCACCGACATGGCCATTTGATCTGGAGTGGGGACATGATTCTGGCAAACTGCCTTTTTAATGACTATTCATGATAAAGCCATTGCTGATTGTAACAATATGTATATTGTAAGGAATACAAAGGTTAACAATTTGATGTTCATATTTCTCACCACCAGATGGAGATAAGGAGCAGTCATATAAATATCATTTGACTCCTGAGATTCAGGGAGAAGGTGATTAGGCGTGAGAGAGATTAGTTGAATAGTTGAGAGATCTGTAGTTCGAGATAGTATAGTTTAATGTAATTTAATAACTTTAACCTTGGAACTTGTTCGAATCTTATTTCAGTAGTGCAACTAAATCAGCTTTGTTCATTTACTTAGCTTGATGATCTTTGCTCAACACTACGTACTCAAGACTTCCTGATATACAAAACAGAGAACATCACACTGATTAGGCGTAGCAGCTACATGACCCGCCATGAGGGTCGGGAGTGAAAATTGCAAACCTTTTTCACCCCGGCAGAAAACCTGGCATTTTGACCGTTCTCCACAATCCAGCCCCGCCCACTGTTAGACCCACCTCAACTGAGGCCGGGAAATTCCGCCCCAGGACTTCTGACTTTACCATTCAAATCTGCATTAAAGTTTGAGATAAATATTTGATAGACTAAGGGCGGAATTCTCCGCTCCCGGGAAAAATCGGGAGGGCCGTCGTGAACTCAGCTGAGTTTCATGACGCCCTCGGAGGCCGCTCCTCGCCCCCTATTCTCCCCTCCCGGCGAGGCCAGGAGCGGCGCTCCGTAACTCTCGGCCGCCGGGTGGCGCGCCGAGAGTGATGTGATGGCGGCACCTATGTGACGTCAGCCGCGCATGCGCAGGTTGGCTGGCTCCAACCTGCGCATGCGCGGCTGACGTCATGACGGCTGACAGCTCGAACCCGCGCATGCGCAGTTGCCGTCTTTCCCCTCAGCCGCCCCACAAGACGTGGCTTCTTAATCATGCGGGGTGGCGGAGGGGAAATAGTGCGTCCGATTGAAACGCCGGACCGATAATCGGTGGGCACCAATCGCGGGCCTGTCCCCTCCCGAGCTCATTCACCACCAGACCCCCTACAACCCCCAAAACGGGCTTCTCACGGCGATTTCACGACGGAAGCGACCAGGTGTGGTTGCCGCCGTCGTGAAACGGTTGCGAACGGCTGGCTGCTCGGCCCATCCGGGTCGGAGAATCGCCGGTCGCCGTGAAAAACGGCGAGCGGCGATTCTTCCGAGCGGGGGTTGAGAGAATCACGTGAAATTAGTCGGGGGGCCTCCCCCGATTCTCCCACCCGGCGTGGGGAGCGGAGAATCGCGCCCTAAGGGTGGACTATTCTGAAATAAAATGTCAAAACGTGTCATTTTCGATGCAAAAACCGGTGCGAATCCCATCGGCCTCAGTGGCGGATCGGGGTCACAATGTGCAGGTATTGTCCCCTTCCCCCTCAAACACCACCTCACTGCCAAACTCTTCTCATCCCCAAACGCCCCCATCACACTCAACCCCCAAATCCACCCCCTCCTCGCCCCCCCCCCCCTCATCCCCAAACCCACCCACCACTCCCCACACTCAGGAAGTGTCCCCTTGTACACGCTGCTACAAGGTGGAGAGGGATGTTAATCTTCTTTCTCCCTCTCTGAGGTCATGGCGCCTGGTTCCCGATTTTAAAATCAAGTAGTAATTTACTCCTGCATGACTACACACTGGTGGGTGGGGAGATTCAGTGAGGCCTGCAGGCTCGCTAATTAGGTTAAAATGCATTAAAAATCATTCAAATCAGGTTCTGATCGCATCATTGGGGAGGACCCCGTGAGATTGCGTTCTCAAATCTCGCCGGCACAAATTCCATTTTTTTGCCTCTTGGGATACTTTGCGGCCATTTGTGACGGGATTTGTGTCCACAACGAATGGACCTGCAAAATTGCGACCCGCATCTCATATTTTCTGTCCTGGTATATACTTTGTTTAAATGGCCTTGAACAGCAGCTGGCAGCAAAATAATTTGGTGCAAAAATAGTGCTGAGGAATCGAGTTAATAGAAACTGCCATAATTATCTTTAAGTCTGGAGTTGTGGAACTTGGACCAGGCTTGAGCACAATCAAACTGTATTCTCCTGTAAATAGATTTGTCCTCTTTAAAGTTCATGATCATCTGTTTGTTTCCTAGATTAAAATAGTAAAGGTTTAACTAATGATTTCCAAAATTAATTTTGTTAATTTGGTTTATCCCCTCTCGTTAGAGACTTTCCCTAGGTCATGTTTTTTATTCTCTGGGAACAAAGGGTGTGTACGTAAGAGTTCTTTCAATGTTTGAACCTGTTATGCTAGAGTCACTGTAAAATCATTAATTATTATTAAACATTCCTTCAGTTATTTGTGTCCCCTTCATCAGGAAATTAACTTTCAATGTGTGACTACATTCCACATCACCATATAACTAAACTGTACTTCCTCTACTCCAAGAATTATATATTTGGTAACTGGCCGGACAAATGTATGGATGTGTGTCCCAGAGCTGGAGACTATTGTTGGTGTAGTCCCAGATGTGGATTAACTGTGAATAGATCCTGGATGTAGGTCTAATAGCAAGTATGGGTACCTGAAGTGGGTCTAAATGTAGGTGTGAGTTCCAGAGATGGGACTAAATGCAAGTGTGAGTCACAGAGGTTATAGAGTCATAGAAGGTTTAAGAAACGGGAAGAGGTCACTTAGCCCATTGTGTCTGCACCTCCCGAAAAACAGACCACCCAGCCTGAGCCCACTTCCCAGCATTTGGCTCCAAAGCCCTCCAGGTTCCGGCACATGCGTTGCATATTCAGACACCTTTTAAATGAGTTGAGCGTTTCTGCCTCGACCACCCGAGGAGGCAGGGAGTTCCAGACCCCCATAAACCTCCCCTCTAATCTTTCTACCAATCACTTTAAATCTGTGACCCCCATCACTGACCTTGCCTCTAAAGTAAACAGGCCCTTCCCATCCACTCTATCCAGGCACCTCACAAGTCGAGCAATTTCCTCAATCATCTGCATAATGAGAAAGCTTTTTCAGTTCCGTAAAAGGCAAAAGTACAAACAGTCTGAAATGGAATTTAACTTGTTTAGTGCTCCGTTCTGTTAAAATGTTTAGTCTGAAGCTCGTAATCCACACTCTTTTGGATTCCAAAATACAATACTCGGCAGCAAGGTTCCTAGTTCAGTCCTTAGCTTTGTGATAAGCAAACTGGTGTGAGCTGAGTTGACAGCAGATGGAGCACAACGTCCCATGGGTGAAGGACCAGTCAGAGTTTCTGCTCTAGATTGACAGGCAGTGATCTTAGCTGGAAGGTGCATGTGTTTGAACAGTGGGTGAGAACATTATCGAGCATGAATGTGATGCCTCTTGTAGTTGAATAGCCCCACTCTCTAGGCTCAAACAGGAATGGCTATATCTGTAAAATGCTGAAGGGAGATTGATAACTGATCCTGGTATTTCTCACCTCTTTTTGAGATCAGCCTTTTTTTATCCCCCATTCATTCATTGCACAGGTCGCTGTTCAGTATCAAAGTTTAAAGTTATTTGGGATAGGTCTACTCTGTTGCGCCCTCACAGATTCTGGCATTTTCTGGCGATGGATCATCTTCTGGTTCCATGATTTATTAATGCATATATTTTATTAATATCTTGATGCGAAACCGAGGAGAGGCTTTGATTTTGATCTCCAAGCAGATCAAAACTGCTTGAGAGGCAGTTAGAAATGCCCCTATTTATCCCAAAGGTGTCTTAATGAAGCAACTTTAAAGTTTCCAGGATTCCAGAAAGTGGCACAAAAATCCTGAGAATTCCAACTCTTCTAGTTCTGCCGCTCCTGAATTGTAGACGCGGCCCATTGTAATCTGCACCCAAACAGCAATGGCCACAGCTATCCCATAACTATGTTAATCCAGTTCTAGAAAATAATAAAAGAGGGAAAATGGTAACATAAAAATAGGAATTTGATCAACTGAGGATATCTTTAATTTCGGAGAAAACCTCGACAGAATTCCAAAAGTCTGAAGGTTGCCTATTCCACCATGCTGGAATAGGTGGTGGAATTCTAATTTAATTCACACACAAGATGCAAACAACTATAGTCTCATGCTGCAAAGCTGCAAGAAAAGATGGTGTCCCCCCACCCCCACACCCTCCCCCCATCGATACTGGGCTTTGAGACCCAAGACTTACTTCTCTGGAAAGTGCACAGTTGATTTGAATACTGACATTCCCAAGGATATTCCACCTAACAGGACACGCAAGGACAGGCCATTCATCTTCATGAACGGATTTGAGTTGTGCGCAGCTCCTGCTCCACAGATCCTTTCCAGCCTTTTGCAGTTGGCAGCTGTCTTGTCTCGTGTTCAGCCCCACTGCAATGTCCCAGCAGAGTATGATCCACTGCAGATTGAAAAGGGAAAAGCCTGCGCTCCCCTCTGATTCCAGATAAGAACATGGACGAATATTCTTCGGGCCTTCTCCCCAGATACTTAATGTTCACTTATTCAAACTAATTGCAGGCAAACCACTCGTGGGGGTGTAGCCAAAACTGTGCTACGTGGCAATCTGCTACTGTTTGCTAACATGTATTCGTTTATGGCAAATTAAAACCGGGCTTAATTTTACTACACGCCATTAATGGGTGCATTCTGTTTATTTCAAATAAATAAAAAGGGCAGTGTTTTTTTTATCTCCCTACATGATTACATGTAAATATTTACTGTTTTATTAATGTGGGGAATTTGTGAGTGAAATGTGCATGACAATGGGTGTGTATGTGCCAACAGCATATTATTGAGGTCTCAGTCTGCCAGCTAGCTTATCTCCTGCTATTACTGCAAATGGGTGAGTGCTTCTCGATAGCTGCATTAATTTGAATAAATATGATGCGTATTGAATTCACCGTGAGTTCCTACATGTGGATTGAATCTCTAAATCAAGATAACTCAATTGTATTAGCAGAATCTGTATCATAAACAGTAATGGAGAATGTTTGCATCATTTGACCTCTTGTTAACAATATAAGGTTTAATTATAGTTCTTCGACTTGGTAATGCAGAGAAATATGCTTTGTTTTAGCCTTGATCTTTTGGCGGTATGTACAAACAGATGGATTTGTTACTCACATTTCATATATACTGAAAATAAAGAAATGGTACCAAATGGCCGTGTTCACCTGTACTCACCTTTGTGATGGAATTTACTTATCTTCATTGAATACAATCTTTCCAAACCCAGAGAATTGCAAATTCAGCAGAATGCATTACCAGTGATGTTGATCTGATGCCATGACTTCCGAAGAAGGGTCACATTGGACTTGAAACATTAACCTTGTTTCTCTCTCCCCCAGATGCTGGCAGAGCTACTGAGCTTTTCCTGCGGTTTCTGTTTTTATTTCAGAATGACAGCAACCGCAGTATTTTGATTTTAAGATCTCAATGCGGTGGTCTGACGATACAAGCACATTTTCAGCCATATGTGTGCCTGACCGCAGGCTCCATGTACTACTCCTCCCATCCCTTGTTTAATGAAACCAGGCCGCTGCTGCTCTCTCGCATTGCTGCTGCTCCCAACTCCACCTCGATTGTGTCCACTCTTATGCCTGCCCTTCAATCATTCCTCAACCCTTAGGGAAGTGGAGTATTGTATTGTCACTAGATTAGTTATCCAGAGACCCAGGGTAATGCTCTGGGGACCTAAGTTTGCATCTGCAGGTGGTGAGGTTTTAATTCAATAAATATCTGAATTAAAAGTCTAATGATGACCATTAAACCATTGTCAATTGTCATAAAACCCCATCTGGTTCATTAATGTCCTTTTGGAAAGGAAATCTGTTGTCTTTACCTGGTCTGGCCTGCCCTACATGTTCCCTAACCAAAATGCTGCAGCCAATTTGCGTACGTGCAGGTTATTGTGCAGCACTGCGTAGACCGATGTTTTTCAAACTTTTTCAGTCTATGCACTGCTGCTACGTTCGCTTACATTTAATGTGAAATGGGAGCCTGCTTGGTTCTCACGATTTCAGTCCAATCAGGTTCAGAGGAGGAAAGGGCAATGCGCAGATCAGGTGCAGAGTTCAGCCAGTTCCTCATGCCGCCTTCATCTTTGTGAGAACAGAAAATCCAACCCCGCACAAGTAGGTCGTCCTGAAGGGCAAGAGCAACAAAATGCTTGTTTTACTCAGCACTGGATGCTCCTAGGAGATTCTACTCCAGAATGATCATGGGCTTTTGGTGTGTTTTTAATGTGCTGTCACAGGTCAGGTACAGCAAGTCTTTTCATTGAGAGTTAGCTGTAAGTTAATAACTGACTTTGGGGTCTCAACCGCAAAAGGAATTTTTCACCCACCACTTCTCTTTCAAAATCTGAAACTTTTCCTCTCATTGGCAAGTACCTCCCCGCATATAACGCACGTGGATTTTACATCCTTAGTTGCATTGGCACAGTTGACAAAACCATACTGCAAGAAATCATCTTTATGCTGCTTTGTTCCCGAGTTAAATTTCTTCTTTATAGGCTGTTAAGCAGAGGCCCTGGAGTTCTTTACAGAGCAAACACTAGCACTGCTTTATCCTGCCCTGGGTGCCCCAGAGCAGCCCTCTCCATCGGATTCAGATGTGAGATCCTGGCCAGTGAGTACTCTGCATCAATAGAAAATGCTGCAAAACCTCAGCAGGTTTGGCAGCATCTGTAAGGAGAGAAAAGAGCTAACATTTCAAGTCCAGATGACCCTTTGTCAAAGCTAAAGCTAAAAAGCATCTCTGCCAGAGTACTCTGCCTATTTGTGTCTCTGGCCGTCTCTTTCTTGAACCAAGTCAATCCACCTTCACAGTTATCTTGCTAGCAGCCAGAAAATGGAAGAAGCTCTCCTCTGTGATTTGGTGCCAAAATCATGTATAAAGAGGACACTTGACATCAAGTGTACGTGCAGGGCACATGACCTGTTCACTGGCCAGAAGACTGCTCACAGCCTCATTTCCTTCTCATTTAAAAGGCAGCAGCTTTCTCAGTAAAAATGCTGGGAGCGGCCGTTGGGCTCATCTTCCATGATCAGGACCACTGCGGGAACGCCACTGTTATGTTTCTTAAAAGAATGCTAGAAGTCGTTCAGCAGTTGAAGCATGGTTTATTGTGCTCCACAATAAATTACTTCGTTAGCTTTTACTTACAGAATGGCACTTGTAAAGATACTGCTTATCTATGCTCTGCAACTAGGCCTAACCACTTGCAGCCCTGAGCTCAACTTCCGTCCTGTCCTGCTCCCCTGCCTCTCCAGCCAAAGTGAGCGAGGGCGGGCCTTCGGCGTCATTCTTATATGTCCCCGTGCTGCCCCCTGGTGGTACTTCCATTTCCCGTCAGCCCCTTCTGTACACACTCAGGCGAGGATTACTACAGCCACAAAGATCATTCCGTGACCTTCCCGACACCCGCCCACCACCCGCCTGTGAGTTGCGACACGCGTTTTGAAAACCTCTGACCTAGTTTACAGGAAGACCAAGTTTACATTCAAATGGAAAATTTGTGAAAGAGAGTTACAATCTAATCATTTATGTAATTAAGAACGGCAACAAAACTTGAAACAGTCCAATGGGTATCACATGGCCACCCAAACATCAGTCAACCTGATTTAATGCTCCCTTTAGATATTTGCAGTCGACCTTTTGAATGTCGGTTACCTGGATGGATGTTGGTATTTGGCATTTCAAGTTCATTCATATTCTGCTTGCTGAGAGGTGCCAAGGGTTTAATTTTACAGGCAGGAATCGGTTTAACGTTATCAAGTCAAGCTGAGAATTTTCATTTGTGACCTCCCTGACACACTGTCATAAAGCAATCATTCATCACATTTGTACCAATTCAAACTCCAGACTGGGCAACTTTGCTTGAGATTTTGAACTGCAGTTTTCACATACCCTCCTTATATGAAGCATTCTGTCCTCTTTATTCCGAGTTAACAGATTATAGAAAACCCCGAGTTCTACCTTAGTTCCCTGTGGTTAGAAACCAAGTCAGATTACCTCACAAAGTACGTTTCCCACTCCTGAAGTCTAAATTTTAGGCCTAAAGCCCTATGTATAGAACTGCACTCTTTTATTCCCGATCTGCAATCCATCCTGGGCATTCTTTACATGAGTGTATTGTTTTCACCTCTTGTCTCTTAGGATAAACCATGTCATCGTATTGTGGAGGTAATTCTAACTTTTTCAACAATATTGGATTGATCACCCATTAAGCCCCCCACTTTTCCATCTCCTCATGCAGTAGTCGCCTTGATCAAGTACTTTTCCTGGCTGGGTTATCTTCCCAATTACTCGCAATTAATTTTGAAGGATATTTGTTTCCCACATCCTGGGAGATATTGGGTGGGATTCTCCGATCTCCGACGGTGAAATCGTGTTCATCGATCAGCTGGTGAATTCCTGTTGGCGGCAGAATCGGGAGCGGTGCCACTTTTGCGATGCTCCATCCGCCGTCGGGAAGGACTCAGGACCTCATCTGAGACACTCCCATAATTCTCAGTCCCCGATGGGCCGAGTTCCCAACGGTGTAGGACACGTGTGCTATTCTTTTTTCCGGGAACACGGCGGGGCGGCTGCGGACGGAGGCTTTAGAGAGGGTGCAGAAGAGATTTACCAGGATGTTGCCTGGTATGGAGGGCATTAGCTATGAGGAGAGGTTGAATAAACTTGGTTTGTTCTCACTGGAACGACGGAGGTTGAGGGACGACCTGATCGAGGTCTACAAAATTATGAGGGGCATAGACAGAGTGGATAGTCAGAGACTTTTTCGGAGGGTAGAGGTGTCAATTAATAGGGGACATAGGTTTAAGGTGCGAGGGGCAAGGTTTAGAGGAGATTTGCGAGGCAAGGATTTTACACAGAGGGTAGTGGGTGCCTGGAACTCGCTGTCGGAGGAAGTGGTGGAAGCAGGGACGATAGTGACATTTAAGGGGCGTCTTGACAAATGCATGAATAGGATGGGAAAAGGATAGCAGTGTAGAAGATTTTAGTTTAGACAGGCAGCATGGTCGGCGTAGGCTTGGAGGGCCGAAGGGCCTGTTCCTGTGCTGTACTTTTCTTTGTTCTTCTTTGACTGAATCCAGCGCCGCCACAGTCGGATGGGAGCCATTCCGCGGGCAGGGGGGACTCTGACGGGGGCTGGGGGCACTGGTGAGGGGTGGTCCGGGGGTTGGGAAAGCATAATTTGGCAGGCTGGGTCCGCACGCAGCCGGCACCATGTGGCACGGCGCGACCACTGCAGGCCGCCGCCGTGCGCATGCGCGGTCACAGACCCGGCAATTCTCCAGCCGTATCCATAGCGAGAGCCGGGCTCTACGCTGCGTGCCTGCCAGCCCCCCACCAGACGCAGGATCGGTGCAGCTTTTGCACCATTTTTTAGGGTGTAAATTGCCACTGTTCCCACGCTGGCGTCAGCACATAGTCTCCCAAAGGGAGAATCCAGCCCATTTTGTTCAGAATTTTTATTCCCTTTCTTCATTTTTATTAAAGGTCGTAAGTGCAGCACAGTCACTGACTGCCATGCTTATCCCTGCTGAGGGTCCAGTTTTAATAGGTGAGCAGTGTGAACAATTGTTTTAACCATGGTGGGCATCCTAACTGATTAAATTAGCTAGAACCTCACTGAAGGCAATTAAAGCAATCCAGCTGTGGTAAAACTGAAGTCAGCTAACTCTAAATAGGATGGATATTCTTCCGATTTCCATGTCATTCTTACTTATTGAGTTAGTATCAGAGGGTTAATTCACTACAGATTAATAATATTTAATAGTGTCCCAAGGAGGCTTACATTAACACTGCAATGAAGTTACTGTGAAAAGTCCCTAATCACTGCACTCCGGCGCCTGTTTGGATACACTAAGGGAGAATTCAGAATGTCCAATTCACCTAATCTTTGGACTGTGGGAGGAAACTGGAACATCCGAAGGAAACCCACGCAGACACGGGGAGAATATGCAGACTCCGCACAGTGACCAAAGCCGGGAATCGAACCTGGGACCCTGGAGCTGTGAAGCAACAGTGTGAACCACTGTGCTACTGTACTGCCCAGATTAGCACTGATAAGGAGTGGTGTTTGGAGAATCACAGGCAGTCAATGACTGATTTTTCATGTTCATTTAGAAACCTCTGTGAAAGCGCTTATGAGCTTGCGGTGATGTCTGGAAGAGGGAAGGGCAGTCATGCTCGAGCCAAGACCAAGTCTCGCTCCTCCCTGACTCGAATGCAGTTCCTGGTGGGCCGTGTTCACAGATTCCCGAGAAAGGATCACCATGCAGTGCCAGTGGGTGTCAGAGCTGCTGTGATCTTGTATTTGAAAGCTGAAATCCTTGAGCTGGCCGGCAACGCAGCCCGGGACAACAAGAAGACCGGCATCATCCCCAGCCACCTGCAACTGGCCGTCCGCAATGATGAGGAGCTCAACAAGCTGCTGGGAGAGGTGAACATCGCTCAGGGAGGGCTGCTGCCTGATATCCAGGCCATGCTGCTGCCCAAGAGAACCAGCTCTGCCATCAACAAGAAGTGATTACTGTTCACTGGCAGCAGCACTGCCACCTTCTGTCTTTATCCAGAATGAGGTATATATAGGGCTCCTATTGTATTCCACTCTGTACAATTCTCGACCAGGGAAAGTGGGTCAGGCAGCATCAGGATGTCAATGCTCAGTTTCAGTCTCTGTTACACTGACTGAGTTTCAAAATGGGAGACTTGGCAAAGGAATGTGCATTGCTCTGTGAATTTTAATTACCTCCTTCGTTAATGGGCAAGTTTTTTTTTAAAGTAGGAATATTTATTTTGTCATTTTTCTGAAGAAGGGGATTGTTTTGCACTTTTTAATTAACAAATCTACAGCAGATTTTTTCTCGGCAAGACAAAAAAAAAACGTTAACAAGAGGGGATTGTACATTATGCAACACAAAAAAAAGTTAATGATTCGCAGAAAACAGCCTTTTCTTTTCACTTAGAGCTTGATCTAATGTGCTACGTATTGCAATAGTTTCAATGGACTAAATACACATCATCATTCACTCTTTACAGTTCAGTTGGGACTTGTTTTTTTTAAGCGCAGTTCTCCTAATTGTAAGTTACAAGGCAGTTTTATGCTGAAATAAACCTTCTGCATAAAGGAAGATTTACCCCAGGTTCCCTGGATGTCTTCGAACACTCATCCAAATGTAGAATTTTAACATTTTTTCCATTGATTTACAGGATCTGGTTGTTAAATCACAGCCGATATATTTCCAAGTCAGGGTGGTGAGTAACTTGGAGGTGAAACTCTAGCTGCTGGTGTCCCCAGTTGTCTGCTGCCTTTGTCCTTTTACATTATCTTTTTTTAAAATTTAGAATACCCGATGATTTTTTCCAATTAAGGGGCAATTTAGCGTGGCCAATCCACCTAACCTGCACATCTTTGGATTTTGTGGTGAAACCCACGCAGACGCCAGCAAAATGTGCAAACTCCACACAGACAGTGATTCGGATCGCACCCGATCCTCAGCACCTTTGAAGCAGTGCTAACCACTGCACCACTGTGCCACCCGTCCTTCTACATTATAAAGATTGTGGGTTTTAGAAGGTGCTGTCTAATAAGCCTTGGTGAGTACTTGCAGTGCATCTTGTAGATGGACACTATCTTGAGAAACTCCTGCAATGATGTCCCAGGACTGAGATGATTGACCTCCAACAACCACAGCCATCTTCCTTTGTACTAGGTATGACTTCAACCAACGGGGAGTTTTCCGACGGATTCCCATTGACTCCAATTTTGACAGGGCTTCTTGATGCCATATTCAATTAACTGCAGCCTTGATGTCAATGGCAGACACTCTGCTATTTGTGGAGCCTCTTCCTCCAGTCAGTCATTTTATTGGCCACCACTGTACAAACCATTCATATCCCATGGCCTGATTCTTGGTCTTTGAGGACTTGCCTGATCCGAGCTGAGACTCCGGCTGTTGTGAGGCAACTTCACTGTCTCTGGGCTGGGGGAGAGGAAACTGAAGCAGGATTCCTGCAAATGATGTCTGCTGCAGGGAAGTGCAGGAATGGGGGTGATCAGTTTGGCTCAATCGCGATAATGACAGTTTCAAAAGGGAGGTAGGCAGGACTTAAGGAGATGGAATGATTTCGAACACTGTCTAGCTTGGAGAAGGAAGTTTAGTGATCAGCTGTTTAGTGTGAATGTGATCCAGAGTGCAGAAGGTGAATCATTCTGGAGGGAGAAGCAGAGAGGGGCGATGCCCGTTCATTTGCAATGGAAGGGGACTGTGTGGGGAGCGGGTTGGGAAAGCTATTCACAGCATTAGTCCCCACTGGGCATGTTGCGTGGCAAGGGCAGCTAAAGTGGAGTTCAGATTACTGTCCATTAGGACGGTATTTTTCAAACTTTTTTCCTGGGACACACTTTTACCAACCGGTAGACCTTTGGGACCCATGTCGACCTTCTCGACCTACGCTGGTCGATCTTCATGACCCACGTCGGCTGACCTTTGCAACACATGCCAGCCAACCTTAATGACCCACACCGGCTGACCTTTGCGACACACCGTTATTGCTTACCTTTAATGTGACAGATGCGTCTGCTTGGTCTTCACAATTTCACTTGCATCATTCAATGTTACATTCCTGCTAAGGACTTCAGCTGATGATTTAGGTACTCACTGCATCCTTTGGAAAAAATCAAGAGGTTTGTCTTCAAACTCACCATGCTTAGTCTTCAAATGTCTTTGACGTTTTTAGGGTTTTAAACTTTCATTTGCAAGTCCGTCCCTGCACATAACACATGATGACACTGGGTGATTCCAGTAGAGCTGACTTTGGCAGGTTAGATTGGAGTCATTGGGTGGGCAATTCTCCGTGCCCCGCGCCGGTCCAGAGAATCGGAGTAACCGCGCCACGACGCCCTGGCGCCGGCGCGCGATTCTCCGAGGTGCGGAGAATCGCTGCCATTTGCGCTGGCCGCGAGCCGCTGGATTCGGTGGGGCCGCCAATTCTCCGGCTCAGATGGGCCGAACGGCCGCTCCGACATAACAGAGTCCCACCAGCACCGTTCATCCCTGCTCGCTGCCAGCGGGAACTCTGTGGGACCGCTCAGGGGGGTGGCCTGTGGGGTTGGGGGGGGCTCCTTCACCGGGGGGGTGGGGGGGCCTCCAAAGGGGGCTGGCCTCTCCCCCCCCGAGCCTATATTCCGCCGCGGCCGGCCCCTGAACACCGACCCCATGTTGGGTCGGGGCCGGCGTGCTTAAGAAGTTCCTCGCGCATGCACAGGATGGCGCGGCCCAACCGTGCATGCGCAGGATTGAACTGGCCCAACTGCGCATACGCAGGTTGGCACGGCACCCATTTGGCACCGTATGCAGAGGCTGGAGCGGTGAGAACTGCTCCAGCGCCGTGCTGGCCCCCTATGGGGGCCAGAATAGGTTGTGCCCGGGCCCTGTTCGCACTGTCGTGAAACGCGACGGCGTTCACGACGGCGATAACACTTGGCCGCCATATTGGAGAATCACCCCCTGGGTCCTGGAGGGTGGCTGAAAAGCTGTCCATTTTCCTTTTGATTGTGGCTTTTGCTTGGCTTTCTTCCAGCAACAGAGAGAGAGAGAGAGGGAGAGAGAGTATTTTTGCCTATGAGCCTTAGGGGTGACTGACTGCTGCCTCTTGCTGTTATTTGTCACACACGCTGACACCCCAGCACCTGTACACACTTTTCAGATCCACAGCTAGCTTTTTATCCGGTTCACCTGTGTATTCCTAAAAGTGAACAAGCACAATGGCTCTTGCCCCAGACACAGTTTTCCTTGAACTTCAACCAGTTCCAAATCCTGAGATGTAAATCAACAGGCGATGAGTTTTGAATGTCTGCTGGGATGTGACAATCAGCCACCATTGTTTTCACAACCAAAGGAGATTAACGTTTAGTCTTCTGCATTTTTGCGACTCCCCCCGCCCCCCCCCCGCTCTTTCAAGTGCCTCTGTCTGAAGTAGGCCTTGACCCCTTCCAGATGCAACATTCCATGGTCATAATTTGGGGCTGCAATGCATTCTCTAACAATAAAAAAGGATAAAAATGAAGAGCAAATAAAGGGCTGTATTCTCCCGCCCCGCCCACCCTAACCTCTCCACAGACAAGACGCCGAATTGGAGAAATCCATTGACTTCGAGCGGGATTCTCCGGTCATCGGGTGGATGCGCCCGGGAAAATCCCGGCCAAAGACATCAGAAGTAAGCAGTTCAGATCAGGTGCATCAGCTCCAATACGCACAGAAATGGACACAGAGAGACTCCAGACTACATTGGGATAGAATCCATATCCATAGAATCCCTACAGTGCAGGAAGCCACCCAGCCCATCCCATCTGTACCAACCCTCTGAAAGAGACCCCTACCCAGGTTCACTCCTCTACCCCCATCCTCCTCCCCATCTCCGTAACCTGTGCATCCCTGGACACTGAGGGGCAATTTTGCATGGCCAATCCACCTAACCTGCACATCTTTGGACTTTGGGAAGAAACCGGAGCACCCGGAGGAAACCCACGTAGACACGGGAAGAAAATGCAAACTCCACACAGACAGTCACCCAAAGCTGGAATTGAACCTGGGTCCCTGGTACTGGGAGGGAGAAGGCAACCATCATGGCACTGACAAAGATTCAGACAGTATGAGTCAAGGATTTTGGAAGAGTGGTAAGGAAGCCTTAGAGCCTAAGAGGGCGGCATGGTAGCACAAGGGTTAGCACTGTTGCTTCACAGCTCCAGGGTCCCAGGTTCGATTCCCGGCTGGGTCACTGTCTGTGTGGAGTCTGCACGTTCTCCCCGTGTCTGCGTGGGTTTCCTCCGGGTGCTCCGGTTTCCTCCCACAAGTCCCAAAAGACCATGGGCGCGATTCTCTGCTGCCCACGACGGGTCGGAGAATAGCGGGAGGGCCTTCCCGACATTTTTCCCGACCTCCCGCTATTCTTTCCCCCCCCCCCACGGCCGCCCCACGACACGAATCGCTGCTCGTCGTTTCTTACGGTGAACAGCGATTCTTCCCTGGCCGATGGGCCGAGTTCCCAGGCCTTTACGGCCGTTTTCACGAACGCAAACACACCTGCTCTCACCGTTCATGAAAACGGCCGCAAAGTGCCGTTCCGGACAACCATGGCACCGATTGGCACGGCCGCACTGCGGCCGTGCCAAGGGTGGCATGGGCCCGCGATCGGTGGGCACCGATCGTGGGCAGCGGGTCCAATACCCACGCACTCTTTGTTCCTCCGCCGCCCCGCAGGATCAGTCCGCGGGGCGGCTGAGGGGCATGACGGCCCGCGCATGCGCGGGTTTGACGCATATGCGCGATGACATCATCCGCGCATGCGCGGGTTGGAGCCGTCCAATCCGCGCATGCGCGGCTGACGTCATCGTGCGCGTCAGCCGCCGTGACGCTTGGCGCGCGGGCTTAGCGACGGTCTCTAAGCCCGCGATGCCGTGCTTCGCGGGGCCGCGCTGCTAGCCCCGCCCGGGGGGGGAGAATCGGGTCCCGGGAGGGGGCGCGGAGGCTGCCGTGAAACACGGCCAGTTTCACGGCAGCCTTTACGACTCTCCGCATTTGCGGAGAATCGCGCCCCATACTGTTAGGTGAATTGGACATTCTGAATTCTCCCTCTGTGTACCCGAACAAGCACTGGAGTGTGGCGACTAGGGGCTTTTCACAGTAACTTCATTGCAGTGTTAATGTAAGCCTACTTGTGACAATAAAGATGATTTTAAATAAAAGAAGAAAATAATCAACTCCTCTGAATTCAAAAGATTTTTCTTTGCTCTGAACAGGCAGGATGTCTTTATAAACAAAGTTCTGACTTTGTTTCCTTCCCGGTGGGTTTCCAGAGAATCCGGAAGGTTTTGATGGAAGGTCATCGACCTGAAACGCCAACTCTCTTTCTCTTGTCACCGAAGCTGCCTGACCTGCTGAGTAGTTCCGGCATTTTCTGTTTTTATTTAAGTTCTCGAAATTCTCCCGAGACACCAAAAGTAAAAAGATGAGTCAACCTCCACTTCCTGGGCTTATTTACTCGCCTGGTTTCTCGTCTGCAGGGATTCTACCTACAGTAGTCGGTGGGCGATGATTCATTCTTCCCTTGTAGACAGAGAACATGATTGTGTCAAAGGCTGCCTGTTCAAAAGGTAACCGACAACTATAATAGGCAGCTGGTCAATAAGTGTTGCCATTTATTGTTCAATAAAGATGAGAAAATAAATGTCATTAAATCACAAACTAAAAGGAAGAAGGCTTCTTTGGACACAGAGGATAAAGGATGCTCTGTGGGGTCAAAGGACAAAAGAGGCCGGAATACAGCTGTCACCTGCAACTTGCAGAGGCTTAGAGACTCTCCATCTTTCGATCCTTTCACTGTAAACACTGACAAGTTGAATGCTTCAATGTTTATATGTTCATTGACACACACAGCTTTCAAATCAACGTATTTAAACACCACTCTCTATGAGAACAATAAGTCATGGTTTCGCCTCTCTCCTTCAGCCAGTGGGGTGGTTCTCCCATGCCTGAGTCTGTTACCCGGGTGTCCAATTGGGCAGAGAATGGAGCATCACCGGGGTCAAACCTGTTGCGATGTTCCAATCCCCCGTCGGTGGTCTCACCGCATTACCTGCCCCATGCTGGCGGGAGGACGCAAATCGCTAATTTGCATCAACTTTAATTCAATAAGCATGCTGGTGGCCTGATTTACTGCACCATCCCCCTCCCCTGTTAAGCACCAACCCCCAGAGCAGGACATCCCCGAGAAGGGTCAACGAGGTCAGTGCATAACTGAGGTGTCCCCATAAGCCCATCAGAGCCCCCCGACCCCACAACCCACAACACAAATCCTGCCTCTCCCCCATTAACAAGAAGGGGCACCCTTCCCACCTCACCATGGATGTAATGGGTCAAATCTCCACAGCATGCATGAGGGTGACCCGACCCCTTTGCCCACTGACCTCCCACTTATCCCCCCCGGTCCCCCATCAGCCACCCCATTACTCACCGCCATCTGACCCCCTATCCATTATCCTCAACAGACCTCCCATCAGAGGCCCCCATCAGAAACCTCAATGAGACCCCCCCCATGAGAGACCACCATCAGACTACCCCCCCCCCCGAATCAGACTCCCCCCATCCATCAGAGAACCCCCATCAATTGCCCTGCCTGAATTCTGAAGCGTAGTCCAGCCAGTAGAGTGAAAAATTATTACATTTTCACTTACTCTCCCCTAACATCTGCTGCCCCAATAATGGGGCTATGTCCCAATGCCAGCGAAAAAATGCGCGTGAATCACTCTAGACTTACCTGGAGAAAGTCCAGGGTGATTCTTTGATTTGTTGGGGGCTAGCAGGACCCTAGAGTAGCCTTTGCAGCTCCGGCTGCCAATACGGGGCTCTTAACTTCCGATCAGGGGTCCGCGCATGCGCACGGCGGCAGCCTGCGTCGGCCACCCCGTGGCGAGACATGGTCAACCCGCACCGCAGACCAAAACCAAGAAAATAGGTCCCCCCCAGATCGTGCACTCCTCTGGATCAGTGGCCCTCGATCGGTAGCCTGGCCATCCAGGAGCCCCCCCCCCCTCCTCCCCACCCCCCCCCCCCCCCCCCCGTAAATGATCCCCCCCCCCCACCAGGGTGGCTGTGGACTGAGTCTGCAGCTGCCACGCCGCGTTCCCGCTGGGTGGAACCATGAGAGAACCACACCGGCGAGTACTCGGCCAGCTGCACTCCGTAAATCGCCACGCGGGCCTCTTTCAATAGCCCCCAACCGGCACCTCGTTGACCGCGCACGCCCAATAAGTGGTGATTCTCTGGGGACTGGAGAATCGTGGGAGATGCATCAGATCCAATCTCGGGTTTGACGTCCATTCTCCGGCCCCGCGATTTCGGAGCCGAGGCTTGGAGAATCCCGCCCCCTAACTTTGTTTAAGTTGAAGCTATTTTATGGTCCTTGTGAACACTACCCCAACTATCCTGAAATAAGCAACACAAAGAACACCACCCCCTTCAATGTTTATATTCAAGACAATGCACTCTAGGGGTGGTTTCCCAGCCACCCTTGCTGTTGGGATTGCCTGGTCCTGCCGCAAATCAGTGGACTTTGTGTGGGCCAGCGAATCTCCAATGGCAGATCATATCACGACGGGACAGGAAAATACCAACCTTAGTCTATGCAAACTGTTCTCATTAGTTAATCCTTTTAGCTCTTGCATCATTCTGGTCAATCTAAAATGCACCTCCTTCCTTTTTGTTTTATAGATTTAGAGTACCCAATTCATTCATTCCAATTAAGGGGCAGTTTAGCGTGGCCAATCCACCTAACCTGCACATCTTTGGGTTGTGGGGGCAAAACCCACGCAAACACAGTGAGAATGTACAAACTCCACACGGACAGTGATCCAGAGCTGTGATCGAACCTGGGACCTCGGTGCTGTGAGGCAGCAGTGCTAACCATTGTGTCACCATGATGCCCATGCACCCCGTTCCTGAAGTGGAGTGACTAGAATTGCATGTGATTTTGTGGCTGGCGTTTATCTGAATGACAGTATTAGAATTTTTGCCTCTTTTTATTGTAATAATCACTTATTGTCACAAGTAGGCTTCAATGAAGTTACTGTGAAAAGCCCCTAGTCGCCACATTCTGGCGCCTGTTCGGGGAGGCCAGTATGGGAACTGAGCCCACGCTGCTGGCCTTGTTCTGCATTACAAGCCAGCTATTTAGCCCAATGTGCTAAGCCAGCCACTCTATGCTAAACCAGCCCCTAGTTCTCTTGAAACTTGTTCTCTTGAAATAAAGGCCAAGGTTCAATTAGTTTTTCTCGTCCATTTTTTGGACCTGCCCACGAGAGTTTCACGATTTCTGTGCTTGGACCCCTTAAGTCTCTATGCTTCAATGTAGAATGCCACAACAGAAATCAAATTCACAAAAAGCATCTCCTTTTTAAAGGCACACAAGCAATAACAGCCAAAACATAAATAAAACCGAAAGGAACCTTAATAAAATAAATCATAATATTGTTTCACATGTTGACAACCCACGCCAATCCGTCAGATGCGCAAGGTCACAGGATTCCTCCCACTGACACTGTGGGCTAAATATTTGTCCATGCACATCATTTTGTGGTGAATTTGATCTGGCCTTCTCTAGGTCCAAATTTGATCATCCCACACTTTCTCATGTCATATGCGACTTTACGCATTGCTGCTAAATTCAACAATATTTTCATCTAATTTAAGTCTTGTTTAGTTTATCTATAATACATGGTTTATTGGATGCGTCTCTTCAAAAAGGCTCTTAAAGCTGGTGACGCCAGTCATCCAAATTGACATTTATCAGAAAGACTTTGCCAGCTTGCCATGTCATTTAGCTTCGGGATGGCAGACGGAAATTGAAACAAAATCAATCGTGTTGCGGCAGTCTTAAGTAATCGAATACCAAGGCTCCTTCATGTTTCTCCAATCCTTGATTGATGGCCAATCAGCCAGCCTAGCTCAATGACGAGGCCTGGAATTCCCCTCACCGATCTGCAGTCGACCTCCAAGCTAACATTCACCAGGTCCTGGTTGAACTAGCAGCAGAAAACATAACCTATAATTCTTTGGCAAACTGCACGGTGTTAACATTTTTATTGTGGGTCTTTAATCAGTATTCAAAGCTAACAAAGAATCAACGTCTGGAACGTTAAACTGACAGATGCTGATAAGCTGCAGCGTATTTCCAATCTTTCCTGATTTTATGTTTGTTTTTAAATTTGCAAGTTTATCAGAGTCCCATTTTTAAAAATGCCTCATTACAAAGTGAGTTATATTTAGCTGGCTCAGAGTAAACATTTTCTGAGGCAGAAAATGTCCCATTTTCCTTTGCTTGAAGGTCATGTTCATAGGCCCAGTAGAGCCAGCAATTTCTCACAGCAATAAGTATCATTACAAATGGGCCCACTGACAAGAGGAACAGCATTACATGAAGCCTTGTGAAAAAGCACACATGAGCAAAATGTGCTGTAATAAAATCAGCATCAAATAAATTTTCTGTATTTTGTGCGTTCTTGTACCACCTGCTGCAGACACCAGAACAAATTGCATTAAAAAGACCCCTTCCTGCTCTCCATTATCTCAAATGCGCCCTTGGCCCCTCCTATTTCTTATCTGCATGCTGCCCAAAGACATCATCCAAAAACACATTGTTGCTTTTCATTTGTACACCGACGCAGCGACCTCTACTGGACCACCTCCTTGCTTGACCCACTCCACTGTCTCTAAATTTCCAGACGGCTTGTCTGACCTCCATTACTGGATGAACAGAAATCTTCTCCAATTAGATATTGGGAAGAGTGAAGCCAATGCCTTCCAGCCCTGCCACAAAATCTGCTCCCTTGTCATCAACTCCATCCCTCAACCTGGCAACTGTCGGAGGCTAAACCAGGCTGTTTGAAACTAGGCATCATATTTGCCCCCACCCATTGGGCCTAGCATCCTACCCTCTCACTGATTCCCCACTGCTGTTCGCCCTGACTATAGAGTCGTTGGCAATGGCACTCAGAACGTCTAGGGGGTGGTACGGGGGGGGGGGGGGGGGGGGGGGGGGGGGGGGGTCGGCGGTGGAGCACAGGGTCTCGTTTTACATGGATGATTTATTTACATACATTTCAGACCCGTTGGGGGGGAGATTTAAGGGATTATGAGGATATCAGAGGAATTTGGTCGGTTTTTGGGGTATAACTTGAATGTGGGCAAGAGTGAGGTCTTTGCGATTCAGGCAAGCGGGTCAGAGAAGAGACCGAAGGAGATGCCGTTCAAGGTGGTAGGAGGGAGCTTTCGGTATTTGGGTATCCAGGTGGCACGGGAATGGGAGCAGCTGCACAAGCTGAATTTAGGTAGGCTGGTAGAACAGATGAGGGGGAGCTTTCGGAGGTGCGATGCACTCCCGTTGTCATTGGCGGGGCGGGTACAGACAGTGAAAATGACGGTCCTCCCGAGATTTCTGTTTGTTTTTCAGAGCCTTCCAATTTTTATCCCCAAGGTGTTCTTTAAAAAGGTAAATGTGGTGATCTCGGGATTTCTTTGGGCAGGTAAAACCCCGCGGGTGAAGAAGGTGCTGCTGGAGCGGGGGCGGGGGGAGGGGAGTTGCTGGCTCTTCCGAATTTTATCAATTATTATTGGGTGGCGCACATAGACATGGTCAGGAAGTGGGTAGTGGGGGAGAGGTCGGTTTGGGAATGGCTGGAGGCGGCCTCATGTGAAGACACAAGTTTGGGGGCGCTGTTCACGGCACCTCTGCCGTTCTCGCCAGTCAGGTACTCCACAAGCCCGGTTGTAGTAGTGTCAACCCTGAGGGTGTGGGGGCAGTGGCAGCAGCACATGGGGCAGGAGGGGACCCGATATGTAGTAACCATTGTGTGCCAGGCTCAGCCTGATACAGTTCAAGGTGGTCCACAGGGCGCACATGATGGTGGCCCGGATGAGCAAGTTCTTTGAGCGGGTGGAGGAAATGTGTGGGCGCTGTGCGAGAGGTCATGCGAACCATGTCCAAATGTTTTGGGCATGTCCGAGGCTGAGGGGTTTCTGGCACGGGTTTGCTGACGTCATGTCAGAGGTATTTAAAGTGAGGGTGGTACCAAATCCAGAGGTGCCGATCTTCGGTGTGTCGGAAGTCCCGGGAGCCCAGGAGGTGAGAGAGGCCGATGTCCTGGCCTTTGCATCCCTGGTGACCCGTAGACGGATCCTACTGGGGTGGAGGGACTCGGAGCCCCTGACGTTGGGGCTATGGGTTAGCGACATGGTGGGGATCGCTGCAGGGGTTTGTCCTGAGGTGGCAGCCATTCATCGTCTTCTTCGAGAAAAATTAATCTGTCAGCAGATGGGGAGGAGGAGGGTGGGAGTGGGGGTGGGGGGGGGGAGGGTGTTTGGTGGGTGGGGGAAGGAGGCTGGGGGGCTGGGTAAAGTCAGTAAAATCACTGGAAAGGGGGATGGGGTATGAGGTGCTGTTTGTGTAAGCCATGTTGTCTGGGGTTTGTTACTGGGAGGTGTATTGGTTATTTTGTTCTTGTTGATACCTGATTCCAGTTGCTTCACCATTGACCCCGGTGCCTTCAGCTGTCGATGCTGTAAATGCTCTAAGCTCTGAAAGTCCCTCTCTAAACCTTGCTGACTCCCTGCTTCACCTTCATCCTTCGCTCTTCAAGACCAATCTTTATCATTGTCATAAGTAGGCTTAAGTTAACACTGCAATGAAGTTACTGTAAAATCCCCCAGTCGCCACACTCCAGCGCCTGTTCAGGTACACGGAGGGAGAATTCAGAATGGCCAATTCACCTAACAAGCATGTCTTTCAAGACTTGTGGGAGAAAGCCCAAGCAGACATGGGTAGAACGTGTAAACTCCACACAGACAGTGACTCAAGCCGGCACCGCGGCGCTGTGAAGCAACAGTGCTAATCACTGTGCTACCGATGATCTCTTATCAGAGCTGAAGAAAGGTAGAAACAAAAGAGTTTTTAAGCCAGTGGAAGGCGTAAGGTGGAAGGAAGAACAAAGTAGAAGGTTTGTGATAGGATGTAGGCCAGGATGAGGTGGGGGTTGCGTGTGGGTAGGGGTGTGTGTGTGTGTGTGTGTGTGTGTGTGTGAGATTAAAACAGCAAAAGAGAGCACTTTCTGTTCTTATGACCATAATTTATTGCATGAGTGATACTTTGGGACAGTTAATTTCTTTATGCGAGAACCATTTGCATGTTTAGGGGCTCTCCTTGCCTGTCAAAAATGCATTCCAAGGGGGGGGGGAGGGGGGGTGGGGGGGGATACCGGGTTGCTGCTGGAACGACTAGGAAGGAGCCGATGAGGGCCGGGGGGGAAGAGGAGAGGCGCTATCGCCATGGGGAACGGGTCGAGCGGGGTATGCTGGCCTGGGGCGAACATCTGCCAAGCTATGGCTAGTCGGCAGGGGAGGGGGGCGGGTTGCCCTCTGATCCGGCTGATTACCTGGAACGTGAGGGGGCTGAACGGGCCGGTTAAGAGAACCAGGGTGGTCTCCCATCTAAGGGGGTTGAAGGCGGACGTGGCTATGCTCCAGGAGACCCACCTGAAGGTGGCGGACCAGGTCCGTCTGAGGAAGGGGTGGGTGGGGCAGGTTTATCATTCAGGATTGGACTCAAAGAACCGGGGGGTGGCGATTCTAGTGGGGAAGAGGGTGGCGTTTGAGGCGGCTGAGGTGGTGTCGGACAAGGAGGGCAGATATATCATGGTGAGGGGTAGGCTGCAGGGAGAGAAGGTGGTGCTGGTGAACGTATATGCCCCGAATTGGGATGATGCTGGCTTCATGAGGCGCTTGTTGGGCCGCGTCCCGGACCTGGAGGCAGGGGGCCTGATCATGGGGGGAGATTTTAACACAGTGCTGGATCCCACACTGGACCGGTCCAGTTCAAGGACGGGTAGGAGACCGGCGGCGGCCAAAGTGCTGAGGGGATACATGGACCAGATGGGAGGGGTGGATCCCTGGAGGTTTGGGAGACCGAGAGCGCGGGAGTATTCCTTTTTCTCTCACGTCCATAGGGTTTATTCCCGGATAGACTTTTTTGTCCTGAGCAGGGGGTTGATCCCGAGGGTGCAGGATGCCGAGTATTCGGCCATAGCGATTTCGGACCATGCCCCGCACTGGATTGATCTGGAGATGGGGGAGGCGCGGGACCAGCGCCCGCTCTGGCGCCTGGATGTGGGGATGCTGGCGGAGGAGGAGGTGTGTAAGAGGGTTCGGAGAAGCATTGAGGGGTATCTGGTTACCAATGATACGGGGGAGGTCCAGGTGGGGATGGTCTGGGAGGCTCTGAAAGCAGTGATCCGGGGGGAGCTGATCTCCATCCGGGCCCACAGGGAAAGGAAGGAGAGGAAGGAGAGGGAGAGACTGGTGGGAGAGCTTCTGGAGGTGGACAGGAGATATGCGGAGGCACCGGAGGAAGGGTTGCTGGGAGAACGGCGCAGGTTGCAGGCCAATTTTGACTTGCTGACCACCAGAAAGGCGGAGACACAGTGGAGGAGGGCGCAGGGTGCGGTATATGAGTATGGAGAGAAGGCGAGCAGGATGTTGGCGCATCAGCTCCGTAGGCGAGATGCGGCTAGGGAAATTGGGGGAGTGAAGGATGGGGGTGGAAATGTAGTGCAGAAGGGGACAGAAGTAAACGGGGTCTTTAGGGACTTTTACGAGGGATTGTACCGGTCGGAACCTCCGAGGGGGAGAGAGGGGATGGAGAGCTTCATGAACAGGCTATGTTTCCCAAGGGTTCAAGAGAGGCTGGTTGAGGGGCTGGGGGCGCCGATAGAGGTGGAGGAGCTAGTCAGGGGGATCGGGCAAATGCAGTCAGGTAAGGCCCCGGGGCCGGACGGGTTCCCGGTAGAATTTTACAAAAAATATGCGGACCTGGTGGGTCCCCTGCTGGTGCGAACTTTCAATGAGGCGTGGGAGGGGGGGGCTTTGCCCCCGACGATGTCGCGGGCACTGATCTCTTTGATCCTAAAACGGGATAAGGACCCCTTGCAGTGCGGATCATATAGGCCTATTTCACTCCTTAACGTAGACGCTAAGTTGCTGGCGAAGATCCTGGCTACCAGGATAGAGGATTGTGTGCCAGAGGTAATTCATGAAGATCAGACAGGGTTTGTCAAGGGGCGGCAGCTCAACACGAATGTGCGGAGACTGCTCAATGTTATCATGATGCCGGCAGTGGAGGGGGAGGCGGAGATAGTGGTGGCGCTGGATGCAGAGAAGGCGTTTGATAGAGTTGAATGGGGGTACCTATGGGAGGTGCTGGAGAGGTTTGGATTTGGGGAGGGATTCATCAAATGAGTGAGGCTGCTTTACGCGGCGCCGATGGCGAGTGTAGTCACAAATGGAAGGAGATCGGAGTATTTTAGGCTTTATCGTGGGACCAGGCAGGGGTGTCCCCTGTCCCCCCTGCTCTTTGCACTGGCGATTGAACCGCTGGCCATGGCGTTGAGGGAGTCAGGGAAGTGGAGGGGTCTGGTGCGGGGGGGGGAGGAGCACCGGGTATCGCTGTATGCAGACGACCTGCTGTTATATGTGGCGGACCCAGAGGGGGGAATGCCGGGGGTGATGGAAATGTTAGCGGAATTTGGGGGCTTCTCGGGCTATAAGCTGAACTTAGGAAAGAGCGAGGTATTTGTAGTGCACCTGGGAGATCAGGAGGAGGGAATTGGGAGGCTCCCCTTCAGGAGGGCAGTGAAGAGTTTCAGGTACCTGGGGGTGCAGGTGGCCAGGAGTTGGGGGGCTCTTCATAAGCTTAACTTCACCAGACTAGTGGAACAGATGGAGGAGGAATTTAAAAGGTGGGACATGGTGCCGCTATCGCTGGCGGGCAGAGTGCAATCCGTCAAAATGACGGTTCTCCCGAGGTTCTTGTTCCTCTTCCAGTGCTTGCCCATCTTTATCCCTAGGGCCTTTTTTAAAAGAGTGACCAGCAGCATCATGGGATTTGTTTGGGCGCATGGCACCCCAAGGGTGAAGAGGGTCTTCTTGGAGCGGAGTAGGGATGGGGGGGGGCTGGCGTTGCCCAACCTCTCGGGGTATTACTGGGCGGCCAACGTGTCGATGGTGCGTAAGTGGGTGATGGAGGGGGAGGGGGCAGCATGGAAACGGATGGAGAGAGCGTCCTGTGGGGATACAAGCCTGGGGGCCCTGGTAACGGCGCCGTGGCCGCTCCCTCCCACGAGGTATACCACGAGTCCGGTGGTGGCGGCTACCCTCAAGATTTGGGGGCAGTGGAGGCGACATAGGGGAGAAGTGGGGGGCTCGATGGAGGCTCCGTTAAGGGGGAACCATAGGTTCGTCCCGGGGAACATGGATGGGGGATTTCGGGGATGGTATAGAGCGGGCATTAGACAGCTGAAGGACCTGTTTATCGACGGAAGGTTTGCGAGCCTGGGGGAGTTGGAAGAGAAATTTGGGCTCCCGCCGGGAAACATGTTTAGATATCTGCAGGTAAAGGCATTTGCTAGACGGCAGGTGGAGGGATTCCCTGCGCTCCCCGCGAAGGGGGTGAGTGACAGGGTGCTCTCGGGGGTCTGGGTCGGGGAGGGGAAGATATCCGATATCTACAAGCTTATGCAGGAGAAGGAAGAGGCGTCAGTAGAGGAGCTGAAAACGAAGTGGGAGGGGGAACTGGGGGAACAGATCGAAGACGGGACATGGGCTGATGCCCTGGAGAGGGTAAATTCTTCCTCCTCGTGTGCGCGGCTTAGCCTCATCCAATTCAAGGTGCTGCATAGGGCCCACATGACTGGGACGAGGATGAATAGGTTCTTTGGGGGTGAAGATAGGTGTGCCAGGTGCTCGGGGAGTCCAGCGAACCATGCCCATATGTTCTGGGCATGCCCGGCATTGGAGGAGTTCTGGAAGGGGGTGACGAGGACGGTGTCAAGGGTGGTGGGATCCAGGGTCAAGCCAGGATGGGGACTCGCGATCTTTGGGGTTGGGGTAGAGCCGGGAGTGCAGGAGGCGAAAGAGGCCGGTGTGCTGGCCTTTGCGTCCCTAGTAGCCCGGCGAAGGATTTTGCTACAGTGGAAGGACGCGAGGCCCCCAAGCGTGGAGACCTGGATCAATGACATGGCGGGCTTTATTAAGCTTGAGAAGGTTAAATTCGCCCTGAGAGGATCGGTGCAAGGGTTCTTTAAACGGTGGCAACCTTTCCTCGACTTTCTGGCTCAACGATAGGGTACTGGGACAGTAGCAGCAGCAACCCGGGGGGGGGGGGGGGGGGGGGGGTGGCGTTGATTATGTTAGCTTATTTTATTTAAATTTGATTTATCTAATTTTAATTTATGGTTAAGTTCTCTTGTTTGGGGGGGGGGGGTGGGGGAATGTGATACATGTGATGTTACGGTATGGGGGGAATTGTGGGTGTTATGGGGCTGTTAGTTGCATATTACTGCTTTTTGCTATACTTTTTGTTATATTTTCTGCAAAAAATTCCAATAAAAAAATTTAAAAAAAAAAAAAAAAAAATGCATTCCAATTTTTCTAACTATGTTTTTTTTATTTTTTTAAAATTTAGAGTACCCAATTAATTTTTTTCAATGTAAGGGGCAATTTAGCGTGACCAATCCACCTAGCTTGCACATCTTTGGATTGTGGGGGTGCAACCCACACCAACACGGGGAAAATGTGCAAACTCCACACGGACAGTGACTCAGAGCCTGGATCGAACCTGGGACCTCAGCGCCGTGAGGCAAAAGGGCTAACCCATTGCGCCACCCTGCTGCCCTTTCATAACTATGTTTGGCATTGCAGGGTCTTCTTGATAAAGTTGCCTCATGTTGCTGTCCTGCTGTTTCAGATTCCTAAGACATTGATTCTCAATCTACATTTATACAGGTTTTGTGCTTTCTAAGCTGCTTCAAGGGCAACGCGGTAGCACAAGTGTATAGCACGGTGGCTTCACAGCTCCAGAGTCCCAGGTTCGGTTCCCCGCTGGGTCACTGTCTGTGCGGAGTCTGCACGTTCTCCCCGTGCCTGCGTGGGTTTCCTCCGGGTGCTCCGGTTTCCTCCCACAGTCCAAAGATGTGCAGGTTAGGTGGATTGGCCATGCTAAATTGCCCTTAGTGACCAAAAAGGTTAGGATGGGTTATTGGGATAGGATGGAAGTGAGGGCTTAAGTGGGTCGGTACAGACTCGATGGGCTGAATGGCCTCATTCTGCACTGTATAGTCTATGTAAAAAAGACCTTGACCGCAGGTGGCTCTGTTTATTGAAAACTGAGGACTATGAAGCTATAACCTTTAGAAGCACATTCAGCCCAGGATCCTGCTACTCGATTATTTGTTCATATCTGAAGGAGATGTCGTACTATCACTGGACTCGTAATCCAGAGGCCCAGGCTAATGCTCATCCAGGTTCTTGGATTCAAATCCCACCATGGCAGCTGGTGGAATTTAAATCTGCAATATAAAGTTAATGAGCATTAAACTATCATTGATTGTTGTAAAAACCCACGTAATTCATTAATTCCCTGGAGGGAAGGAAACCTACCATCTTTACATCGTCTGGCCTACGCGTGACGCCACGTGGTTGACTCTTAAATGCTCTCTTAAGTGGCCTCGCAATCCACCTATTTCAAGGGCAACAAATGCTGGCCCAACCAATGACGCCCACAATCCCATGATATTCTGGAAGTGGACGGTGAACAGCCTGTGGTCATGGTACACATTGGTATCAACAGCATAGGTAAAAAAAGAGACGAGGTCCTAAAAGCAGAATATAGGGAGTTAGTGAGAAAGTTGAGAAGTCACACTTCAAAGGTGGTGATCTCAGGATTAGTACCAGTGCCACATGCTAGTCAGAGTAGTAATAGCAGGATCTATCAGATGAATACGTTACTGAACAGATGGTGTGAGGGGGAGGGTTTCAGATTCCTAAGACATTGGGGCCGGTTCTGGGGGAGGTGAGTATCCATCTGGGACGGCCACTTACAAAGGGAAATACACTTGCCAGGAATCAAGGGAAATATGGCCAATGCAGGATACAGACAAACTCAGGACTTAAGTGTATATTTGCCACGAGAGAACCAGACACGATCAAAACCCCCCAGCCAATTTGCATTCTAATGGTCCATTTCCCCAGAGCGAAAGACTTGTACTAAGGTATCAGATACAGATACAGACTCATCAGCGCCACTCCCTTCACCCAGGAAGCCCAAACAGCCAAGGTCAATGACCGCTCAGGACACGCCCTGCCATCAAGGCACCCGCCCCTTTATTGGCTAAAATCGAAGGCAGTAATCGAAGCCTGCCGAATTATTGGGTCCAAAGCTAAGGACCGCCCAAAAGAGCACGAAACCCCCGAAGGATAAAAGAGACACTACCATGTGTTCAGTCTCTCTTGGCCCCGGCTTACGCCTAAAACCAATTGCAGCATCACGACCAGAAGCAAGTTCAAGACTGACGATCGCTACCAGACAGATGAGCCCAGCAGAAACAAAGTCACTTCTCCAGACCCAGCCACGCAAGATCCAAACAAAGGCCTTGTTCCTATGCATAAACCCGGTTGCCTGAAGTTAAGTACAGGTTGTTGTAGTGTTAGGTGTAATTTAGCTTGTAGTATTTTATGTTGCATGTTGAAGTAATTCTTGTGTGTAAATAAACTATCATTGAACTTGAACTAACTAACTGGTTGTATGGTCTTTGATCAATATCCGGTAAAACCTTGTGGTGGTATCATTTGATACCTGGCGACTCTAAAGTGCATCATTATTAATTGGCGACATTACTCCGGCGCCGATTGGCAACATTATTGGCGACCCGGCCGGGACCTCGACCTAGAAGTGATTTTGTCACTCCGAGAGAACCCACAAAACTTTGTATTAGAAATCCAATTGAGGAAAAGTGATAGAAACTTCAAGTGTAAGGCCCGTATCGATCAAATCACCAAGATTCTGAAGTGTGTATTAACTTGAATGCTTTGTTATGGGAGAGGTGTTTTAAGAACCCCAAAATGTATCATGGAGTCCAACCAGCCCCCCACTTTAATGGATTGTTGATTTTGAAGCACACGGCTTGTTCCCTAGGTGTGGTATTACAATTATGGACACGTGGTTTTTAAAACAAAACAATGTTTTGCACGATCCATCCATTCTTCTACTCCTCAGCATTTCTCTTCAGAACCAGATACTTTAGTGCAATCTGACCACTGAGCCCCTTGCAATTCTCCAATACAGGAGCATTGGTGATAACAGCTTTCAGGCAGTCAAATGCGTGTTGAAAGTCCCCTGTCCATTGAAATTTTTTACATTTCTTCAGCAATTCCATCAGTGGAGCAACCACGCAACAAATCTTTTGCACAAAGGTTCGATCAAATTCTTTCATGCTAAGAGATCGCATTATTTCCCTTCGTCTCGAGGGTATCGGAAACTCGTCATGGAAAGTGATTCGGGCTTCTCCAAATTCACTTTCGGCTAGGTTCATCACCAAACCCGCCTCCTGAAGTTGATCGAAGAACTTTTAAATGTTCTTTCTACGTCTGGAAGTTGGAAATAAAAGCAGATTGTCCCACTTTCTCAATGCAATCCTTGAAACGTGGGATAGGATAAGAGTCCGTTCTTGTAACTGCATTCACCTTTCGATAGTCCCCGCGTAACCGTTGGGTACCGTCTGGTTCAGGGACCATCACTATGGGTGAGCTCCATTGGCTGCAACCCACTTCAATTATGCCATTATTAAGCGTACTCTCAATCTCTCTGTTAACCTGTGCCAACTTTAAAGGATTAAGTCTACATGGATGTTGTTTGAGAGGAACAGCATTTCCCACATCTACATCATGTATAGCCGTTTTAGTACTTCCCAATTTATCTCTACAAACTTGCCCATGTGATATCAATAACTCTTTCAGGTCAGTTCATTTTTCCTCTGGAAGGTAACTTAACAATTCATCCAAATTTTTAAGAACATCCTCATTTCCCAATTTAATTTGAGGTATGTCAAGTTCACAGTGATCTGGATTTGGTTTGTCACTTTGAGTTAGAATCATAGAAAACCTCCTTTTTCTCTCCTTCCCTTTCAAAGTACCTTTTAAGCATATTCACATGACACACTCGGTGAGTCTTCCTTCTATCTGGTGTTTTTAACCACATAATTCACCTCACTTCAATTTCCTTTCAATCTGATAAGGTCCACAAAACCTTGCTTTTAAAGGCTCACCTACCACTGGTAACAACACTAAAAATTTACCCCCACTGGCAAAACTACAAACTTTGGTATTTTTGTCCGCTACCCGTTTCATCACATTTTGTGCAACTTTCAAATGTTGTCCAGCCAATTCACCTGCTCTATTTAATAGTTCCCTAAAATTTGATACGTAATCCAATAGTGTAATTTCCAATTTCTCACCCACCAATTTTTCCTTCATCAATTTCAAAAGAACTAAATTTGGTAGACTCATTAGGTGCATCCCTAATTGCAAACAATACGAATGGAATTCCTTTATCCCAATCTTCTGGATAATCTTGACTATACGCCCTCAACATTGTCTTTACTGTCTGATGCCACCTTCCTAACACTCCCTGCAATTCTGGATGGTATGCAGTTGATTTAAATTGTTTTATTCCTACGCTATCCATAACTTCTTTGAATAATATTGAAGTAAAATTTGATCCTTGATCCGATTGAATTTCTGTGGGTAGTCCATATCCAGTAAAGAATTTAAGTAACTCCTCCACAATCCTTTTAGCTGTAATATTACGTACTGGAATGGCCTCTGGAAACCTAGTAGACACATCCATTATAGTCAAAAGATATTGATTCCCACTTTTGGTTTTAGGAAGCGGTCCTACACAATCAATTAGGACCCTTGTAAAAGGTTCCTCAAATGCTGGAATGGGTATTAAGGGCGCTGGTTTTATCACTGCTTGAGGTTTCCCTATCACTTGACATGTGTGACATGATTGACAAAATTTAACTGCATCTTTATGTAGTCCAGGCCAATAAAAATGTTTCTGGATTTTAGCTTGGGTTTTCCTTATTCCCAAATGACCTCCCACTGGTACCTCATGTGCAACTCGCAACACTTCCTGTCTATACCCTACCGGCAATACTACTTGATGAACTTCTGCCCACTTTTCATCTGCCTGCATATGTACAGGTCTCCCTTTTCTCATCAAGACATCATTTTTACGGTAATAACACTCTGGTATACTCTCAGATTCCTCTTCCATATATGCTTTCTGATATATCCATTTTAATTCTACATCTTTCTGTTGTAACTCCGCCAATTTTCCTCATCCTCCACCTGTTCTTGTTCTTTTTCAACCATCTGATCAAAAATAGTTTCTGATAATTGCACTTCAACTTTATCTTAACTCTTTGATTTCTCCTCTTGTCTTAACCTGTGACTTTGCGACCTTATTACTACACAATCCGGAAAAATCCCAGGATATTCGTCCTTCAACACTTCAGTTGTCTGATTTTCCACTGGCTTATCAAGCACAGTAGGCATCACTCCCACCTGCGATCCAGCTATATCATTATCCAAGATAAATTGTATTCCTGGACAAGATAGTTTATCTATTACTCCTACTACCACTTCACCACTCTTCACTGGACTTTCCAACCATACCTTATATAATGGAATGCTACTCCTCTCACCCTGAATTCCACATATCACCATCGTTTCTGGCAACATTCTTCCCAAACTACATAATTCCTCATCTCTTACCATTAAAAATTGTGACTTCTTTACCTGCTCCTCCTGATACACATGAGTAAACTTTACCCACACAAGTAAATTCTTTAAAGACACCTGGCACCTTCTCAACAATTACTTCTTCAACAGGCTGTACAATCGTTTGCACCTCCTTAATTTCCTTTGGGCTTTCCTTTACCGCTCTAACAAATCCCACTGTCTTATCCTGTTTTACCACATCAGCCTTCTTTTCTTCAACCACCAACACTGTGACTTTACATGGCCTAGTTTATTACAGTGAAAACATTTGAAACTTTTCATTTTTTTTCCGCCCTCCTGGATTTCTTTTTTAATCTGAGGTACACTCCCTTTATTGTCTCCCATCGGATCACCTTTACCACTTGAGTATTTCTCATGTCCCCAGTTTCTATCCCTCACCGGCTGAAACTGATGTCGGAAACCAATCTTTGATTTATGAACTAATTCATAATCATCTGCCATTTCTGCTGCTAATCTCGCAGTTTTTAAAAAAAATGTTTTTTATTGAGTTTTCATATTTTATAACCAACAAATTACAAATTATTAGAAAAAAAACACGCAAAAATTAACATGTATATTTACAGGTAAGCATCTTCATAATAACAACTGTGGCCGCCCCCTTTAGCCGGCATACATATTTTACATTCCCCAATATGGCCGAGGCACATGTTTATAGGCATTTATTTACCATTTGGTTTTGGGCCTTAGATTGCCATCAAACCCCCATAACGAACCCGTAGCCCTCCCCCCCCCCCCCCCAACCGGGTACCTTCCCCCGATTCCCATCCATTTTCCCCTGATTCTTGGCCACCCGACTATTCTTCCTCTTGTTCGTTGGCCACAAACAGGTCCCGGAACAATTGCATGAATGGCTCCCACGTTCTGTGGAAGCCGTCGTCTGACCCTCGGATGGCGAATTTGATTTTCTCCATTTGGAGAGATTCCGAGAGGTCGGACAGCCAGTTTGCAGCTCTGGGTGGTGCTGCTGACCGCCAGCCAAACAGGATTCTACGGCGGGCGATCAGGGAGGCAAAGGCATGGGCGTCCGCCCTCCTCCCCAGGAATAGATCTGGCTGGTCTGAAACCCCGAAGACCGCCACTATCGGGCATGGCTCCAGCCTCGCCCCCACCACTTTGGACATAGCCTCGAAGAAGGCTGTCCAGTACTCCACAAGTCTGGGGCAAGGCCAGAACATGTGGGCGTGGTTGGCCGGGCCTCTTTGGCACCGTTCACATCTGTCCTCCACCTCCGGGAAGAACCTACTCATACGGTTTCTTGTTAAGTGGGCTCTATGTACCACTTTTAGTTGCGTCAGGCTGAGCCTTGCGCACGTGGAGATGGAGTTGACCCTATGCAGTGCTTCGCTCCAGAGTCCCCACCCTATCTCAATCCCCAGGTCGTCCTCCCATTTCATTGTTGTTGCGTCCAGTACGGTGTCGTCCCTTTCTACCAGTCGGTCATACATGTCGCTACAGTTCCCTTTCTCTAGGATACTTTCGTCCAGTAGGTCTTCCAGTAGTGTCTGTCGTGGCGGTTGTGGGTACGTCCTTGTCTCCTTTCGTAAGAAGTTTTTGAGCTGCAGGTACTGTAGTTCGTTCCCCCCAGCTAGCTGAAATTTCTCTGTCAGTTCGTCCAGTGTTGCGATCCTGTCTTCCGTGTATAGGTCCCTGACTGACAGTGTCCCCCCGTCCTGCCTCCACCTTTTGAAGGTGGCGTCAGTCAGTGCTGGTGTGAACCTATGGTTGTTGCAGATGGGAGCCTTGTCCGACATTTTGGTCAGGCCAAATTGCTGCCGCAGTTGGTTCCAGGATTGGAGGGTGGCTGTCACCACTGGGCTGCTGGAGTGTTTTTTGGGTGGGGATGGGAGTGCTGCCGTGGCGAGGGCCCGGAGGGAGGTCCCCATGCAGGAGGCCTCCTCCGCACGCACCCACTCGGCTTCTGGCTCCTGGATCCATCCTCTTACTCGCTTGGCTGTTGCCGCCCAGTGGTAGAATTCTAGATTCGGGAGGGCTAGCCCCCCCCGGATTTTGTTTTTTGTAGGACCTTCTTTGGGATCCTAGCATTTTTACCCCCCCCCCCCCCCCCCCCCCCCCCATACGAACGCCATGATAAGTTTGTCCAGCACTTTGAAAAAGGCCTTGGGGATGTAGATCGGAATGGATCTAAACAGGAAGAAAAAAAAAATGAAAATCGCTTGTCACGAGTAGACTTCAATGAAATTACTGTGAAAAGCCCCTAGTTGCCACATTCCGGCGCCTGTCCGGGGAGGCTGTTACGGGAATTGAAACGTGCTGCTGGCTTGCTTGGTCTGCTTTCAAAGCCAGTGATTTAGCCCAGTGTGCTAAACAGCCCCTGTGAGGAACCTGGGTAGTACGTTCATTTTGATCATCTGGACTCTCCCCGCGAGGGAGAGTGGGAGTGTGTTCCATCTTTGCAGGTCCTTTTTACTTCCTCCGTCAGGCTGGTGAGGTTCCATTTGTGGATCCCTTTCCAGTCATGGGCTATTTAGATCCCCAGGTAGCGGAATTTGTGTCGGGCTTGTTTGAACGGCAGCCCCTTTAATGCTGCCCCCCCCCCCTCCCCCCTTGCGGGTGTCTAGGAAGATCTCGCTTTTGTTCATGTTGAGTTTGTAGCCCGCAAAGGCTCCAAATTCTTTCAGGAGCACGATGATTCCACCCGTGCTGCTTTGTGGGTCCGAAATGTAGAGGAGCAGATCAGCTGCATAGAGTGAGACTCTGTGCTCTCTGCCTCCCCTTCGGATCCCCCTCCAATTTTTTGCTGCCCTGAGCGCGATTGCTAGCGGTTCGATTGCTAGTGCGAACAGCAGAGGGGACAGTGGGCATTGTTGTCTGGTGCCCACTGGGAGTTGGTATTGTTGGTCCGTACACTCGCCATGGGAGCATTGTATAGGAGCTTTACCCAAGCGGTGAACCCTGTTCCAAGCCCGAACCGCTCCAGTACCTCTATGAGGTATTTCCATTCGACTCTGTCGAAGGCCTTTTCTGCGTCCAGGGAGACAATCACCTCTTGTGTTCTCTCCCCGGAGGGGGTCATTATCACGTTCAGCAGGCGCCTGATGTTCGAGGTAAGCTGTCTACCTTTGACGAAGCCCGTCTGGTCCTCTGTGACCACCTCAGGTACACAGTCTTCTAGCCTTTTGGCTAGGATTTTGGCCAGTATTTTGGCATCTGCGTTCAGCAGAGATATGGGTCTGTATGACCCACATTCCGTTGGGTCTTTGTCTTTCTTAGGTATCAGTGAGATTGAGGCCTGTGCTAACTTGGGTGGCAGTGTGCCACTAGCTAGAGAATCTGTGAACATCTCCCGCAGGTGCGGGGCCAGCGCTGTCGCGAATTTTTTGAAGAAGTTGTGTACCGGGGAGAAGAAGGAGAATTCTTTCTCCCCTGGGTGGGCGAACCTCCAGGGGTCCACTGCTTCCATCTGCTCCATAAAGTGACTGAGTTCCCTTGCCATGCTTAAGGTTTTCCCCGTTTTGGGGTTTGATCTGTCCGTCTTTGCATCCTGTACACAGTTGAAGTCCCCCCCCCCATGATTAGTCGATGCGTCGCTATGTCCGGGATTTCTGCCATGGTCTTTTTGATGAAACTCGTGTCATCCCAGGTTGACTAGAACTACCGGTGCCCCATCCAGGGCCCCGCTGACCATGACATACCACCCCCCTGGGTCTGTAACCGTCTTTGTCCCCCTAAACATTGTCCTCTTGCCGATCAGGATTGCCACCCCCTGGCACTTGTCCCATAGCATGAATGGTAGGTTTGTCCCACCCAGCCCTTTCTTACCCGCAGTTGGTCCTGGTCCCTCAGGTGCGTCTCTTGGAGGAAGACTATGTCGGCCCTCATGTTTCTGAGGTGGGTGAGGACTCTAGATCTCTTCACTGGGCCGTTAAGTCCCCTTACGTTCCAGGTGATTATCCTGGTGGGGGGCTTCTGCCCCCTCGTTCCTGTGGGATTAACCATATTTATCTGGTGGACGCGCCCCTGCCCTCCGGGGTTTCCCTTTGTTAGGGGGCCGTCCAGGATGGCCGCTACTCTCTACTCTCTCTACTCTACTCTCCCCATGCGGTCGGGTCTCTGCGCTCCGGGGTTTCCCCTTGTCCCGGGGGCACCCGCCATGGCCGTCCACTGTGTGTCCGCCACGCGGGTAGTCTCCTGCACTCTGGGGGCCCCCTTCGCCCACAGACCGTACTGGGTGGGTGCTTGCAGCGGTTCCTTGTTTCGAGCCCTTGGTTGTGGCACTTTGTAGCCCTGTTCCTTTTCTGGCCTCTTTTGTCCCTTTGTCCCTGCATTTCCCCTCCCCGGTCTCTCGCTCCCTGTGTGCCCCCCCTCCCCCTGGTCTCTCCCTTTTCCCTCCTCCCCCGTATACCTCTCTTTTGCCCCTCTATCCCATATTCCTGTCCCCGTTTGCTCTCCCGACTTTGATGGGTGATCCCCCCCCTCCCCTGCCTGGCGCCTTCCCCCCTGTTGGGGGTGTGCTGCGGCCCTGCTTTGTTGCGTGCCCCCCGGCGCTAGCTTTCCTGCTAGTACGGTGGCTCCCCTCTCGGGGATTGTTGTCTCGCTTCTCCTCTGCCTGGCCTCTACGGTTTTCTGCCCGCTCTTCCCCCATCCTACCCTGCACCCCTCTCGCCTGCTCTCCCTTCTCCAATACTCTTGTTCCCTCGTGCTGGGGCCTGGCCTCCCACCTGGAGCGGTCCCTTGGGCAGTGGGTTGTTTTTTGTTCTGGGTGTTCCTGCCGGGGGGGGGGGGGCCTGGCATTGCCTCGCCCCTCCCCCCCCCCGTCGGCGTGTCGTTTCCCTTTGCCAGGGGGCCCTCGTCCCTACCCCCCCTGGGGGGTATTCTATTCACCTCAGCAGGGGCTGTAAAGAAATATTCCTTGTTTTGGTATGTGACCCAGAGTTTCGCTGGGTACAACATACCAAAACGCACTCTGCTCCTGTAGAGAGCTGCTTTCGCTCTGTTGAACTCAGCCCGTCTCTTAGTTACATCTGCTCCAAGATCCTCGTAGATTCGGATGGCGTGCCCTTCCCATTTGCAGGCTCTATTTTCCTTGGCCCAGCGCAGGATTGTCTCCCTATCCCGGTACCGGTGCAGTTTGGCTATGACTGCTCTTGGTTGTTCCCCCGCCTTGGGCTTCGGGCGCAGCGACCGATGTGCTCTGTCCATTTCCGGTGGGATGGGGAAAGTGTTCCTCCCCACTAAGTTGCCCAGCATCGCAGCCACGTATGCTGTGGGGTTTCTACCCTCGGTCCCCTCTGGCAGGCCCACTATCCTAACATTTTGCCTTCTCGAGCTGTTTTCCTGGTCATCTACCCTGCCCTTCAGGCTCCCCTGTGTTGCGCCCAGTCTCGCCACTTCCCTCTCCAGGGCTGTGACCCGGTCGCTCATGTCGGTCGCTGCTTTCTCCAGCTCTTTAATGGTTGCCTCATGGGCTTCCAGTTTCTCCCCTTGGGCATCCACTTTCTCCTCCAATCTGGTCAGAGCCTGCTGCACCCCTGACATGGCCCTGGCCACTGCTGCCTGTGCTGCGGCCTCTGCGTCTGCTTTCACCTCTGCCTTGATTGCCTGCAGCTGCTCCCTCAGCACCTCGGTAAAGGCTTCCTTCCAATTCCAGCCCCCCTCTAGCCCCAGGGGAGAGGGCACCTGTCTGTCCAGCTCTTTTTGATGCGGCGATACATCCGTCCCGCCGCTTCGTGTGCTGATTCGCTCGCCTGAGCTGGCTTGCCCTTTGTCCCGTCTGCTTCTGGTGCCCCCTCTCCCTTGGCTCCCTTCTGGCGGTTTTTTCTCCCCCTTCCTTTTCATCTTTTCTTCTCACCTTGTTTTTCTTTTCCCCCCTTTTCCGCACCCTATTTTTATTTTTTTAATACTTTTTATTTTTTGTCTCTTCCTTTCCCCCCCCCCCCCAATCTTCCTGTTACCACTTTATTTTATTTATTAATTATTTTCTCCCACCCCCTCTTTTATGCAACTCCTCTCAGGTGGGCTTACTTTTGAAGAGAGTGTAAAAAGAGAGAAAATGGTACATATACCCCTCCCCCCTCTCTCTTTAACAGTTTTCTTTTGTTTTTTTAATAAAAGTCCTTTTTCTCCCCCCTTCCTTTCTCCTCACTCACCCAGGAGAGAGAGAGAGAGAGAGAGAGGCTTTTGCCCAGTCCCTTTGTCCTTGCCTCGTGGAGGTCGCTGCCGGTTTGGGGGGGGGGGGTTGGGTCGGTCCCCGCTGCTCGGTCCCCGCTGCTCCGTTCCGGCTGCCGCACTTCGCGCCCCGCGTCCTCCCGATGGGAGTGGTTAGGTTGCTGGTCGCTGCCGCCGGCTAGTCCCCGCTTCGGTCCTGGCCGCTGCCGCACCGCTCCTGGCCTGCGTTGGGGGGGCGGGGGGGTGGACCTGCCGCCGCCGAACTGCTCCTGCTGCCGCCGAACCGCTCCTGCTGCCGCCGCCGAGGATCCTCCGCCTACAGGTTTGTTTGGGGGGGGGGGGGGGGCGCGTCCCTTCCCTTCCCTGCTCTTTGCCGGTGCGGAGAGAAAGGCCCCGACTTCATTACCTTGCGGGAGCCCCTCTCCGTGTGACCGCTCCACTTGCCGACCGGAAGTCCACTCTAATCTCGCAGTTTTAACCCTCTGTTCTTCCACATGAGTTCTCACTACATCAGGAATTGAATTATTAAAATCCTCCAAAAGTATAATTTCTCTGAGAGCTTCATACGTTTGATCTATTTTCAAAGCCCTTATCCACCTATCAAAATTACTCTGTTTGAGCTTTTCAAACTCCATGTATGTTTGACCAAATTCTTTCCTTAAATTTCTAAACCTTTGTCTGTAAGCTTCAGGCACTAGCTCATATGCACTTAAGATGGATTTGTTCACCTCCTCAAACGCTCCAGATTCCTCCTCCGGTAGTGATGCAAACACTTCACAAGCTCTACCTACCAGCTTTGTTTGAATCAGTAACACCCACATGTCCTGTGGCCATTTTAATTTGTTTAGCTACCTTCTCAAATGAAATGAAAAAGGCTTCCACTTTCTTCTCGTCAAACTTTGGCAATGCTTGGATACATATGATTACCACCAAGCCTTCGACTATGACGCTCTTTCTCACTATCCTCATCACTATCATCCAACTGTACGTTTCCCTTTACGTCTGCCAATTTTAACTGATTGTCATGTTTCACGGCCATTTTCTGATGTTCAAACTCCCTCTCTTTATCTTTTTCCCTGATCTGTATCTCCCTTTCTTTTTCTTTTTGTTCTGCTAGGGCTATTCTTTCTTTTCTCCTTTCATCTCTCTCCTATTCTTTTTCCTCTCTCTCTCTCTCTTTCCAATGAGTCAAACTCTATCTCAGGCAACTTTAAATGCTTAACCACCGCCATAATTACCTCACCCTTTCACATTTTGTCAGGTAATGTTAACTGCAATGTTTTTGCCAAATCTAACAGTCTGCTTTTAGTCTCTGTCCGTAAGGTACTGCGTGTGACCGTCTCCACCCCCAAAAACCTCTGAGCCTCTGAAAGAGCCATTGTCCACAACACACTCCCCACTTAAACTAAAATACCACACCGGAAAAGCAACAATCCTTCACTGTCTTTAAGTTCACAAAAGCCAATCCAATAGATAGACTTTTATCCCCCTCGAGCCCCCAATGGTTATGGAAGGGGTGTTTTCAGAACCCCAAAATGTATCATGGAGTTCATCCAACATCTCCCTTTAATGGATTGTTGCTTTTGAAGCACACAGCTTGTTCCCTAGGTGTGGTATTATAATTATGTACACATGATTTTTAAAACAAAACAATGTTTATTCCATGAACTCAACTTAACCTTTTAAAATAAACAGTGGTTCTCTTAACACCCCTTACTTCAAAGATAACCCCGAAAATAATACAACACTACCCAATCCTGCAAACTGTTCTTTTAAACATCCAAAAGACTTCAATCCTTCAAAAATAAGGGCACAAGAGGTTACATTCAATATATTTATATTCTTTGGATTTGCAGAAATCACCAGACCAGCTCTTTTCCTTCCTGCAGCTCTCAGCAAAACACACAGACACTCCCAGCTTTCACTCTCAAACTGAAACTAAAAATCTTCAAAATGGCTGAGCTAAAGCCCAGCTCCACCCAAAGTCTGACATCACTGCATTTCTTAAAGGTACATTGCTTAAACATCCATTTCTTAAAGGCACTCTCACATGACAGCTTACTAACAGGGATATAAGGTAACCTCGTTAGATTTTGTTGCATAAAACTATTGGGAATATTGTGAACCGGAAAATACCTTAGGCCATACCCACTGTTCGAATTACCGCCTTATTCCCCTGTCCCAAATTTATGGTAGGAAAAGAGATACTAGTAGCAATGGCAGCAAAGGCAATGGAACGCCTAATGAACCCGCAGGAACCCGAGGTCGGGCAGCACGTGGTGCAGTGGTTTAGCCCTGCCGCCTCACAGCGCCGAGGTCCCAGGTTCGATCCTGGCTCTGGGTCACTGTTCGTGTGGAGTTTGCACATTCTCCCCGTGTTTGCATGGATTTCACCCCCACAACCCAAAGATGTTCAGGATAGGTGGATTGAACATGCTAAATTGCCCCTGAATTGAAAAAAAATGAATTGGGTACACTAAAAATTTTTTTAAAAAGGAACCCGAGGTCGCATCAACCAGTAGAGCAGAGCAGTGCCCCATATGGGAAGAGTATTTACAAAAGTATTTGCAGGGGAAAGGATGGCCCCTTGGCCCGAGTTTTGTTCAAATGAAGAGTCAGGTCCAGGAAGCATAGGACAAACCTGGTGGGATAACCTAACCAAGGTAGATAAAAAGAACGCAGGGAAAGTTCGTAAGCCGATGGCAATCGTGCACTGTCTGGAACAATTGCGAGGCACAGAGGAGGTCATGAGGCCGCTCCGCAGTCAGCTAATTGAGAAAGAGGAGTAGAATGAGGGAAACTTTAGTGAATGGGAGAAAATTAATGAGCAACTCCGGGAACAGTTGGCAGCTAAAGACAAGGAGATGGCTGATGTCAAATGGGCACGCCAATCTTGTTTAGTTCACCTTAGCAGCTTTCAGACCCAGTACGATAAGGCTGACCAAGATACACAGTGCGCAATTTTGGTCCGAGAAACAACCAAACCAGCAATTGAATGCCCCACCTAGGAACAATGTTAGGCTCATACATAGCATTAGCGCCTGATCAGATAATGCAGCGACCAATAGCACCAACAGTGTTCGGACTCCCCAACTTGGGTCTGCGACACACTCTGGGACAAATCAAGGAGACCAGTAGTCACAGGCACAATCTGGGGACATCCAGTAGAGTTCCTTTGGGACACAGGAGGGTCCTGCACCACTTTAAACTCCTCCACAATGTTTCAGCTTAACAAATAGCCCACCACAGACACCATCACTCTTAGTGGATTTAAAGGACAGTACAGCAGGGATACATTACGGCCCCCGTAGATATTCAAATCGGAAACATTAATACCAAGCACCCCGTTGTTTAAGTCGACTTGCCCCAAAAAGCCGAGCACATTTTAGGAATTGACTTTATGAGCTCACACAACCTTTCCTTTGACCCCGTGAATAAGTGTGTTTGGAAAATGGCCAGAACAGCAAGAGCCCCCGCTACGCTCACAGTAGGAGACTACGAACACAGAACATGGTCAATGGGAGATTATTGGTTTGACCCACAAGCAATTAACACAGATAAGACGATTAGAGAGGTCTTAAGGAATCATAAAACATCCTTCGCTTAGCACAAGCACGATTGTGGAAAGATTCCGGGAACAGTCACAATTACAGGTCCCGATCCCAAGCCCCAGAAGCAATACGGTTTCCCACAGCAAGCCGAGAGCACGATTGCAAAAGTAATACAAAGCTTTCTAGATCAAGGCGTAATTCGGCCCATAGCCTCAACAAACAATGCCCCAATTTGGCCCGAAAAGAAACCAGACAGTTCATGGAGATTAACCATTGATTACCGAGAACTCAATTAAATAACCCCATTAGCAGCTCCCACCATTGCCACGAGTCCTGCAACAATGCTAAAGCAGGGAGTACATGCTAAGTACTTTACTATGCTGGACATTAGCAATGGCTTTTGGTCCATTTGCAGGACCCTACTCCATTTTGGATAAAGTGAGCTTACAAGGGAAATTAGAGATAGTGTTAGATCCAAGGAAGAAGCATTCAAATTGGCCAAGAAAGACAGACCTGAGGACTGGGAGCAGTTTAGAATTCTGCAAAGGAGGACCAAAGGATTGAGTAAGAAGGGAAAAACAGAGTATGAGAGTAAGCTTGCCCAGACCATAAAAACTGACTGTAAATGTTTCTATAGGAATGTGAAGAGAGAAACAATGGTGAAGGCAAATGTCGATCTCTTACAGCGGACCTACACGCTTGAGTAATTGGCAAGTACTTAGTGATTGGCATGCACTTACCTCTCTTTGATATGGTGGATGTTTATAAACATTGGGGTTTCAGCACTTGAAGTCACTCATTCATGAAGGGAGATGAATGAATCACAGCTGTTTTGTGGATGCTGTCAAACACAGCCTACCACTAGAAATGAATGAATGGTTTGTAGCTAATGGATCTGACAAGTCACAGCTGTTCTCCTTCTGGGAATAGACACTTGGAGCTTTCAGCCAAGTGTTACACCTGTAACGTTCTTCACTGCCCCTGTCTGGACTGCTCTCCAGCTTCCAGACATGGGGTCTTTTATGGGGTGGAGGGGACACAGACCTGTGGGGTGAGGGGTCCCTTTAGTCAGGGGTTCTACATGGTCCTTTTAGTTCGGAAGTCTCTGTGGGGTGGGGGTAGAGGGTTCCTTTAGTTAGAGGATTCTGTGGGGTGGGGGGGTTGTTTTAGTTAGGGGTCCCTCTAGTTAGGGGGTCCCTGTGAGAGGGTTCCTTTAGTTAGGGAGACCATTTAGGGGAGTTGCTTTAGTTAGGGAGTCCCGCTAATTAGGGGTCTCTATGGGGGTGCCTTTAGCTAGGGGATCTCTGTGGCACAGTTCCTTTAGTTAGGTGGTGTCTGCAGGGGTCCTTCTATTTAGGAGGTCTCTGTGGGGGGTTCCTTTAGTGAGCGTGTCTCGGGGGGGGGTCCCTTTATTTAGGGGTCTCTGAGGTGGGTGCTTTCAATTAGAGGGTCTCTGTGGAGGAGGGGGGTTCCTTTTGTGAGCGGGTCTCTGGGGGGTCCCTCTATTTAGGGGTCCCTGGGGGTCTACCCATTAAGGGAGTCTCTGGGGGGGTTCCCCCACTTTGGGGGTCTCTGAGAGGGTCTGGTAGAGGAGGGGTGGGCAGCTAGTGCATTGTGAGATGGGAGGGTGACCCTCGGATGAACTTTAGGGGCAACTCCCTTATGGAGTTATCCCCTTGGCCCAACGCGAGGTCCACTGCGTCAGGCTCACCCTTGGTGAGACCTGTAGTAATCCCAGCCCACGTGACTCCTGGCCCAGGGGACCGGAGTATCAGGGAGGGCTGGAGAACAGAGTGCCGAGCCTGCTAAATGAATGTAAACAGGTCATTAAGACCCATTTGCATTCATTTACATCTTCCTGCAGGTGCGTGGGTGTGAACCTCGGTCCCACCGCATTCGGATCGGCACCCGGTGGCAATCCTGATTTTTCAATTTTCCACTGCATTGGGGACCCCGTTACTGATGGTGGAGAATCCAGGCCTGTATGTTTTCAGGAAGCAGTTAGGTATGCCGCTTGGGGCGAAGGCAGGATCAAAGGATTTGGGGGAAAGTACGAACTCCGCAAAGCCATCCAAGATGCCAAGAGAGAATATCAAACTAAGCTAGAGTCACAGACAGACTCTCGGCGGTTGTGGCAAGGACTAAACAACATAACGGGCTACAAAGCGAAGCCGAACAGTATCTCTGGCAGCAGCGCACCACTCCCCGATGAACTTAATGCATTCTATGCTCGGTTTGAGCAGGTAACCAACAATCTGCTGTCGAGTGCCCCAGCAGCCCATAATTCACCCATTCCCACCATCACAGTTTCCGAAGTCAGATCGGCCTTCCTGAAAGTGAACCCACGGAAGGCGATGGGCCCGGACGGGATCCCTGGTCGTGCACTCAGAGCCTGCGCATACCAGCTGGCAGAGGTATTCACAGACATCTTTAACCTATCCCTACTCCACTCCGAGGTCCCCACCTGCTTCAAGAAGACCACCATCATACCGGTACCAAAGAAGAACCAGGCAACATGCCTCAATGACTACCGCCTGGTGGCCCTGACGTCAGTTGTAATGAAGTGCTTCGAGAGGCTGATCATGAAGCCCATCACCTCCATACTCCCGGAACGCCTTGACCCACTTCAATTCGCATACCGTCGCAACCGGTCCAAATCAGACGCCATTTCCCTGGCCCTACACTCATCCCTAGAGCATCTCAAAAACAAGGACTCCTACATCAGACTCCTATTTATTGACTACAGCTCCGCCTTCAACACCATAATCCCAGCCAAGCTCATATCAAAGCTCCAAAACCTAGGACTTGGCTCTCCACTCTGCAACTGGATCCTTGACTATCTGACCAACAGACCACAGTCAGTAAGAATTAACACCAACACCTCCTCCACAATAGTCCTCAATACCGGTGCCCCGCAAGGCTGCGTACTTAGCCCCCTGCTCTACTCCCTGTACACACACGACTGCGTGGCAAAACTGGGTTCCAACTCCATCTACAAGTTTGCTGACGATACGACCATAGTGGGCCGGATCTCGAATAACGACGAATCCGAATACAGGAGGGAGATAGAGAACCTAGTGGAGTGGTGTAACGACAACAATCTCTCCCTCAATGCCAGCAAAACTAAAGAGCTGGACATCGACTTCAGGAAGCAAAGTACTGTACACACCCCTGTCAGCATCAACGGAGCCGAGGTGGAGATGGTGAGCAGTTTCAAATTCCTAGGGGTGCACATCATCAAAAATCTATCCTGGGCCACTCACGTCGACGCTATCACCAAGAAAGCACAACAGCGCCTATACTTCCTCAGGAAACTAAGGAAATTCGGCATGTCCACATTAACCCTTACCAACTTTTACAGATGCACTATAGAGAGCATCCTATCGGGCTGCATCACAGCCTGGTATGGCAACTGCTCGGCCCAGGACCGCAAGGAACTTCAGAGAATCGTGAATACCGCCCAGTCCATCACACGAACCTGCCTCCCATCCATTGATTCCATCTACACCTCCCGCTGCCGGGGGAAAGCGGGCAGCATAATCAAGGATCCCTCCCACCAAGCTTACTCACTTTTCCAACTTCTTCCATCGGGCAGGAGATTCAGAAGTCTGAGAACACGCACGAACAGACTCAAAAACAGCTTCTTCCCCACTGTCACCAGACTCCTAAATGACCCTCTTATTGACTGACCTCATTAACACTACACCCTGTATGTTTCAACCGATGCCAATGCTTATGTAGTTACATTGTATATCTTGTGTTGCCCTATTATGTATTCTCATGTATTTTCTTGAATTCTGTTTAGTTCCCTTTTCTTCCATGTACTGAATGATCTGTTGAGCTGCTTGCAGAAAAATACTTTTCACTGTACCTCGGTACACGTGACAATAAACAAATCCAATCCAATCCAATCCAATCCAAAGTGGGATCAGGCTATTGAGTTGGATGATCAGCCAAGATCATAATGAATGGCAGAGCAGGTTCGAAGGGCTGAACGGCCTCATTCTGCTCCTATTTTCTATGTTGCTATGAAAGTGTAAGAAAAAATATGTTTATGATGGAACAGCAACTGAATGGTCAATACTGAGGTTGGTAATATCAGTTGGAAACATCAATTGGCATTGGTGCTTCAATGGAAATGAATGTGTAAAATAACGTGGTATTCCCATTCCTGATTACTAATCAGTGACCCTTTGTTGGAAAATGTATCGCTACGCAAGATGCTGAGATCACAGTCAACCTCCCATTCCCCACTCTTCATAAACTTCAGTTCACTTCAAACTTAGTTGCTCATACTCTATCCTGCATCAAACAGCACTCAGCGCTGACCTATATTGATCCTGATTCCCCGTTGCCTTAAATTCTCATCCTCATGTTTAAATTCTTTCATGGAAATATCTCTCCATAGCTCTGTAACCTCCTCCAGTGCTACATTCCCATCTCCATTCCTGACTCAACCTCTTGTTCAACCCCTCCTAATTTTTTCCCCCCATTGCTTGGCAGTCATTTGTTTTTTAGCTGTCTGGGGAATGCACTCTCCAAATCCTCCCTAATTCTTCCAGCTCCCTCATTTCCCTCAAGGCCCTCCTTTATATCCAACTTTTCATCCAAACAATTGGTGTTAATCACCCTACTCATTCCTCCATTGGCTTGGCTGCTGTGTTTCCCTTTCCTATCAGTGAATTACTTCAGGTTTTACAGAAGGTCCTATATAAATGCAGGTCCACTTCCAGTGGCCGCCATGAGCTGAGAAGTTGCATGAAGGGTGGCTCCCATTTGGAAACTCTTTTTTAGACCTTTTTGACCCAATGAATGGGTAACTAACCAGGAAAGAAACCACACTAATTTGACTCTCATCAATAAATCAACCGGTTTGTGATGCCAGCGACCACCACACAGGATGCAAGGGGAACTAAAGCACGCAGAGTATAACCCCTGCATCGGAGTCAACAAACCCGCGTGGCGACACAAATCCAAATATGGCGGACCCAGCAGAGTCGTCGACACCATCCCAGTCTTTGAGGGAGAGGCTGATGGAGTTAATCTCAATAGAACTCCAAAAGGACAGAGAGGGCAGTAAGGGAGGACCTAATGTCAGTGATGGAGACAGCAATCGAGGCCGCGCTGGTCCCCATATGTGGGTTGATGGGCAGGGTGGAGCGACGGCTGGAGGCCCAAGGAGTGACAATCCGTGAAATGGAAAAGGCTGTCATCAAACAGGACGAACGAATCGCCTCACTTGAGGCCGAAATAATGATGTTGGCAGCGACCCACAAGACTCTGAAGGCCAGAATAGATTACCAGGAGAACAGGTCTCGTGCCAGAACCTCCGGATCGGCAGGCTTCCAGAGGGCACAGAAGGTCGGAGTCCAACTGAGTTCATATCAAAGATGCTCAGGAAACTGGTCAGGGAGAAGGGCTTCACTAAACCCCCAGAGGTAGACCGGTCCCACAGGTCGATCCGCCAGAGGCCATGACCCAGGGAACCACCGTGGGCAGTAATCATCAGACTCCATAAGAACCAGGACAAGGAACGTTTCCTGAGTTGGGTGAAGAACATGCAGACTTGCAACTGGTAAGGACACGCCATCCGTGTCTACGAGGACATTAGGGCTGACCTGGCTAAATACCGAGCGGAATTAAATATGGCCAAGGCGGCACTTTTCAAAAGCAAAGTGTGATTCAGCATGCAAAACTCTGGGTCACGTACAAAGGCAGGGACCATTTTTTTAACACGCTGGAGGAGGCAAACAAATATATGCAAAGGGATGGACTGGGCAAGAACTGAGTGGGAGGGCACGAGGTCATTTATGAATGTTGAAGATTATGCATCGTTTGTGTGGTTATTTTCTTTTCTTTTTGTGGTTATTTTCATTATGCTTCTTTCTGCAGATGGCTGGTGGGGGATGACCACATGTATTCGCATTGTTAGTTATTTTACAGGTCTCGTGGGTTTTTGTGGGTTATGGTTACAGGGCGTGACTGTACAAGGAGTGGGGCTATTCCAGCCGGGCAAGGAGGTATCTGGTACTCCTACTTGGGCATCAAGGCCAATCTTCCGCCAACTCTAAACAGGGTGACATTGAATAGGGAAAGTAATAATTTGTGACTTGGGGGGAATCAGATGGGCCGGAGTCATTGGGCTTTGTTTCCGAGGTGGGGCTGCCACCAAGCTCGTGAACATGCTGGAGAATGGGAGCAACACGAGAGGTGGGGTCATGATGGTCTCCCGAGAGGGAGGAGACATCTGGCAGGGGTGGGGGTTAGTGAGCGGGCAGGGTGTGGCAGGGTCCTGGGGGCACGACAGGGTGGTTGGGAAGGGGGGCTGGTGGAAGAGGGGGTAGATTGTTCGATCGAAGGGGGGGGCAAGGGAGCTGGGTAGATTAAGAGGGGATGAGGGAGGCTACCATGCTGGTCCTATGTTCCCTGGTTAGGGGGATTGGCTGTGCTAAAATTGCCCCTCGGTGTCGAAAAGATGTGTAGGTTGGGTGGGGTTACAGGGTTAGGACGGGGAAGTGAGCCTAGGTAGGCTGCTTTTTCAAGGGGTCGGTGCAGACTCGATGGGTCAAACGGCCCCCTTCTGCACTGTAGGAATTCTATGATTGTAAGGATATTATTTCCTCTTTAAGGACGCTGGTCGCCGCTATGCCAGAGTGGGACAGAGGATGGCGCTGGGGAATGAATCTGATCTTCCCCCACTTTCTCCACCCCCCCCCCCCCCCCCCCCCAAGCTCTCAAGACACTAAAACAAACCCATTACGCGATTTGCCAGCTTGATGCGGCTGGAGTGAAGGAGAGTGGAGTGGGGGGGTGGGGGGGTTGGTGGTGGTGGAGGAAGAGTGTGTTGGTGGTGGTGGAGGAGGAGGAGGAGGGGGTGGGGGGAGGTGGGGGTACAAGGAGAAGGATTCGGGGACAAGCAGCCTCCAGGCAAAGTGGATGGATGGCTGAGATCTGAGAGACGGCCGGGAGACACTCTCTAGTGATGTCCCTGTCATGATGCCACCTCTTGCGGCTTTGCGATTCACTCTCGTGTGCTTGCTGGGCTACACTGTGCCGGCTGCCTTCGCCAGAGCGCTGCAGCTTCCAGCCGTCCGGGGTGAGTACAGCCAGCTCCGATCCAGGGAGATTGCGACGCCGGGGCCGGCCAGTTGGGAAAGCGGGAGGGGAGGGTGTGGGTGGACACACTCACACAGAGCACGTTCATCGGTGCTGCACAATGACCCTCATTCCTGCTCTTTGTGGGCGGCAAGGGAGGGGGAAGAGAGCCCGGGTTTGCTGCAAAAAGCCATTGGAAGGAATTGAGCTGAACAATGAGTGGGGAGGGAGGCGAACGATAGGCAGTGGGGGTGCGATCCATTGCAGTGTTCTTCATTCAGAGCGAAGCGGGCGGGAGGGGGGGGGGGGGGGGGTGTGAATGTTGCTTTTGATGTTCTCTTGAAGCTCCAGTCCCCTTTTTCCCCCCGTTGTCGTTGGGTGCGTTTCATCGGGAGTTTCAGCGGCTGAAATAGACGAGGACGTGTGGATTTCAGCCAAGGCAAAAACCCTGTTGGTATTGTCAACAGGGTGTGTAACAAGAGGGTCGGTCCCAGGCCGGGTTTTCTCTACGTGTGCATGTTTACAATGTAGCCAGGCGCATTCCCCATAAGCTCTGTGTGTGTGTGTGTGTGTAAAGATGTTTCTTATTATGATTTTTTTTTTTGCATTGTTCCATCCTCCTTCCTTTGATCTTGTTTAGGGTTAAAAGGGGATAACCGTGTTCAGGATGATGTGTTATTTCCTGCGGTGAGGAGTATTTTGGGCTGATTTCTTCACCCTGAGAGAAATACTGTGGTTCTGCCTTTAAATTGAGAGAGGAAGGGAGGTCATCATTGACCTGAGTGGCGTTACATTCACTGGTTCGTTTAATTTGCTTAATGTGAACAGTTTAAAAATCAGAGATGGCTTTTAAACTCAGATACATTGCTACCAGCCATTGTTTTTGCTCAGTGGTACACTGCAGTGTCGTTGAGGAGGGGGGGGGGTTACAGCCACCGACGATTTGTAATCTGAGATTGAGCTATTTCCCCAGGTCACACTCCCATTACTCGTCCAGACCAGACAGGGCGATCCCCAAGCTTCATTGAAATCCACCCCCACAAAGGGGAGTGGAGGAGGGTAAGACCTTCTTTCCCTGGGGGATAGGTGACCCTGCTCTGGTGCTGCCTATGATACTGTTCATAACAGGAAGAAGCTGTGCCCCCAGTGTACAAACAGCTTGAAAGTGATCCCAGGGTACTGTTTGCCTGTGGTAATGGCCATTCCCCAAATATGAGTATTTTAGTGAATGTGAGAAGCACCTGCAGTGGGGGAATATGAAATGGGCAATTTTCATCTTCAGTATTGAATTTCCTACCCCTTCCCATACTCGCAGACATTTCTGCCATTCTATTCTGCTTCATGTTGGGAGCGAGATGTGAGGGTAGCCTGCAAATATATGGGGTGGGGGGGGGGGGGGGGGGGGGGGGGGGGGGAGAGGGCTGCCAAATGCTCATTGTATGCACTTAGAGTAGGGAGTCATAGGTCATCCTGAGCATGGAGATACAGCCAGACTCCATTGTGGAATCAGACTGACATCCGTTAAGTTTACAGTGATGTAATGGTTATCTTGCTGTTCTAGTAATCCAGAGAGCGTGGAACTCAAATCTCAGCAAGACAGTTTGAGAAGTTGAATTCAGTTTGTATTTTTTAAATCATCTTGAAATAAAGCAATATTGTAATTTTTGTGAGATTGCCATATAAAGTCAGGTGGCTCACAAATGTCCTTCAGGGAAGAAACATTCCTGGCCTCACCGAGGTTGACCTCTGTATGACTTCAGTCCCAACACCAATCTCATTTGATCTGAAGTCACTGAGCAAATGACCAAGTTGTATCAAACCAGGGCAATCTGGGGTGGGTAATGAATGATGAATGACAGTCTTGCCTACAATGCCCATATAGTGGAAGTGAGTTTAAACATATCCACCACACATGTGCATTCTCCAGTGGAACTCTGTGTGTCAGGGGTCTGATTTTCCATATCATAGTGAATGTTGCACTGCACTAAATTTCAGTTCTGTCTGAAATCAACTAATTTTGTATTGGTCAGAGATTGAAGTGGAAAGATGTTTTTGAACTGACTGGCTCAGCTCCAAAGGGAAAGCCACCTTTTACACAGCAGCCAGGCATCAAGTAATGGGAAATCACATCAAACAAATTATAAAATGATTATACCTGACTCCTGCAATTAAAAATTAAACTGAAGACTGTAGTTACTCTTGAAAGAAATTGTACAACGAAAACCTACTGGTGAAATTCTGAGTGCTTCCAGCCAAGATAATCTTTAAAAAAAAAGGAGTTTGTTGTTCGGGCAACAGCTCAGCAGGTTGAATGCAGTGGATTATGCAAATATGTCATCTGATATGCATGATTTACATTCAGCTGTTGATATTGTGAACCTTGGATAAAGGACAACAAGATGTTTGTATGAATCCAGTTTGGCTCACACTGACCTGATGTCCCTTTCAGAGTTCAAGAGGTCTATTCTTCCTTCTCGACAGCCACTCCCTACCATCCCCCCCCCCCCCCCCCCCCCCCCCCCCCCCCCTCCCGTCAGTTCACCAGTTTTAAATAACAGCCTTAATGGGAATCAGAAGGGTCAGGTCCAACAGCATTCAAGCAGCTCAACGCCACCCGTTTGATCAGCACCCCATTCACCACTTTAAACGTCCACTCCATCCACTACTGACACACAATGGCAGCACGGTGTACCATATGCAAGATGCACTGCCACAACCTGCTAAGCCTCCTCCGACAGTACCTTTCAGTTATGTGACCTCTATCATCAAAAAGGACAAGGGCCTCAGATGCATGGGAATACCATCACCTGCAAGTTTACCTCCCATGTCACACACTGTCCTGACTGGGAAGTATACTGCTGTTCCTTCACTATTGCTGGGTCAAAACCCTGGAACTCTGTCCCTAACAGAACTGTGGACGTACCTAAGCCCGATGGGCTGCAGCAATTCAAGAAGGTGGCTTATCAAGAATTTCTCGAGGGCAAATAGAGATGGACAACAAATGCTTGCCCTGCCAGTGATAATTTTATTCCTTGATAGAATAAAACGTAGTGAGCACGATTTGATGTGAATCTTCAAAGCACGTGCAGTGTATGCCATTTGAATAGTTGACAGATGTTTTCCATCCCCAGCACACAGAATTATCAACCCTTCTTTTGTTCCCATTCAAAGAAAGCTGTGACCGTAAGAATGTAAGAAACATGAGCATTAGTGGACCAAATGCTCCCTTGATCCTGCTCCACAATTCAATATAATTTTGGCTGATTTTCTGCCTCAAGCCCACTTGCTTCTCTGGTTCCCCCATGTTCCTTGATTCCCTGAGAAACCAAAAATATATCTTTGCCCGCCTTAAATATCCTCAATGATGAAACATCTCCAACCCTCTGGGGTAGACAATTCCAATATTCAGCAGCAGAAATTTCTCTTCATGTCAGTCCTAAATGATTGGTTCCTTCTCCTACAGCCTGAGTTCTAGGTTTCTCAGCCTCAGCGCCTCGTCCGTCAATTATCTTCAGCATCTTGTATATCACAATGACATCACCCCTTATTCTTTCAAACTCCAGAGAGTAAAAGCTGACTTTTCACTACAGGAAAAACTTATCATCCGAGGGACCGAACTATTGAACCTTCTGTGGTCCGTCTCCAAGACAAGTATATCCTTCCTTAAATATAGGGCCTAAAACTTTGCATAAGTGTGGCCTCACTAAAGTCCTTTATAACTGGAGCAAGATTGAAATGGAATGTAAACAATTAAATCATAAGACATAGGAGCAAAATTAGACCATTTGGCCCTCTAGTTTGCTCCACCATTCAATCATAGTTGATATGTTTCTCATCCCCATTCTCCTGCCTTCTCCCCATAACCCCTGATCCCCTTATTGGTCAAGAACCTATCAATCTCTGTTTTAAAGGCACTCAGTGACTTGGCCTCCACAGCCTTCTGCAGCAATAGATTCCACAAATTCACCACCCTCCGGCGGAAGAAATTCCTCCTCATCTCTGTTTTAAAGGATTGTCCTTTCAGTCTGAGGCTGTGCCCTTGGGTTCTAGTTTCTCCTACTAGTAGAAACATCCTCTCCACATTCACTCTATCTAGGCCTCTCAGTATTCTGTAAGTTTCAATGAGATGCCCCCTCATCCTTCTAAACTCCATCGAGTACAGACCCAGAGTCCTCAACTGCTCCTCAATGGCATGCTCTTCATTCCAGGGATCATTCTTGTGCACCTCCTCTGGACCCTCTCCATAGGCCAGCACATCCTTTCTTAGATACGAGGCCCAAAACTACTCACAATACTCCAAATGGTGTCTCACATACAGTCTCAGAAGTACATCACTGCTGTTGTATTCTTGCCGTCTCGACATGAATGCAAACATTGCATTTGCCTTCCTTTTTTTAAATTAAGGGGCAATTTAATGTGGCCAATCCACTCACCCTGCACATCTTTGGGTTGTGGGGAGAAACATGGGGAGAATGTGCAAGTTCCACACGGACAATGACCCGGGGCCGGGATCGAACCTGAGTTCTCGGCCCCATGAAGCAGCAGTGCCAACTATTGTGCCGCCCCTTTTGTCTTCCGAACTACCAACTGAACCTGCATGTCAACCGTAAGAGAATCCTGAAAGGGTGGCACGTGGCACAATGGCTAGCATTGCTGCCGACGGTGCAGAGGACACAGGTTCAAATCCTGGCCCTGGGTCACTGTCCATGTGGAGTTTGCACATTCTCCTCGTGTCTGTGTAGTTTCTTTTTTTTTATTTTAAAATAATTTTTATTCAAATTTTCACAAAATATCAATAACAAAAAAAATCAAGAAAAGAAAGAACAACCCCCCCCCCCCCCCCCCATGTATACAAAAAAGAAAAAAATAAATTAACGCCCTTCATTAGCAATGAACAAATATACACGTCCCTTCAGCCCAAAACAAAGAAAATGTTCCCTCCCAGCCGGGTTGCTGCTGCTGCTGGCCTTTTTCTACCGTTCTGCCAGGAGATCTAAGAATGGCTGCCACCTCTTGAAGAACCCCTGCACTGACCCCCTTAGGGCAAATTTCACCCTCTCCAATTTAATAAACCCCGCCATATCGTTGACCCAGGCCTCCACGCTTGGGGGTCTCGCATCCTTCCACTGAAGAAGAATCCTCCGCCGGGCTACTAGGGACGCAAAGGCCAGATTGCCGGCCTCTTTCGCCTCCTGCACTCCCGGCTCCACTGCAACCCCAAATATTGCGAGCCCCCAGCCCGGTTTGACCCTGGATCCTACCATCCTCGGCACCGTCCTTGCTACGCCCTTCCAAAATTCCCCCAGCGCTGGGCATGCCCAGAACATATGGGCATGGTTTGCTGGGCTCCCTGAGCACCTAATACACCTGTCCTCGTTCCCAAAAAAACGGCTCATCCTTGTCCCGGTCATGTGAGCCCTATGCAGCACCTTAAACTGTATGAGGCTAAGCCTCGCACAAGAAGAGGAGTTCACCCTTCCTAGGGCGACCGCCCACGTCCCCTCCTCAATCTCCTCACCCAGCTCCTCCCATTTACCCTTCAGCTCCTCCACCGAGGCATCGTCTACCTCCTGCATCACTTGGTACGTTGCCAAGATCCTCCCCTCTCCAACCCACACCCCCGAGAGCACCCTGTCCTGGACCCCACGCGGCAGCAACAGAGGGAACTCCGCCACCTGCCACCTGACAAACGCCCTTACCTGCATGTCCTAAAGGTGTTCCCCGGGGGGAGCCCAAACTTCCCTTCCAGCTCACCCAGGCTCACAGACTTCCCATCTACAAACAGGTCCCCCAACCTCCTAACACCTGCCCTGTGCCAACTCAGGAACCCGCCGTCAATTCTCCCCGGGACAAACCGGTGGTTCCCCCGTATCGGGGCCCCCATCGAGGCCCCCACCTCCCCCCTGTGCCGTCTCCATTGCCCCCAAATTTTGAGGGTAGCCACCACTACTGGGCTCGTGGTATACCTCGTTGGAGGGAGCGGCAGCGGCGCCGTTACCAGCGCCTCCAGGCTCGTGCACACACAGGACGCCATCTCCATCCTCTTCCATGCTGCCCCTACCCCGCCCATCACCCACTTACGCACCATCGCTGTGTTGGCAGCCCAATAATACCCACAGAGGTTGGGCAGCGTCAGCCACCCCATATCCCTGCCCCGCTCCCGGAACACCCTTCTCACCCTCGGGGTCCCGTGCGCCCACACAAACCCCGTAATGCTCCTGTTAACCCGCCTGAAAAAGGCCTTCGGGATAAGGATGGGGAGGCACTGGAACAGGAACAGAAACCTCGGGAGCACCGTCATCTTGACTGACTGCACCCTACGCGCCAGAGACAGCGGCGGCATGTCCCACCTCTTAAACTCCTCCTCCATTTGCTCCACCAGCCTCGTGAGGTTAAGCTTATGCAAGGCCCCCCCAGCTCCTGGCCACCTGGACCCCCAAGTACTTGAAGCTCCTCTCCGCCCTTTTTAGTGGGAGCCTACCAATCCCCCCCTCCTGGTCCCCCGGGTGTACAACGAACAGCTCGCTCTTCCCCAAGTTGAGCTTGTACCCTGAGAAATCCCCAAATTCCCTGAGAATCCTCATCACCTCTGGCATTCCCCCCACCGGGTCCGCCACATAAAACAATAGGTCATCCGCATAGAGCGACACTCGGTGTTCCTCCCCACCTCACACCAGCCCCCTCCAGTTCCTCGACTCCCTCAGCGCCATGGCCTGGGGTTCAATTGCCAGCGCAAAGAGCAGGGGGGACAAGGGACACCCCTGCCTCGTCCCTCGGTATAACCAAAAATACTCTGACCTCCTCCTATTCGTGGCCACGCTCGCCATCGGGGCCTCATATAACAACCTCACCCAACTGACAAACCCCTCCCCAAACCCGAACCTCTCTAACGCCTACCACAAGTACCCCCACTCAACCCTATCAAATGCCTTCTCCGCGTTCAATGCCACCACTATCTCCGCCTCCCCTCCTACCGCCGGCATCATTATAACATTCAAGAGCCTCCGTATGTTAGTGTTCAGCTGCCTCCCCTTCACGAACCCCGTTTGATCCTCGTGGATAACTTGCGGCACACAGTCCTCTATCCTTGTGGCTAAGATCTTCGCCAACAGCTTGGCGTCTACATTTAAGAGTGAGATCGGTCTGTATGACCCACACTGCAGGGGATCCTTGTCCCGCTTAAGGATCAAGGAAATCAGCGCCCGGGACATAGTCGGGGGCAAAGCCCCACCCTCCCTTGCCTCGTTGAAGGTCCTAACCAACAGGGGACCCAACAGGTCTGCATACAACTTATAGAATTCGACCGGGAACCCATCCGGCCCCGGCGCCTTCCCGGACTGCATGCTCCCTATCCCTTTGACCAGCTCAACCGGCGCCCCCAGTCCCTCCACCTGTCCCTCCTCCACCCTCGGAAATCTCAACCGGTCCAAGAAGCGCCCCATCCCCCCCTCCTCCGCTGGGGGTTCGGACCGATACAGTTCCTCATAAAAGTCCCTGAAGACCCAATTAATGTCTACCCCACTTCGCACCACATTCCCTCCTCTATCCTTAACTCCACCAATCTCCCTGGCCGCATCCCGCTTACGGAGCTGGTGCGCCAGCATCCTGCTCGCCTTCTCCCCATATTCATACACCGCTCCCTGTGCCTTCTTCCACTGAGCTTCTGCCTTTCTGGTGGTCAACAAGTCGAATTCAGCCTGGAGACTATGCCGCTCCCTCAGCAATCCCTCCTCCGGAGCCTCCGCGTATCTCCTGTCCACCCTCACCATCTCCCCCACCAGCCTCTCCCTCTCTCTCTGCTCTCACCTCTCCCTGTGGGCTCGAATGGAGATCAACTCCCCCCTAACCACCGCCTTCAGCGCCTCCCAGACCGTCCCCACCCAGACCTCCCCATTGTTATTGGCCTCCAGGTACCTCCCGATACATCCTCGGACCCGCCCGCCCACTTCCTCGTCCGCCAGCAGCCCCACCTCCAAGCGCCAAAGCGGGCACTGGTCCCTCTCCTCCCCCAGCTCGAGGTACACCCAGTGCGAGGCATGGTCAGAAATGGCTATCGCCGAATACCCAGCATCCTCCACCCTCACAATCAGCGCCCTACTCATAACGAAAAAATCAATCCGGGAATAGGCCTTTTGCACATGGGAGAAGTATGAAAATTCCCTGGCCCTCGGCCTCGCAAACCTCCATGGATCCACTCCTCCCATCTGGTCCATAAACCCCCTCAGCACCTTAGTTGCCGCTGGCCTCCTCCCCGTCCTCGATCTGGATCGATCCAATGGGGGAATCCAGCACCGTGTTAAAATTCCCCCCCCCCCATTATCAGGCCCCCGGCCTCCAAATGCCCAACATGCGCCGCATGAAACCCGCATCGTCCCAATTCGGGGCGTATACATTGACCAGCACCACCCGCTCCCCCTGCAGCTTACCGCTTACCATCACATACCTCCCGCCGCTGTCTGCCACCACATTCGACGCCTCAAACGACACCCTCTTCCCCACCAGGATCACCACCCCCCGATTTTTTGCATCGAGCCCCGAATGAAACACCTGGCCTACCCATCCCTTCCTCAATCTAACCTGATCCGCCACCTTCAGGTGCGTCTCCTGAAGCATGGCCACATCCGCCTTCAGCCCCTTCAGGTGCGCAAACACGCGGGCCTGTTTGACCGGCCCATTCAGTCCCCTCACATTCCAGGTTATTAGCCAGCTCAGGGGCATACCTGCTCCCCTCCCCCGCCGACTAGCCATTACCCTTCCTCAGCCCGCCACGTGCCCGCGCCCCCCGCTCAGCCCGTTCCCCACGGCGGCAGACCCCCATCCCGACCCCCTCCACATACTCCAGCTCCTTCTTGGCCATTCCAGCAGCAACCCGGTACCGCCCCCCCCCCAGCTAGGACACCCCCTAGCTGTGTTGCTCCAGCAATTGTACTCCCGCAAGTCAGCTGACTCCTACTGACCCCGGCTACTCCCGCCACTTCGCCGACCCCTCCCAGCGTGGGCCTTCCCCTCCTCCCCAGTGTCCACCAGCAGACTTTCCTCCTCCCCCTCCCGCTCTAAAGCGGGAAAAAGCCCGTGCCTCGCAGCTCCGGCCCCGCCCCCTTCAACCCTCAGCGCGGGAAAAAGCCCGCGCTTTCCACCTGCCCGACCCCACCTCCTCTACAGCAGCTCCCTTTACCGGCCCGGTCCCCTCGCAGGGCCCCAACCCCCCTTCACACCATCAGCCCCCCACACTGCAGGTCTGCCCCCCTCCTCGAGCCCATCCAACAAACCCAAGCAGAAAACAGTGCCCCACCCGCCCTGAAAACACCAAGAACCAACATTAAACAGAGAACCCCCCCCTCAAAATATAACAGTTACATGCAGACCCCCACACCCAGCCCTCAGTGTGAGTCCAACTTCTTGGCCTGCACAAAGGCCCACGCCTCCGGTCCTTGTAGGTGACCCACAAACGCGCCGGCTGTAGCATGCCGAACTTCACTCCCTTCCTGTGCAGCACCGCCTTCGTCTGATTGTACCCGGCCCTCTTCTTTGCCACCTCAGCACTCCAGTCCTGGTAGATCTGCACCACCGCATTCTCCCACCTGCTGCTCCGCTCCTTCTTGGCCCACCTGAGCACACACTCCCGGTCAGCAAACCGGTGGAACCGCACCAGCACCGCCCATGGCGGCTCATTCGGTTTGGGTCTTCTTGCCAATATTCGATGGGCCCCTGAAAGGACCCAACTCCCATCAGCGAATTTAACATGATGGCCACATAGGCCCCCATGTCTGACCCCTCCAGCCCTTCCGGAAGGCCCAGGATCCGCAGATTTTTCCGCCTCGACCGGTTCTCCATCTCCTCGAACCTCTCCTGCCATTTTTTATGGAGCGCCTCGTGCATCTCCACCTGCACCGCGAGGCCTCGTCCTCTCTTTCGGAGGCCTTTTGTCGGATCTCTCGGATCGCCGCCCCCTGGGCCATCTGGGTCTCCAGCAGCTTGTCAATTGAAGCCTTCAATGGCTCCCTTAAGCTCCCTGAAGCAGCGCTGGAGAGTCTCCTGCTGCTCCTGCGCCCACTGCCTCCATGCCTCCTGGTCTCCATCCGCCACCATCTTGTGCTTCTTCCCTCGCTTCTGCTTTGGCGCTGCAACCACTTTCTTACTCGCCCCACTCCTGGTCCAGGCGATATACTGCCGGGGAAATGTTGCGGGCTCCTTCCCACGTCGGGAAACGTCGAAAAAGTACCGCTGGGAGCCCTAAAAAGAGCCCAAAAGTCCATTCCTGGTGGGAGCTGCCGAACATGCGACTTAGTCCGCATAGCCGCAACCGGAAGTCGTCTGTGTAGTTTTCACCCTCACAACGCAAAGATGTACAGGTTAGATGGATTGGCCATGCTAAATTGTCCCTTATTTGGAAACAAAATAATTGGGTACTCTAAATTTATAAGAGAAAAGGAAACAAAAGTCTGGCACAGTGGTTAGCATTGCTGCCTCACGGCGCCGATGTCCCGGGTTCGATCCCAGCTCTGGGTCACTGCCCATGTGGAGTTTACACATTCTCCCCTTGTTTGGGTGGGTTTTGCCCAGCAACCCAAAGATGTGTAGGGTAGTTGGATTGGCCACACTAAATTGCCCCTTAATTGGAAAAAATGAATTGGGTACTCTAAATTAATAAAAAAAGAGAATCCTGAACTAGTTAACTGAAAAGGAAGCAGCTCTCTCGCAATGACTGATTTTTGAGATCACTACGCATCCAACATTTACCATACCCAAGTCTGAAGTTCAGCATCAATGTAGAAATCTTTCCTCAACAGATCCCTGTATCAACCGTGTTTCAGTGGTAATACTCTGAGTCAGAATTCTGAAAATTCAAGGTCCTCTCCCAGAGTCTTGAGCACCTAATTCAGGCTGACATTTGAGTGCAGTATTCTGCCTTTTGGATGACACATTATAACAAGATTCCGTCTGCTCTTGAGTAAATGCAAAAAAGGTTCTTCTGGTACCCTGTCTTACATTTATCTCTCGGTCAACAACTAATACAGACTATTTGGCCAGATTATTTAATCACTGTCTGCGGGTATTGTTATTTGTAAATTAGCTGTCCCATTTCCTACATTACAAAAGTAGCGATGCTTCAAAAATAGACCATTGTCTTTGGAATGTCGAGAGGGTGCAAGTGGCTCAATGTAAAGGCAATTATGTATTTTTCCTTCATTCTATCTGTGGAAGATCATATCATTACATAAATGTAACTCCCACTGCATATTGGAGACCAAATTCAGTATCACAACTAGTTTTGCATGCAGCCCATGAGTTCGCACTGTAGGTACGTGCTCCAATTATGTCAAAATTAGTCATTTCAACCACTCCTCGAGGCGTAACGTTCTGTATTCTAACCACTCAGTGGGTAAAGGAATTTCACCTGATTTCCCCGTTGGATTTATTGGTCACAATCTTAAACTTATGACCTCTATTTTATGATTCTTCCATAAACCGAAATATTCTTTATATGTCTAGCCTACCAAACCTTTCATAATCCTGAATTTCTCTTATCAAGTCACCATTCAGCCTTCAAATCTAATGTTCAAATTATTTTTTAAAAACATATTTTATTAAGCGATTTAAACCAAAAAGAGAACAAATAAGAATCCTCATAATAAATAAATAACACCCCTCCTAGCAGTTCCTCTCCATCCATCCTGCCTCCCCTGTTTTTGCCCCCGATAACCCCCTCCCCCCCCCCCCCCACCTCCCATAAATGGTTTCTATCTCCGGGGGCCCCCCACAGACCCTCTCAAAGCGAACTTGATTTTTTTTCCAGCCGAAGGAATTCTGCAAGGTCACTCATCCACACCCCCAGCTTCAGCGACCCTGAGTCCCTCCACTCCAGCAAAATCTGTCTCTAGGCTACCAGGGAGGCAAAGGACAGGACATCGGCCTCTCTCGCCCCTGGACACCCAGACCTTCCGACACTCCAAAAATCCCCACTTCTGGACTCGGGATAACCTTCACCTTCAGTACCTTGGAGATAACCAACAAAATCCCCTCAGCTTTGGAGAACCCCAAAACATGATGGACATGGTTTGCGGATCTCTCTGCGCACCGCCCACACCTATGCTCCACCCCCTCGAAGAACCTGCTCATTCTGGCCACCGTCATATGTGCCCTGTGAGCCACTGTGAATTGAATAAGGCTAAGCCTAGCACACAAAGAGGACGCTTTCACTCTCCCCAGAGCCTCCTCCCGTAATCCAGCCTCCAACCCCCTCCCCAGTTCTTCCTCCCACTTCCGTTTAACTTTTCCTATCGGGGCACCCTCCCAATCCATTACTTCCTCATAAATCTCCGACACCCAGGGCGTCATGTGGCGCAGTGGATAGCACTGGGACTGCAGCGCTGAGGACCCCAGCCCTGGGTCACAGTCCGTGTGGAGTTTGCACATTCTCCCCATGTCTGCGTGGGTTTCACCCCCACAACCCAAAGATGTGCAGGTTAGGTAGATTGGCCACACATAAATTGCTCCTTAATTGGAAAAAAAATAATTGTGTACTCTAAATTTATTTAAAAATAAATAAATAAATAAATAGATAAATCTCCGACACCCTACCCTCACCAACCCCTGAATTCGACACCACTTTGTACTGCAGCCCCGGGAGTGGCAGGTCCTGCAAGGACAATGCCTGCTTCCTGACATAATCCCACACTTGTAAGTACCGAAACCAGCTCCTACTCCTCTTCCAAAGCCTCTAAGCTCACAAAGCTACCCCCACAAATAGGTCCCCAAACCGTTCAATACTCACCCGCTGCCACCCCTGGAACCCCGCACCCAAACCCCGGTGGTGCAAATCCCACAGATCAGTGCCCAGACCGAGACACCTTCCAACCTCTGGTGCTGCCGCTACTGTCCCCACACCATCAGGGCCGTCACCACCACTGGTTTTGTGTGTACCTGGCTGGCGAGAGAAGTGCCTTCAAAAGTGCCCCTAAACTAGTTTCCTTACTAGAGGCTGCCTTCTTCCACTCCCACACCGACAGCATCCCCACTACCTACTTCCTAACAATAGCTATATTAGCTGCCCAGTGATAGTTCATTAAATTTGGCAAGGCCAGCCCGCCCCTGCAACGTCTCAATTCCAGCAACACTTTCTTTACCCGTGGGGATTTGCCCGCCCACACAAACCCCAAATTCAAGGCATTATAACACGCCTTTGGAATAAAGATTGGAAGGTTCTGAAAAGCAAATAAAAGCCTCGAAAGCACAGTCATTTTCATGGGCTGCACCCTCCCCGCCAGGGATAGCGGGAGCACGTCCCATCTCTCAAAATCCCCCTTCACCTGCTTTATCAACTGCGGCAGATTCAATTTGTGTAGTTGTTCCCATCACCGCACCACCTGGATGCCCAGGTACCTAAAGTTCATCCCCACCATTTTAAAAGACAGCTTGCCCAGCCTCCTCTCCTGTCCCCTTGCCTGAATCGGGAAGATCTTATTCTTCCCCATGTTTAGCTTATACCCGGAAAACCGGCCAAATTCCTCTAAGATGCTTATGATCCCCCCCGATCCATCCCAGTGGGTCCGAAACGTAAAGCAATTGATTGTCCGCATATAGCAAACCCCTATGCTCTTCCAACCCCCCACCCCCTGCACTATCCCTCTAACCCCCTGATGCTCTAAGTACCATTGCCAATGGATCTATTGCCAAGGCAAAAAGCAACAAGGAGAGTGGGTATCTCTGCCTTGTCCCACATTGCAATCACAAATACTCCAAACTCAGCCGATTCATCCTTAGACTCGCTACCGAACCCGAAATAACAACCGGACCCAATCCACAAACCCCTGCCCAAACCTGAAACATCCCAGTACTTCCCATAGATATTCCCATTCTACCCAATTAAAGACCTTTTCCACATCCATGGCAACCGCCACCTCCATCTCCTGTCCTTCCGGGAGCTTCAGTATCACATTCAATAAGCGCCTAACGTTCGACGACAGATGCCTCCCCTTTACAAACCTCATCTGGTCTTCCCCTGCACATTCGCCTCAATCCGCAAAGCCAAGATCTTTGCCAACAACTTGGCATCCACATTTAGAAGCGATATTGGGCAGTAAGGTCGGCACTGCTCCGGGTCCTTGCCCTTCTTCAAAATTAATGATATCGGCGCTACTTCTCGGATGCCCTTACCAGCATGGGCAACAGATCCCCCTGAATGTTTTATAAAATTCTATCAGGAACCCATCCAGGACCCCATACCTCTACCCCGGCCAGCATACTCTTATCCACCACAAAGAAATCGATCTGCAAGTACACCCTGTGCACATGGCAGAAGTATGAAAATGAGCTCCTTTGCCACTGCTGGCACCCTCCCCGACCACGGACTCGACTGGTCCGTCTTGGCTCGATAACCATATTAAAGTCCCCCCCCCCCCCAATAATCAACCAGTGTAAGTCCAGGTCCCCAATATTAATCGGCATCATTTCAGTTTGGGGCATAAACGTTCACCAGGACCATTGGCATCTCCTCCAGTTTCCCGCTCACCATCACAAACCTTCCCCCCCGCACCGAATCTGCTACTATATACCCCACCTCAAACACTACCCGCTTATTTGTCAGCACCACCACCCCTTGCATCCAAAAAAAACCTTCCCCACCCACCTGCATTTTCATATACAGTGGAAAACCTGCCCTACCCACCCATTCCTTCGCCTAGTCTGGTCCCCAACCTTCAAATGGTCTCCTGTAAAAATGCCACATCTGCCTTCAAGCTCCTCAGATATACGAACACGTGTGACCACTTGATTGGCCCATTCAGCCCTCTCACATTCCATGTGACCAGCCTGGTCGAGGGGCACCCCACTCCCTTCTGCCGATCAACTATAACCCTTCATGGGCCAGCCCCCGACTCGGGTCCCGCGACCCGCCAGGCCCACCCTCGGATATCCACCGTCACCAACCTCAACACGGTTCAGAAAGAGGCCATTCAGTCCATCATGACTGCGCAGCCAAAAGGAGAAAAAAGATACTAGTCGCTCATTTTAATCTCACTTTCGAGCACCTGGTCCCATTGCCGTACAGGTTACAGCACTTCGGGTGCAGATCCTGGTACCTTTTAAGTGAGTTAAGCATATCAGCCTCAACCACCAACTTAGGCAGTGAATCCCTGATGCCCACCACCCTCAGGGTTTTCCTCATGCCCCCTCTGATCCCTCCACCAATCACCTTAAATCCATGCCCCCTGGTAATTGACCCTCAGCTTGGTGAAACAAGTCTTTCCTGTCTACCTTCTCTAGGCGCGTTAGACATAAGTCGAATAAGCAGTATCTTATCGAAGCCCTCATGAAAATCCAAATATTTTCTGTCTACTTTTGACTCCTTCTGTCACTTGTTTGAATAATTCAATAAGGTTGCCCAAGCTTGCCTTCCCTTTAGAAATCTATATCATATTCTTTATAGTTCCTCGATATTTTTCTACATCATCTTTGAGAAAAGATTCCATTATCTTTCCTTCTCATCAATAATAATAAGCTAACTGCTCTAAATTTGGTGTTGTGTGTGTGTATCTTTTTTAATATGCATGATTGCGATTGGAACTGGGTGCTATCCTTTCTACATTTGATTAGTTTAGCAATTATTTCTCCCCTTTTTACCTCAAAAGACATTTTTTTGGAAGATTTTCTAATGTTATGTTCAGCATTTGTCAATTCAATATTTTGGATATTTCTCGGCCATTATCCATGAGTTTTATTTTGTGCCTGCCTCAGTAGCCCTTTCCTTACCTTGATTTTCTTTTGTTGTTTATGTGTCCATAGAAATTTTACTAGGGAGGCATTGGGATAGTGATATTGTCACTGGACTAATAAACCAAAGACCTTGGGTAAGGGCTGGTTTAGCTCAGTGGGCTAGACCAGCTGGTTTGTGATGCAGAACAAGGCCAGCAATTCCCGTTCAATTCCCGTACCAGCTTACCCGAACAGGTGGCAGAATGTGGTGACTAGGGGCTTTTCACAGTAACTTCATACTTATGACAATAAAGGGTTTTAATATTATTATTAGTAATGTTCTGGCGACCAGGGTTTGAATCCTGCCACGGCAGAGAATTACATTTTTAATTCAATAAAAATCTGGAATTAAAGTCTAATAATGACCTTGAAACCATTGTTGATTGTTGTAAAATCCCATCTGGTTCCCGAATGTCTTTTAGGGAAGGAAATCTGCCACCCTGACTTGATCTGGCCTCCATGTGGCTCCAGGCCCACAGCAATGTGGTTGACTATTAACTGCCCCCTTGAGGGCAATTAGGGATGGGCAATAAATGTTGGCCCAGCCAGCGATGCCCACGTCCCATGAACGAATAAAAAAAATATTTCTATCCCTTGGTTAATTAGTGTTGTTGTTCTTCTTTGCCGTTCTAATCGTTTATGTTTGCTCCTTTCCTAGCCTCTTCTATTTCCCTTTGTCAGTCTCTTTATTCTCTAATGTAACCATTGTGATTAGTTTTCATTTGTTGTTTCATTATTGACTAGGTTAATTTTAACAGTATCTCTTACAATCTATTGATCAGCTTTTTAGTAGTATTTTCCACTGCTACCTATGTCATTTTTTCAGTCTATTTCCTCCCGTTCTATTCTCATCCCTTCAATCACTTTGTTCTCCCAATATATCAAGTTTGTCTTTGTCTTATCATGATCTGAAATTGTACCGTATTATGATTGCTATTTTACATGCAGTGTCTCAAATCCGGCTACCTGGAAACTGGTAATGTCCGAAACCAGTCAGTTTTTAAAACTGCCATACACAAAATTTCAATTATTTCTAGACATGTAAAATAACATACGGGCTTGGTGGGCTAAGTGCTGCATTGGCACATCAACTAGTTATCAGCTTTATTTGCCTGTCTTTTCCTGTGGTCTGAGTGGCCCTCTGTGAAACAATGCTAGTTGCGTCCTCTTTTTGTACTACACTTGTCCCAAATGAGGGCAGGTACCCCCCTTCCCTTTCCCTTCTCCAACCTTTTGAAATAGTTAATAACTTGAAATATTTAACTTCCAGTCCTAGTCTTTATCCTGACCAGTTTCAGTTATACCAACCATACATGTCTCCTCGCAACAAATTTTTCCCTACAGTTCCCTTGTTTTCTTCAAATGCCGTGTCGATTGCTGTACAGGCGATTGTCTTCATTTCTATCACTTGTTCCAGTCATTTTAATTTTAACCAACGTTCTCTATCTGTTCACAAACTATTTTGTGACCTTTTATTCCGTACCTTTGTCTGACCTTCACTCTCAACTGCTGTTGCTTTCATCTTAAGGAGTATATTATTTTCATCTGATCCCGCCCTTGTTTTACGAGTTTAAAGTTCTGTTGGCAGCCCCATTTATCTTTTCTGCTCGCACTCTAGTGCCATTACATGTTGAGCTCATCTCAGCTCCATTCCCAGTGCGTATGCCTTTATTTTTTTTCCCCTTGAATTAAGGGTCCTTGATACATTAGTCTTGGCTCATTTGGTAGCACTTGTGCTTCGTTCATGTATTCAAATGACGCTCCAGAGACCTGACACAATACTTCGGCTGATGTCCGGTGCAATGTTGAGTGAGTGTTACCCTGGCAGGAGTGCTGCTTTTCGGATGACACTGAGTCTACCCTTTCAGGTGGATGGAGAAGATTCCACAACGTTAATTGTTGAAGAGGAGGGCAGTTATCCCAGTGTCCGAGCTGATTTGTATCTTTCATCCGACATCTGTAAACAGATTGATCTCACTGCTGTTTGTGGGAGTCCTCTGGTTGCAGGTTGCCTGTCACATTTCACTAAGAGCAGGTGACTACACTTCAAAAGTACAGAAACTTAAATATTCTGAACTTGTGAACGGGACTATATAAGTTCATAAGATCGGGGATAGCTTGGAAGTGAGGGCTCAAGTGGGTCGGTGCAGACTCGATGGGCCGAATGGCCTCCTTCTGCACTATATGTTCTATATTCTATATAGGAGCAGAATTAGGCCATCCGGCCCATCGAGTCTGCTCCACCATAGCTGAAACGTTCCCCATCTATTACCTACAATGCAATAGACCAAGAGCTAGATTGAAAAAATCAGCCAGAGCATCTCCTCCCTGGAACACATGGCCGAGGAGCAGGAGTAGGTAATTAAACCTCCCAAGCTGACATACCTTCTGCGGGATTCTCCGTCGACGGAATCCTCCGCATCGCTGGTAGCGCACCCACGCCTGCGAGTTCCTCGATGGCCACAATGGAAAACTGAGTATGTGAACTGAGATTAGATCATGGTGTCTATCAGCCTGACCAGAACACAGCCACTCTTGTGTGCACATGTAACATGAATGATTATGTTGAATTTTGCGCAATGCTCGTTTTGGGGTAGAAATGAGACCACCATTTGAGCTATTGCTTCTGTTGGAGGAGATGAGATAATACAGTAAGAGATAATACAGTAACAGTATCACTGCTAAAAATGATTTATCGAATTTTATTTTTTTATGAGTGTCGAGAAAGCCCTTTTCTGAATCACTTCTGAGACAGGTAAATACTGATGGCATTTGAAAACCAAACAGAAATGACAAGAAAGACTTGCCGTAGTATAATACCTTTCATGAATTAGCACACAGCAAGATCGTACGAATAGCAATTTGGGAATGACCAGATAATGTATTTTTAATGATGTGGTAATTGCGGTATTAACAATGGATAGACACTGAGGAGAGGTCCCTTCTCTTTTTAAAATAGTTGCACAGGATATTTTACATACACTCTGACTGAAGGCAGGCCTTCACTTACTGGGCGCGATTTAACTAAATAGGAACAAAGTCCCATAGCGAAAGATTCTAGCTGCGTGTTTCTCAGAGCTGGGCGTGCAACGCTATCGAATGGAACTTGGGTTAGACAGGGGAGCCCAGCGGGGGTGCATGGCCAAGGCCGACATAGCCCTGTTTTCTGCACTGAGGAGCTCCGCTCACCGGAACCCGTCAGTGCAGCGAGATATTGGGGACCATTTTTAAATGCCCCCAACACGACCCCCGAATCCCCTCCAAGCCCCAACTCACTATAAGGAGGTCCCGGGCCCGCCCAACACCTGCACATGGCATCCCCAGCCCAATCGCTACCGCACAGTAAATGCCAGCTTGGCCCTTGGCACGTTTCACGATGGCGCGAACAGGGCCCGGGCACGATCTATTCTGCCCCCACAGGGGACCAGCATGGCGCTGGAGTGGTTCACGCCGTTCTAGCCTATTACGTGGCGCCAAATGCGCGCATGCGCAGTTGAGGTAGCTCATTCCTGCGAATGCGCAGTTGGGCCGCGCCATCCTGCGCATGCGCGGGGAACCTCTTACACGCGCCGGCCCTTCACACTAACATGGCGCCGGGGTTCTGGTGCCAGCCACGGAAGGAAGTAGGCCCGGGGTGGGGGGGAGAGGCCAGTCCACCGATCGGTGGGGCCCAATCGCGTGGGCCAGACCCCATCAGAGGCCCCCCACGGTGAAGGAGCCGCCCTGGCCCCCCCTCAGTCACCCCCTCCCCCCCGGCATTGCCACACAGTTCCCGCCGGCAGTGACCAGGGGTGAATGGTGTCGGCGGGACTGTCATTTTTTTTGCCGGCCGCTCAGCCCATCCGGGCCGGAGAATTGCCGCTTGCTGTTTGCGGCGATTCTCTGAGAAGTCTAGCGTGATTCTCGCAGCGCTGGTTTCGGAGGGGGGGGGGGGGGGTGGGAGAATCGCGTGCGGGTGTCGGGGCGGTGTGGCGTGACTCACGCGGTGCCCCGGCCATTCCCCCACCCGGCGTGCCTCGGGTTCCTCAGGAAACTATATATTAGAGTGAGGCTAGCTGTCTTGCTCTAATATGCAGATTTTCGAAAAAATGGTCCAGCCCACAATGGGCAGGATTTACATCATAACGTCTCTTGAGATTGCGTTAGCTTTTGCGAGGCGGCAGACTAGCCCATCAGAGCAGGGGGGTTTTCCAGTGTCCAAAGACTACAATTTAAACCAAAATCCTAAAGGGTGCAGGAAATTTGTGGCAGCTACCAGAAGAATGTAGATCAGAACAGGCAGCAGGAAGGGCATTAAAAGGAAACACAGGACAGACAGATAATATCCTAAAATCCTAAGGGCTGGGGACTACCGGTGACAGCGGGCGGGAGGCAGCCGCACATTGGAGGGCTCCCATGCGGGAACGGCATTGTCGGGGATTGACGCCCGATCCTAGGGGCAGCGAAGGCGGTAAAGGTCAGGAGAAAGCACAGGGAAGGGATATGTCGAGGACCAGTAAAAAAACGGCCGTGAAAACAGCTGAAAGTCCGTCAGGGAGTAGAAAGGTCACCGCGTGGTCGGTAAAGAAAATGGAGGCTGGAGCACCAAGGGAGGCCGCATTGCTTACGGCTGAAGAAATAACTAAGGTGATGGCTGCGGAATTCGAAAGGCAGTTTACAAAATACAGGGAGACAATGAGGAAGGAGATGAGGGAGGGTTTGAGTGTGCTGGTGGAGGAGGCGATTTCCCCGGTGACGACGGCGGTGGCGAGCGCAGTGGCGGAGGTGCGGAAGCAAGGGGAGGCGCTGAAGGAAGTGGAGGAGACATTATTGCAGCACGGTGATCAACTTACTTCGGTGGGGAAGGAGATGCGGAAGGTGATGGAGATTAACAAGGATCTGCGAGGAAAAATGGAAGACTTGGAAAACAGATCCAGGCGACAGAATTTGAGGATTGTGGGGCTGCCCGAAGGAGTTGAAGGGCCGAGGCCGACTGAGTATTTTGCTGCGATGCTGCCGAAGCTATAGGGGGAGGGGGAGGATCCCTCCCGATATGAACTGGATCGGGCTCATCGGTCGTGGAGGCCTGTACCAAAGGCGAGTGAGCCGCCAAGGGTAGTGACTCTGCTTCCATCGGTACAGTGTGAAGGAGAAGGTCCTGTGCTGAGCCAAGCAGAAGCGGGTGGTGCAGTGGGCTGGAGCTGGTATACATGTATACCAGGATTTTACAGTGGAGCTGGCAAGGAGGCGGGCTGCTTTCAACCGGGTGAAGAGGGCACTGTACATTAGCAAGGTGCAGTGCGGCATTGTATATCCAGCGAAGCTGAGGGTGACTTACAAGCTCGAGGACTTTTATTTTGGAATGGCGGAAGCAGCGGAGGAGTTTGCGAAGGCACAAGGATTGTGGCAGAACTGAGAAATTGAGTAATGGCCATGTGCCGACGTAACCTCATGACTGTATTTTCTTCTTTTTTTTGTTTTGTTTCACTGCGTGCGGGTGTATGGGCTAAGGGAGCCAATGTTGTATATATTTGGACAAGGGGAGTGATGGGACTTTCACTCAAAGTGAGGGCTCTTTGGGGTGTAGGGGGAGATGCGGGGTTTGTGTGCTAAAAGGGGATTTCTGGGCTTTCCTAGGGCCGGGCAAGGGGGAAAGGGACCCGGGCGGGGGCTGCAACGCTGGCCGGTGTAAGCCGGCCAGTGAACGGGAGTGAGGTGGGGGAGGGGCTGCGGCCATCGGAGCCTGGCAGAACAGGGTCCGAGTGGTCTAGCCGGGGTGGAAAGTTGGGGGGAAGGAACCGAGGTTGGGGGGAGGAGTTTTACAAGAGGTAGTGGACGGGAGGAGTTGGGGAGGAGTGGTTTACAACTCTTGGGTATCATGTCTGGTACTCTTTCAGAGGCTGGATGGCGTTGAGTGTGGGGGGGGGGGGGGGGGGGGGGGGTAGTGGACTCTGTGGTGACCATGGGCGGTCCCGGACTCCTTTTTTCTTTTTCTCCTTTGTTTTTTGTTTCCACCGTGGGAGGGTTTGTTTTATTGGATGCATATATTGACAGATGGGCCGTTGTTTGGGGTGGTGGGAGGATGGGATCGTTGTTATTGTTAAGGGGATTGATTTTGTATTTGTTACCGTTTACTGTCTGTGGGTGGGGTTTAAATTCTGAAGGAAAATGTGAAAACGGAGAATAAAAACATTTATATAGATTTTGCGAGGCGGATAGATCCTGGGAGCGGCTCTCCTGGTTTCTATTGGCCATGTTGAGCCGCGGTGTGCTGATTTTCAGATGCAGCGTGGCCCTTCGACCATACCCAATATCTCATCTGCAGTGTAGCATATCCTGAGTGCTGCACTGAAGTGGCAGTCTCTTTCAGAGTGGGACTTGAATTGGTAATCTCAGACCTCATGGTGGGAAGATATGTGACACACAAAGTTTTGTACCTCTTAAGTGATACAAAACAATACCTCCACATGCTGTTAAATAAAACCAATATGCGCATTTTTGTGCCAGTGACTGTGCAGGTGGGAAATGCAGACTTTGCAAATGTTGGTGCCACAAACAGCGTTTCTACAGGGATTAGACTTTGGGGAGGTAAATGGTGAAATGGCGTACATCAATTATAGTGTTGAAAGCTGGCTGGGGAAAACTTGAGCACTGTGCTAAAATTGTGAATTGTTGGCAGATTTCATTATCATCTTTATTGTTTATGTGTTTTATTGCTAATGGAAAAAAACACAACCTTCCATCTCGTTGGAAGCATTTCTTTTTTGCACATTGCAGCTTCTAACATTACAGGACAAGGATCTGCTGCAAATTGTGGGCCAAATACATGTTACATTTGTATGAATCTACCAACTGTACAAGAACTGTGCCATTAGACGGCTGATATTTGGATGTCTGTAGTCAGTTTTGAATCTTGGCAATATTCATTGACTTACTGAAGAGAAGGATCATGCAACAGCTATCAGTAATTTAGCACTCCTAACTTGTTCTGAAAAAACATAGATTTTTAGTTGGGCGGTTCGGGCCATGCTAGGTCATGTGGAGGTCAAGGGTCACTCGGTGTGCTGGAACGAATCAGCGTGCAAGTGGTGAAAAGGATAAATAGTCTGGTGCCACAGCGTGCCAATACAGCATCTATTTGAACTGACCAGGTAAGTTCATTTTTAAAAATTTTACTCAATTAAGTTTTCTGTGGGGGCAGCACAGTGGCACAGTGGTTAGCATTGCTGCCTACGGCGCTGAGGACCCGGGTTCAAATCCTGACCCTGGATCACTGTCCGTGTGGAGTTTGCACATTCTCCCCGTGTCTGCGTGGGTTTCACCCCCACAACCCAAAGATGTGCAGGATAGGTAGATTGGCCATGCTAAATTGCCCCTTAATTGGAAAAAATAATTGGGTACTCTAAATTTATTAAAAAAAAAATTATTACGTTTTCTGTGGAGCATGTTCTAAACATGTCTGATTTTCGGACAACTCCAGTTTTGGACAGACAGATTTGAGACATTGTACCTGGAATAAGGGTGGGTTACATCTTAGACTTGGCATTTTTTACATTGAAAACCTATTAGTTGCCTTGAACCTAACTGATCCAAAAATCCTCTTTCAACCTAATTACTCTTTCTAACTTGCTGCTCCAGTTACCTTCCGCTTACAGATTCTGAACTCCCATTCACTGCCTCACCTCACCCCCTTGCTCCTTCCTACTCACCACTCACTCTGAGGAGAGGGGCGGCGAGTCAGGTGGAAAGTGGAAGAGAGTGATGGAGTGAGGGGGCTAGGAGAGGGAAGCAGCAAGTGAAGTGGTGAGAGGGAGGAACGAGGCAATCGAGAGAGCGGAGGTCAGTGAGGGACAGTAGCCACAAGGTGAGTGCAGCGGGATGGAGGTTCTGGGGAGGGGTGTTGTTGGCTTGGGGAAGGAGTGGGGCAGGAGAGTGGCCCTCAGAAAATGCCCCCTTCCCATTGCTGGGTCAATCAATCAGGCACTGAATTCCTTTTTTTAAAAAGTATTTTTATTAAGGTTTTGCAGGATTTTTCATAATAAAACAGAAGTAACAAAAATAACAAAACAAACTAGAGTGAACATTAACATAGTGTAAAAAGAGAATATACAATAACCATTAAATGGACATTACCCCACGCGACCCAGTCTTCCCACTCCATCCCAATAAAGCACTCACCCCCCCCCCCCCCCCCCCCCATGGATTGCTGCTGCTGCTGCCATTTTAATTTTCCCAGAGAAAGACGACAAACGGCTGCCACCTCCGAGAGAACCCTAGCGTCGACCCTCTTAAGACAAACTTTATTTTCTCGAGACGGAGAGGCTGGTTAACCCAAGTCTCTACACTCGAGGGCTTCGAGTCCCTCCACATTAATAAAATCCGGGTTACTAGAGAGGCTAAGGCCAAGACGTCGGCCTCTTTCGCCACCTGAACTCCCGGGTCTTCTGACACTCCAAAGATCGCTATCTCTGGACTCGGTACCACCTGTGTGTTAAGCACCTTGGACCTTGCCCTCGCGAACCCTTGCCAGAACTCTCTAAGTTCCGGGCATGCCCAAAACATGTGGACATGGTTTGCAGAGTTGCCCTTGCACCTCATACAACTGTCTTCTACCTCAAAAAACTTGCTCATTCTTGCTGCCATCTTGTGTGTCTGGTGGCTACCTTAAATTGAATTAGACTGAGCCTGGCACATGATGAGGAGGAATTAACCCTGCCCAGGACCTCTGCCCACAGATCCGCTTCCAACTCCTCACCTAGCTCCTCCTCCCACTTGCACTTGAGCTCCTCCACCAGGGTTTCCTCCACCTCCTGTAGTTCCTGGTAGATATCCGACACCTTCCCCTCCCCCACCCAGGTGCCGGAGACCACCCTGTCCTGTATTCTCAGTGGCGGCAGCACGTCGGAAAGGTCATTACCTGTATTTTCAGGAAGGCTCGTACTTGCAGATATTTAAAGGCGTTTCCTGGCGGCAGATTAAATTTGTCCTCTAGCACTTTCAAACTGGGAAAGCTTCCATCTATGAACAGATCTCCCATCCTTCTGATGCCTGCCCTCTGCCAGCTCTGGAACCCACCATCCATCCTACCCGGGACTAACCTGTGGTTGTTGCCACAGGGGTCCAGACCGACGCTCCCTCCACCTTCTTGTACCTCCTACACTGTCCCCAGATCTGCAGTGTCACCACCTACCACCGGACTTGTGGAGTAATGGGTCGGCGAGAATGGCAAAGGAGCCGTTATCAAAGCTCCCAGACTAGTACCTTTACATGACCCCGCGGCCAGCAGCTCCCATGCTCCCCCCCCCCCACCCCCCACCCACCCCCATCGGCCACTTCCTAATCATAGCTATATTCTCCGCGCAGTGGTAGTTGCGAAAGTTCGGCAGTGCCAACCCCCCCCCCCCCAATTTGGTCTCTTGTATGGTGGCTGGCCTCCTGCGACTAGCTAAATATGCGGGATGAGGCCCTTAAGTAGACATTAAGTGGACATTAGGGGGTGGCAGTGGCACAGTGGTATTGTCACTGGACTAGTAAACCAGAGACCCAGGGTAATGCTCTGGAGACCCAGGTTCAAATCCCGCCACTGCAGATGGTGAAATTTGAATTCAATAGAAATCTGGAATTAAAAGTCTAATGATAAACATGAAACTATTGTCGAATGTTGTAAAAACCCATCTGGTTCACTAATGTCCTTTAGGGAAGGAAATCTGCCATCCTTACCCGGTCTGGCCTACATGTGACTCCAATCTCACAGCAACGTGGTTGACTCTTAGCAGCCCCTCAACAGCAATTAGGGATGGGCAATAAATGCTGGCACAGCCTGTGACACCCACGTCCCATGAACAGATAAAAAAATAATTAATTAAAAGCGTCGATTGTGTTGGGGGGAGCCGCAGGGGGAGAGTTAGGGGGTCTCTATCCTGCACCCTTAGCCTGATTAACTGCTGCACCCTGTCCCAAAACCCCACCCTGTCCCAAAACCATTCTTGGGGGGGGGGCAATATATTTCGCCCATATATTTCGTCATACTGGCACATTTGACTGAAAAATATATCATGCGGAACTTGACCAACAGCAATCTTGAAGAAATCAGTTTGGAATTTTATTAACATTGCAATTTGCAGAGGATTTAAATTTGGTAAATAAAGGCTTTAAATCCACCTCAGTGAAAGTGAATAAGTCTCTTGTTTGTGGCGTAATATCAGTATCAATGCAACGGCATTAAGAGGTAACTGAATGTGCTGTTGGTCTCATTCTGCCTGTTGCTGTGAAGATGACCTGAGCATGGATATGTCCAGAAAGAGTGAATCCACTTTGGAGTTGAGGTCTCTGTGGGCTAACTGCTGAGAAATGCTTCAGGTTATTTATAACTGCAGAACAAATTTGTACAGACTGAGCCTGGATTTGGATGCTTGGGTAAAAGCAAATTACTGCGGATGCTGGAATCTGAAACGAAAAGAGAAAATATTGGGCAATTGCAGCAGGTTCAACCGCATCTGTGGAGAGAGAAGGGAGCTAACGCTTCGAGTTTGGCTTTGACAAAGAGTCACACTGTCTCAAAACATTAGCTCCCTTCTCTCTCCATAGATGCTGTCAGGCCTGCTGAGATTGTAATAATATTTTTTATTAGCATCACAAGTAGGTTTACATTACACTGCAATGAAGTTACTGAGAAAATCCCCTGGTCGCTATACTACGGCACCTATCGGGTACACAGAGGGAGAATTCAGAATGCCCAATTCATCAAACAAGCACGTCTTTCGGGACTTGTGGGAGGAAACCGGAGCACCCAGAGGAATCCCATGCAGACACGGGAAGAACATGCAGACTCCGCACCGACAGTGACCCAGAGCCGGGATCGAACCTGGGACCTCAGCGCCGTGAGGCCACAGTGCTGACCCACTGCGCCACCGTGCTGCCCTGGTGCAGCCCAATATTGTCCAGTATTTTCTGTTTTTGTTTTAGATGCTTGGCTTCAGTGTAAACAGGTTTTTGTCTGAACATCCTTTGAAATTAATTTTCAAACAACCCTCCAACGCCTTTCTATCCTTCATTTCCTTCGATTTCCCTTACCTAATTATTTTTCTGGGGGATTTGGGAACAGTCCCTCTTCCCACTGAAAACTGGTTTTGAGCATTTATTTGGTGAGCTGTTTTGCAACTGCCTGCATTTTTGTCATTTGGCCAAAAATAGTTCTTCCTCAAACAGATCCAGACAATTTTGAGTCTGAAAATCAAACTAGTTGGACGGACTTCAGTCCAACCTCTCATGATTCAGGCTTTTTGCTGAGAATCTAACTTTGGATACGCAATGATAATTTGTGAATATGAAAATGGCTGGAATTTTTCAGCTGTCGGGCGTCTCTTTTCCCGCTAGCAGTGCACCCTTGCCCATGGGTATCCCGGCGGCATGGAGTGGCCTCAATGGGAAATTCCATTGACAAGCGGCGGGAAGAGAGAATCCCACTTCCAGCAAACCACGTGCTGCCGAAAAACATGCAGCTGGGAGGCCGGAGAATCCAGCCCCATGTTTACCACACACGGCTATAATAATCGCAACCAACCGCACATTCCTCATTATCATCCGCCAATGTTTGACCCTATGGTAAGCCTGAAACAACCAGGCCTCGCTGTTTTAAGTGGACGGTGACTTAAATATTTTCTGTTGCTGCAGGATGAATAAGGATAAGGATGTGCCGATATTAGCTCAATAAAATCTGAGAACCAAGATTCCTGATGTAGGGTCACATGAAACATTAACTTGAGATTTTCCTCTTTTTTTTCAATGTCTCCGTATATTTTAAAACGCATGTTTTGAAAGGATTAGCACATGGCAGTCACCACTTCACAGTGGACGAATGCTCAATGGGTTTGTTGGGCAATCTCACATCTGTTATTTTAGGGTCATGCCAACTTGTAAATGCCGCTATTAAAGTTGCTGGCAGAGGAATGGCATACATATGTGTTAAGCACTCATCAACATTTATTGCCAGCAGTGACTTCTAGCCTGTGTTGCTCGTGATCCTGTCAAAACGGTTGATTTAGTACACCGTAAATAAAAATGATTGCATACGAAATGGTGACTGAAATGTGAAGTGCACAAACGTGGAGGCAAGTTTTCACCCTCGTCGTTTAGTGCAGAGCTTCCTGGATGGAAAGATTGCACTTCTGAAACAAAAGAAGAAAATAGTTGAGTTTTTCCTGCACTTTCTGTTTTTATTTCAGATTTCCAGCATCTGCATTATTTTGCTTTTATTTAAGCCTGGGGTGTTGTTGTTGTTGGACTTAAGTGTAAACATAACCTATGGTTAATGGGGACAAGTGTGGGGAGCTGATACGTGGCATTGGACAGGCCTAATTTGACCATCCCAAGATAGGGTTTGTAATCTGTAAAAGTCTGATTGATTATTGAAGAAAAGCTTGAATTTATATTGGGCAAGATCTTCCGGCTGTTCACACCGGCGGAATCTTCCAGTCCCACCAACGGCACAATCCCGCCAGGGGTTTCCCGTTAGCGTGGGGTGATTCAATGGGAATTTTATTTGAAGCTTGTTGTCAGCTGTCCTGATATCTCCTTATGTGACTTTGTTTGATAATACTCCTGTGAGACACCCTGGGATGTTTTAGTAGTTTAAAGGGCCAATATGAACTCAAATTGTTGTTGAAAGAAAGGTGATTATTTAATTGATTCTGACAGGTATCAGCCAACCTGATTGGTTCTGACAGAGCACTGTCACCGGCCAACTGATCTGAATAGTTGATGTTGACAACTTTCAAACCCTGTGGTAAAAGGTGCTGTCTCTTCTGAAATGTAAACAAACTAACCTATGGGCTGAAGCAATTTAAATGCTGATATTTGCCAATAATTCTTGATCGATCTTCAAGCTAGAGAGATAAAAATATCGTCCTGCATTCATAATTCTGATTGTTGTCCAGTGAGCGCTCCTGCAAAGTATGTGGATTTCCACATTAGGTGAACACAGCATTAGCCTAATGATGGCCTCATGAATCGAATAACTTGCTGACATTCTCTAGGTTGGTTTCGGTATCATATCATCAGGGGACGTCCAGGTGGTCACTGTCATTTTGGCCATCTTAGCTTGTCCATTCAGACAGATCCTACAGTGCTCCTTTGCAATATCACTTGGGATTTTCCTCCACAATCCTAGTGAGAAGTCAATTTGACTTATTGATGACTGTTAATTAGGGTTACAACACCAGGTTAAAGTCCAACATGTTTGTTTCAAACACTAGCTTTCGGAGCACTGCTCCTTCCTCAGGTGAGTGAAGAGGTTTGTTCCAGAAACATATATATAGACAAATTCAAAGATGATAGACAATGCTTAGAATGTGAGCATTTGCAGGTAATTGAATCTTTACAGATCCAGAGATAGGGGTAACCTCAGGTTAAAGAGGTGTGAATTGTCTCAAGCCAGGACAGTTGGTAAGATTTCGCAAGCCCAGGCCAGATGGTGGAGGATGAATGTAATGCGATATGAATCCAAGGTTAAGGCCGTACTCATGTGTGCGGAACTTGGCTATAAGTTTCTGCTCAGCGATTCTGCGTTGTCGCGCGTCCTGAAGGCCGCCTTGGAGAACGCTTACCCGGAGATCAGAGGCTGAATGCCCTTGACTGCTGAAGTGTTCCCCGACTAGAAGGGAACATTCCTGCCTGGTGATTGTCGCGTGATGTCCGTTCATTCATTGTCGCAGCGTCTGCATGGTCTCGCCAATGTACCACGCTTCGGGACATCCTTTCCTGCAGCGTATGAGGTAGACAATGTTGGCCGAGTCGCACGAGTATGTACCGCGTACCTGGTGGGTGGTGTTCTCACGTGTAATGTTGGTATCCATGTCAATGATCTGGCACGTCTTGCAGAGATTGCCATGGCAGGGTTGTGTGGGTGTCGTGGTTGCTGTTCTGAAGGCTGCAAACAATGGTTTGTTGCGCGGTTGTTTGAAGGCAAGTAGTGGGGGTGTGGTGATGACCTTGGCAAGATGTTCATCTTCATCGATGGCGTGTTGGAGGCTGTGAAGAAGATGTCATAGTTTCTCCACTCCGGGAAAGTACTGGACGACGAAGGATACTCTGTCGGTTGTGTCCTGTGTTTGTCTTCTGAGGAGGTCGGTGCGGTTTTTTGCTATGGCACGTTCGAACTGTCAATCGATGAGTTGAGCGCCATACGCCATATCCCGTTCGTATGAGGGCATCTTTCAGCATCTGAGGATGTCTGTTACGCTCCTCCTCATCTGAGCAGATCCTGTGTATACTGAGGGATTGTCCATAGGGGATGGCTTCTTTAATGTGTTTAGGGTGGAAGCTGGAGAAGTGGAGCATCGTGAGGTTATCCGTGGGCTTGCGGTAAAGCCAAGGCTGGTTCTGGAGCATCAATCTTTAAGTTGGGTATTTTTCATATGAATGTTTCTGAACCAGCTACGGATAAAGTTGAAGGAGATGTGGGGATCCGAGTAGCCCCAACACTAAAATTATTCATTTATTGCTGAGCAGAAATGAAGGAAGCAATTAGGAGCACATCACAAGTCTTATACTTAATCTGTGCCATGCCTAGACTACCAGGTCCATTTCTTTATCAACAGGAAATATTCAAAGCTGAAGCGAGTGCCGAGAAGAGCCAGGAATCGAACCCACAGCATCCAAGGACAGAGTTAGCAAGTGAAACTGAAGACACACGGGATTTTCAGTATTGATGTGAAGAATATGTGAAGAATACTTACTGACATCCACCATAATTTTCCTTTTACTGGTATTAACCGGAGACCCATTGTGCAACTGACAGGGTTCCTAAAAAATGGCATTCTGGGTGTATGTTTTTATATATGGTTCGCTGCCTTGTGTACCTCTAAATTCAATACTGAAAATCCCATGTGTCTTCAGTTTCACTTGCTAACTCTGTCCTGAAGTGATCAATAATGCTCCCACCATCACAGTGACTGAGGACAGTTCATTGATCACGAAGCAGAGTGATGAATAGAATTTATGATGCAGACTAGCCATTTGACCTGACCAGTCCATGTTGGTGTTCACCCTCTATGCAAGCAAGTAGTCCTTAATTGCATTTATCCAGCCTGTTGTGATGACCTTTCCGTCCATCAGTTCTGGCCGTTCTAATTTTGAAAATTGACTTTGTTTCTGCCCCAGTCATTAACCCCAGATGTGAATCACAGCCACACAAAGCTGGGATAACAGCTTATATTTAAAAAGGACGCTTGTCACTGACACGTACAGACTGACTACAGCATGAGGGGTATTATTACCATCAGGACACTGGCCAAATCTTTGATAATGAACTGCCACGGTGCACAACCATAACACTGTCGAACTTCAACCATACTTGTCTGGTTGAGAGCAATAATAATCCTCAGCTTTGGTATTTTCTTCCATCTTCCTCGGAGTAAATTGTTTCATACGCCCACACTTTGTGCGTGTGATGTTCTCGTACATGAAAGGCCTGAATACCAGGCTAATAATTCCATGCAAATGGAAGGGACGGATGCGTCAGAGGAGGAAGCCCAGAATTAATCTGTTTGCATGCAGTCTCCACATGTTTAAATCATGTCATACATCTTTTATCTGAATGCAACGTTTTAATGAGACAGAGCAACACGTGATGAAAACAGAAATTGTCTGAGCTTTGACTAGCCAGGATCTTATGCGAATGGTTGAGCACGCTCAAGGGGCCGAATGGCCTGCTTCTGCTCTTATTCCGTAAGCTAATTATTACAGCTTTATTGCACCAGCATTTAGTACTGCAGCTGGGCTTGAACAAAGGAAATCGGAAAGTAAAATTGAAGGGTGAGGAAAGGTTAGTCAGTGCATCCCAGCACTTCCCTCTGACACACAAACAATGCCATTGTGGAACTATGCCATTGTAGTCTACTACACCGTGACAGATCTTTCCAAACATTTATCCCTCATTTTGTTCTGTCCAATGTTACTTTTCACATGCAAATTGTGGTCTTTTCCTAGCTTTTTTTAAAGTAGTAATAATCTTTATTTATAATCTTTATTAGTGTCACAAGTAGGCTTACATTAAAATTACAATGAAGTTACTATGAAAGTCCCCCAGTCACCACCCCAGGCGCCTGTTTGGGTACACTGAGGGAAAATTCAGAATGCCCAATTCACGTAACAAGCACGTCTTTCGGGACTTATGAGAGGAAACCGGAGCTCCTGGAGAAAACCCACGCAGACACTGGGAGATCATGCAGACTTTGCACAAACAGTGACCCAAGCGGAATCGAACCTGGGACCCTGGTGCTGTGAAACAACAGGGCTAACCAATGGGCTACTGTGCCGCCCTATAGTCTGTGCTTTCCTTGACTGTATTTAATATTTTACATATCTTAGGAAATTTCTGCTCAAACCATTCCTTTTCTCCATTCTTTGACAAAGAGTCATTGGACTCGAAACGTTAGCTCTTTTCTCTCCCTACAGATGCTGCCAGACCTGCTGAGATTTTCCAGCATTTTCTCTTTCGTTCCCTTTCTCCATTCTTTCAGCTCCTTCATTGTATTCTTTCTCTTCTTTTCATTAGTTGTGGTTGACTCTTAACTGCCCTCTGAAATGGTGTAGCAGGCCACTCAATTCAAGGGCATTTAGGAATGGGCAACAAATGTTGGCCTTGCTGGTGACACCCACATCCCATGAAAGAATTTTAAAAACATCCTTTCCAGTGAACTCTGTTCTGGTAATGTGACCAGAATTGTACCCATTACCTCAAGTGAGGTCTGACCAATGGTTTGTAAAACCTTAGCCCACGCTCTGTAGACATCTATTGCTTAAAAGGGCTGTGGAGGAGAAACCCTCATCAGATTTAAAATGCACTCAGACATACACTTGGAATGTCATAGTCTCCAGGCCAAAGCCCAAGAGCTTGTTAGTGGCATTGAACTGAATTGCTGCTTTTGCTGGCATATGGATCTGATGAAGTGAAAATCTTCTCTGCTATAAATGTCTGGGGTTCTATTGTTCTGGGAATTTACCTTGGCATTCTAATAACTTAGTTTTAAATGTGTGGATTAATATGTAATAGGCTTCCACATGCTGCAATGAATGTACTGGACAAGACTTGTTTGAAGGAATTGGTCAACAAATCCCTGTTCTGAGCTGAATAAAATAAAGGTTGAGTGTGGAATTGGGCTCAACCTGGGCCGGAATTCTCCAGTTGTTGGGATTCCCTTAGGGCATTGCACCCCTGCCAGCGGGTTCCCTGGCAGCGTGGGGTAGCTTCAATGGGAATTCCTATTGACAAGAGGTGGGAGTAGAGAATCCCGTCACCAGCGAACGGTGCGCCACGGAGAAACATGCGGCTGGGGGACCAGAGAATCCAGCCCATGTTTTCTATTATACCGGGCACGATCTCATGAAAAAAAGAATCCATTCTGGGAGGGATTAGAGGTGCCTGCCGACCTGGCAGTGCCACCAGGGTGCCAGGATGGCAGTGCCAAGGTGACATCAGTAGTGCCACCTTTCCCTGATACCAACCACCCGGGAGCCTCCGATCGCCTTGGAGACTCCCCAAGTGCCGTTACATCTGGTCCCCATTTCTGGGGACCAGCACTAATTGGCGGCTGGCTGGGATCTCCTTGGCAAGGCCGGTAGATCCTGGGCGCTGGTTCCGTCGAGCGTCAGCAGAGTTCAGTGAGCTTTTAAGCTCCTTGTAAGTCTGCAAGTCTGAATCCCACCCATTATGTTCAGGATACAGATTGCGACGCTCGCGAGGTGTAACAACCATCGGAAATCCGGCAGCGGCCTCGCGTGGGATCTACTGGCTGCCTCCCATCCTGATTCCGGCGGCATGGGGCTGGTAAATCACACCTCTGGAGGGAGAACAAATGGAACCTGTGCGGGATGTGATATTTGGGCATGGAGTAGTTTACATCTATGGTTAGTTGTGTACTTGTATGTAACTAGGCTCTCATACAATGGGCTGAATAATGAGGGGACAGGTGCAATAACTCAAGCCGGCTGTTCCATGTTGACCCTCCCTAAAGCCACAATCCGCTGAGGGAGGGTTAAAAGAGGGCCATTGGGCGATTGGGCGGTAGCTCCATTCGTCCTGAGAATGCCAAGAGCACATCATTGGCCACCGCCAGGACTGCAGGTAAAGAAGAATGAAGGTCCATGGATCCTCGGAGCAGGCAAGTCCCAGGTCTTGGACAGGGAGGGTTTGGGCATTTCAGTGAAGGTGGCAGGGCAGGGAAGGGCTGTGTTTAAAGCTGCGGATGGGTAGGAAGGAATGGGGGTGGGTTTGATTGGGGGGGGGGGGGGGGGTGTGGGGAGTGCGCATATTGATGAAGGGCAGCCCTGAAAGAGCACAACTTCCATTCCTTCCCTCCATTTGACAATTTATTTTTTAAATCAGCTGCCCACTCCCCAGCTGCCCATGTCAAACATTTTTTATGGCATGGGTAATGTATTATCACGGCCAACTGGCTTCATCCTAGGTTCTTAAAAGAGATGCCTAAAGAGATAGTTGACGTATTTGTTTTAATTTTTCAAAGCTCCCTAGATTCGGGGAAGGTCCCATTAGATTGGAAGATAGCATATGTAACCCCATTACTCAAAAAGGGAGGAGACAGTAAGCAGGAAACTACAGGCTAGTTAGTTTAACATTTGTTGACGGGGAAATGTTAGAAACTTATTCAAGAAATTATAGCAGGGCATTGGATAAGCTTCAGGTAATCAGGCAGAGTCAACGTGGTTTTGTGAAAGGGAAATTATGTTTAACCAACTTATTGGTGAACTGATGAAGTTCTTTGAGGAAGTAATATGTGCCTAAGCTAAAAGGGAACTGGTGGATGTACTGTACATAGATCTCTGGAAGGCATTCAATAAAATGTTACAACAAAGGTTATTGCAGAAAATAAAAACTCATGTTATGGGGGTAACATGTTGGCATGTATAGAAGATTGGCTGGCGACAGAAAGCAGAGTAGGTATAAATGAATCTTCTTCACATTAACAAGATGTAACGAGTGGTGTGCCATAGGGATCAGTGCTGGGATGTCAGCTATTTACAATCTATATAAATGTCCTGGATGAAGGGGATGAAGGGAGGATGGTTGCCAAATTTGGTGATAACACAAAGATAGGTAGGAAGTTAAGTTGTGAAGAGGCCATAAGGAGACGACCAAAATATACAGGTAGGTTAAGTGAGTGGGCAAAAATCTGACAAATGCAATATAATGTGGAAAATGTAAAATTGTCTACTTTGGCAAGAATAAAAAAGAAGCATATTATCTGAATGGTTAGAGATTGCAGAGCTCTGAGGTGTGGAGGGACCTGGGTGTCCTAGTGCATGATCACAAAAGGAAAGTATGCAATTACAGCAAGTAATTATGATAGTTCAGAGAATGTTATAATTTATTCCGAGGAGAATTAAATACAGAAGTGGGGAGGTTATGCTTCACTGGTACAGGGCCTTTGAGACCACATTTGCAATACCGTGCACAGTATTGGTCTTATTTAAGAAAGGATGTAAATATGTTGGAAACAGTTCTGAGAAGGTTCACCAGACTAATACCTGGAAAGGGTGGGTTGTCTTATGAGTAAAGGTTAGACAGGCCAGGCTTGTATCCGTTGAAGTTTAGAAGAGCAAGAGGCGACTTGATTGAAACAGATAAGATCCTGAGGAGTCTTGACAGGGTGGAAGTGGAAAGGATGTTTCCGCTTGTGGGAGAATCTAGAACTGCGGTTCTGTTTGAAGATAAGGGGCGCGATTCTCCCAAAGGGAGACTTAGGGCGCGATTCTCCCAAACAGGGAGAAATCGTAAGGCTGGCGTCAAAAACGGGCGGGTTTGACGCCAGCCTCCGCCCCCCCCCCCCCCCCCCGACCGGGAATCGATTCTGGTCCCCGGTCGGGGCTAGCATGCCGCGGCCGTGAACTCTGGCATCGCGGGCTTAACGAATTTCGTTAAGCCCGCTTGCCAGAGTTTGCGACGGCTGACGCGTCACATGACGTCAGCCGCGCATGCGCGGATTGGAAGACTCCAACCCGCGCATGCGCGGATGACGTCATCGCGCATTTGCGCGAAACCCGCTCATGCGCGGGCCGGGATGCCCCTCAGCCGCCCCGCGAATGGATACAGTGGGGCGGCGGAAGGACAAAGAGTGCGCGGGAATCGGACCCGCTGCCCGCGATTGGTGCCCACCGATCGCGGGCCCATGGCACCCTTGGCACGGCCGTGGTACTGCCGTGCCAATCGGTGCTATGGTTGCCAAGATCCGAACTTTACGGCCGTTTTTACGAACGGCCAGACCAGGTGTGTTTGCCGTTCGTAAAAACGGGCGTAAAGGGCTTGGAATTCGGCCCATCGGCCAGCTGTGAATCGCTGCTGGCCGTAAAAAAACGGCGGCAGCAATTTGTGTCGGGAGTCGGGCGTGGGGGGGGGGGGGAGAATAGCGGGAGGGCGCCGGACTAGCGTGGCCGTAAAACTTTACGACCCCCGCTATTCTCCGCACCGTCATTAGTGCGGAGAATTGCGCCCAAAGTGTTTCACTCCGGCATCGGAGGCCGCTCCTCGCCCCCTATTCTCCCACCCCCAGGGGGCTAGGAGTGGCGGCACGTCAATCTAGCGCACTGGGACTTGGCGCTTGTGTCAAAGTGGCGCCTAAATGATGTCACCTGCGCAGGTTGGCCGGCGCCAACCCGCGCATGCGCGGTTGCTGTCTTCCCCTCTGCTGCCCCGCAAGACATGGAGGATTGATCTTGCGGGGCGGTGGAGGGAAAAGAGTGCGTCCTTCAGAGACGCCGGCCCGACGATCGGTGGGCACCAATTGCGGGCCAGACCCCTCCTGAGCACCCCCCCTGGTGCTCGATTCTCCCTTCGCCCTCCACAGGCCCCACACGCAGCGGTCGCGCACTATTCACACCGGCAGCGACCAGGTGTGGTTGGCGCCGGCGTGAACCGTCCGGGCCGGAGAATCGCCGCTTGACAGGAGCAGTGATTCTCCGACTGGCCTGTCGCAAAACGCGACACGCCGTTTTGGGGGGTTGGGAGAATCGCGTGCGGGTGCCAGGGCGGCGTGGCGTGAATCGCCTGGCACTCCCGCGATTCTTCCACCCGGCGTGGGGGTCGGAGAATTGCCCCCAAGGGGTGGGCAGCACGGTGGCATAGTGGTTAGCACTGCCGAGGTCCCAGGTTCGATTCCGGCTCTTGGTCACTGTCCGTGTGGAGTTTGCACAGTCTCCCCGTGTTTGCGTGGGTTTCGCCCCCACAACCCAAAGATGTGCAGGGTAGGTGGATTGGCGACACTAAATTGCCCCTTAATTGGAAAAAAATTAATTGGGTACTCTAAATTTAAAAAAAAGATAAGCGATTGCCTGGTGTGTTATCTGTGTTGGACTAACATTGACTGCAACTGGATGCAGTAAAACGAGAAACAGTCTTCCGACAGAGGAGATGTTCCAACACTGTTTTATTGAACCTGTTGATTGCTGTACATAATCTGCTGTGGGTTGACACTCTATTAACCTAACTGATAACCTCCTACTGGCTTGACCAGACGAGCTCTCTATCACATGGTGATGATGTTCATTGGCCTGGGCACTGCTACTATCTCCCTAGCCGTGTCCTCTGAGAGAGGGAGAGCCTTAATGCCCTGTCAGCGTTTTAGTGGTGGTGTCCTGTCTGGTGATTGGTTGTTCCGTGTCGTGTGTGTGTTCATTGGTTATCCTGTGTGTCAATCACTGCCTGTCTGCATCTCATGATATACATGAGTGGATATTATGACAGTTTCCACTTGTGGGAGAATCTAGAACTAGGGTTCTGTTTAAAGATAAGGGGTTGCCCATTTTAAAACAGAGATTAAGAGAATTCTTTTCTCTGAGGGTCGTGAGACTTTGGCATGCTCTTCCTGATAAGGCAGTGGAAGCAGAGTCTTTAAATTTTTTTAAGGCAAGGGTGGATAGATGCTTGGCAAGCAAAGGGATGATTGATTATCGGGGGTAGGGGGATGCAGATTTGATGTCACTATCAGATCCATGATCTTATTAAATAGTGGAGCAGGCTGGAGGGGCTGAATGGCTGATTCCTCTCCCTTGTTCTTATGTTTGGATGAATTGACCCTTGATTGATTATTTGAATATGGTGCGCTGGCTGCTGCTTTTAGTGCTCATCCACTCTCTGTATTATGGGGGCGGGTGGGAAGATGGTAGGATGGGCACCCATCCCATTTTATGTGCCCTCCCCTGCCCAAAATACACCCGGCTGGAGCACGTAAAAAGACAGCCAAGCATTTAGTCTCTTCTGGTGCCTTACGGTCAGTTGTTTGTGTTGCCACTTCTGGTTGGATGTATTCTGGAGGTGTAATCACATGATCTTCCACCTCCAACCCACTCAGCTCTGCCCCTCTCTCCCCCCCCCCCCATTATTTTGAGGCAATAAATCTGTTTGAAGAAAATTAAAAATCACACTTCTTTACAAATACCCAATGATTTTCCTTTCCCCAGTTGCTTGAAGTAGAGTCCAGGAGATGAATTTATAATTCCTGGAGAAACCCAAGGAAACCCTGGAAGGTTAGGGCAGCACAGTAGCACAAGTGGATAGCACTGTCGCTTCACGGCGCCAGGGTCCCAGGTTCGATTCCCCGCTGGGTCACTGTCTGTGCGGTGTCTGCATGTTCTCCCCGTGCCTGCGTGGGTTTCCTCCGGGTGCTCCCACAGTCCAAAGACGTGCAGGTTAGGTGGATTGGCCATGCTAAATTGCCCTTAGTGTCCAAAAAAAGGTTAGGAGGGATTATTGGGTTACGGGGATAGGGTGGAAGGGAGGGCTTAAGTGGGTCGGTGCAGATTTGATGGGCTCAATGGCCTCCTTCTGCACTGTATGTTCTATGTTCTATGTTAAGGCCTCCACGGTGAGCATTATTGTGCAGGTGTTCCTCCATTACTGCAACTTCCTTGCAAAAAGCAAGATGCACCAATTGATAGGTCCGTAGCATTCAAGGTCCTTGTTGCCCTGCAGCCTGTTTATGATTGGCACAAGATCTTTTTCTGGCCTGCTGTGATGTTAAACTAAACAATTTTGTATGAACTTGGTATTTAGGTGAAAGACTTCTGCATTGAGACTGTCTGTGCTAAACAATTGTTCTCCGCTGTCTTTGCTGCTGATGGACTCGGGCTCTCTGCCAAAAGCTTTCCTGTTTTCAAACTTGCTCTTGTATAAGCAGGAAGGACCTTGCAGGTTGCCAGAGTTCATCGTTTGGCTTTCGTGACATGCTTGCGAGGAAATGGCAGACTTGGGAATCTAACAGACATTGAGCAGCATCCTTTGCATTGTGTGTTTATGTACAGAGCGCCGCTCTGATGTAAAATTTGACCGATGACCCAAAGCAAAAGTATATCCTTGAGAACCTACATTTAGGTTAATTAATGGTCTGCTTGCGGCCTTTATGATAGGCTGCTGAATTAAAATGTGTATTATGTTCACTCGATCAGCGCAGTGTGATAGCGCAGTCGTGTGAGGGCTGCTCTGAGGTATCCTTCTTCAAGTATGGTTAGCCTCTCTTGAATAGTTACTGTAACAAACTTAATTGTAATAAACTGATTTTTGTGTAGGCTTTGTTATTGTTTGTCGCTAGGGTTGATACAGACTGTTCGCTGGGGTATTATTTTCCAACCTTCTACCATGACTCTGACCCTGTACCCATGTATTTGTTCTCCTATCTCCCTTTGTGTTTCCTCCAAACTCATTGAATTTATGAGACCCAGCCTCTGTTCTCTCAATTAATCAGAGTAGGAATGACAGGATGGACAGGATGAATGCGTGCCTTGAGAGATGGTGCAGGAGGGAGGGATTCAGATTTTCGGGACATTGGAACCGGTTCTGGGGAGGTGGTAATATTACAAATCGAACAGGACTGGAACCAATGTCCTAGAGGGGTTGTTTGCTAGCGCTGTTGGGGAGGGTTTTAAACTGATGTGGCAGGGGAATGGGAAACAATGTAGGAAGTTGGAGGTTAATAAAGAGAGGATAGAAACAAACGTTAGTAAGGAGAAAAAGTGGAAGGCAGAGAAACAGTTTGAACAGCGTTTATTTCGATGCAAGAGGCCTAACAGGCAAGGCAGATTAACTCAGGACATTGGATAGGTACATGGGACTGTGGTATTATAGCTATTACTGAAACTTGGCTAAAGGAGGGGCAGGACTGGCAGCTCAATGCACCAGGGTGACTAGGGAGAGGGTAGAGCCTCTTCAGGATAAACAAGGTCATCTATGTGCAGATCCACAAGGGATGAGAGAGATCCTAAATTAATATTTCTCGTCAGTATTTACCATTGAGAAAGGCACAAATGTTAGGCAAATTGGGGAAATAAAAAGTGATATCTTGAGGGGTGTACATATTACAGAGAAGGAGGTGCTGGAAGTATTAAAACGCATCAAGATAGATAAATCCCCGGGACTTGATGAAATGTATCCCAGGACATTGTGGGAGGCTAGGGAGGAAATTGCCGGCCCCCTAGTTGAGATATTTGAATCATCAACAGCCACAGGAGAGGTGCCTGAAGATTAGAGGATAGAAAATGTTGTGCCCTTGTTTAAGAAGGGCTGTAGGGATAAGACTAGGAACTAAAGACTGGTTAGCCATACTTCTGCGGTGGGTAAATTGTTAGAAGGTATTCTGAGGGACAGGATCTACAGGCATTTAGACAGGCAAGGGCTAATTAGGCAAAATCAGCATGGCATTGTAAGGGGAAAGCCATGTCTCACCAATTTGATTGAGTTTTTTGAAAGAGTAAGCAAGAAGATAGATGAGGGCAGTGCAGTCGACGTTGTCTACATGGACTTTAGCAAGGTCTTTGACAAGACCACATGGTAGGTTGTTGCAAAAGGTTAAATCTCACGGAATCCAGGGTGAGGTAGCCAATTGGATACAAAATTGCTTTGGCGACCGAAGCCAAAGGGTAGTTGTGGAGGTTTCTTTTCAAACTGAAGGCCTGTGACCAGCGGTGTGCCTCAGAGACCGGTGTTGGGTCCACTGTTATTTGTATTATATATTAATTATTTGGATGAGAATGTAGGAGGCATGGTTACTAAGTTTGCAGATGACACCAAGATTGATGGCATTGTAAATAGTGAAGAAGGTTATATAAGATTGTAACAGGATCTTGACCAAATTGGGCCAGTGGGCTGATGAATGGCAGATGGAGTTTAATTTGGATAAATGTGAGGTGATGCATTTTGGTAGATCAAATCAGGGTAGGACCTACCCAGTTAATCGTAGAGAGTTGGGGAGAGTTACAGAACAAAGAGGTCTCGGTGTACAGGTTCATAGATCCTTGAAGGTGGAGTTGCAGGTGGACAGGGTGGTGAAGAAGGCATTCAGTATGCTAGATTTTATTGGTCAGAATTTTGAATACAGGAGTTGGGACGTCTTGTTGAAGTTGTACAAGACATTAGTAAGACCACACATGGGATACTGTGTTCAGTTCTGGTCACCCTATTATAGGATAGATATTGTTAAACTGGAAAGAGTGCAGAAGAGATTTACGATGATGCTACCAGGACTTGATGGTCTGAGCTATAAGGAGAGGCTGGATAGGCTGGGACTTCTTTCCCTGGAGCTTAGGAGGCCTAGTGGTGATCTTATAGAGGTGTATAAAATAATGAGGGGCATTGATAAGGTAGATGGTAAACATCTTTTCTCAAAGGTAGAGGAGTCTAGAACTAGAGAGCATAGGTTTAAGGTGAGGGGGAGAGATACAAAAGAGACCAGAGGGGAAATTTCTTCACACAGAGGGTGGTGAGCATCTGGAATGAGATGCCAGAGGCAGTGGTAGAGGCGGGTACAATTTGTTCCTTTAAAAAACAGTTAGACAGTTACATGGGCAGGGTGGGTATAGAGGGACATGGGCCAAATGCGGACAAGTGGGACTAGCTTAGTGATAGAAACTGGGTGGCATGGACAAGCTGGGCCGAAGGGCCTGTTTCCATGCTGTAAACATCTAACTCTGTTCCTATACTGAGCTGCTGACCACCCAACCTTCCCTTCCTAACCCCTTGCTAGTCAATGTTGTATTCTCCAGTGCTGTCTTCCTCCTTTCAAACCTGCTGTCCCATTCCCCACCTCAAAAAATCCACCCTCAACTATTTTGCTCTTGAGAAGATCTTAATCTCCAACTGCCTTTTCCTGTAAAAGTGCTTGAACGTATTTTCACCTCTCAAAGTTGTGGATTACCCCAATCCAAAAGTCAAGCCACTTCATTGAACTGGAGAGCAGTTAATAAAAAATATAGTACTCTGGGCTTTATTAATAGGGGAATAGAGTACAAGAGCAGGAAGGTTATGTTGTACTCATACAGGACATTAGTTAGACCTCAGCTGGAATGTTGTGTATAGTTCTGGGTGCCACACTATAAGAAATATATGAATGCATTGGAGAGAATGCAGAAGAAGTTTACAATAATGGTTCCAGGGATGAGAAACTCCTGCTATGAGGATAGATTGGAGAGGTTGTGACTGTTTTCCTTGGGGAGAAGAAGGCTAAGAAGAGATTTGATAGAGATCTTCAAATTCATGAGGGGGCTGGACAGAGAAGATAGGGAGAAATTGTTCCTGCTCATAAAAAGATCAAGCATGAGAGGGCACAGATTTAAAGTGATTTGCAAAAGAAGCAACTGTAATGTGAGACAAAACCTTTTTCACACAGTGAGTGGTTTGGGTCTGGAATGCACTGTCTGGAACTGTGGTGGATGCGGGTTTAATCGAGGCATTGAGAAGAGAATTAGATGATTATTTGATTAGAAACAATGTGCAGGTGTACAGGGAAAAGGCAGGAGAATGGCACTAAGTCATGATGCTCATTTGGAGAGCCGGTACAGATACAATGGGCCAAATGGCGGCTTCCTGCGCCGGAACAATTCTATGAGGTTGCTGCTCCTACACCAGCACTGAAATAGTTCGGATCAAAGTTACAAATGACACCTCTGTGACTGTGGAATGCTAAATCTTCTCATCCTTCTTAACTCTCCTGTAACCTTAACATGGCCAACACACTAACCTCCTCTAGTACCTCTCTCTGTTGTCCTGTTGAATGGGACTGCCTTTGCATAATGCCATTCATGACTACTAAATTATATCCAAAAATATCCAGCAATGGCTTTTCTTCCTTGCACTGTTACCTCTGGATTTCCCCAAGGATCCCTGGCCCTCTCTTATTCCTCATCTATTCTGTTCTTTGACAACATCATCTGAAGAAGTAACATCTGGTCCCACATGTCTATTGACACCCGGATCCAAGCTATCACCTTCGACCCCATTATTTCTCAGCTTGCTTGTCCAATAGTTCAGGCAGCACCATGGATGGTGAAACAGAGTTAACAGATTTTTACTCTCGAGTTGGATAGCAACTTGGGGGAAAAGTGCCTTGAATGGCAGGATCTTCATTCTGGGGGTAGAGAAGGAGTGTTTGGGATAGACCTGGCACCTCCAGAAGTAGATCAGAGGCAGCTGCAGGGGTAGCTGAGCATGTGATGGGCTGTTTTGAAAGCTCACCTTGGTTCTCTGGTACTTTGGTCTCTATCCCTCAAACCACCCACCCCACCCATTCTGGATGCTCATACATGCCAACCCATGTCCCCCAACCCACAATTCCCTTTAACCCTAACCCCAACTCTTCATGCTAACCCATGCCTCCCACCCACCCCTCATGTTCTCCAACAGCCCCATGCCAACATAATGCCAACCCATACCTCCTCACCCATTCTCATGGTCCTTTATAGCACCTAAGCCACATACAGCCAGGTGGTGGGTGGGAAGGCATACATCATGCCTTCCCACCCACCACCCTTTGTCCTTGCACTCCATGCCAACTCTCCCAGTATCCATCATAGGCAAATCTCAGGTATCATGTTTGGATAAATAGCTTAAAGGTCTAAATATCTATTACAGACTTCACAAAAAAAAATTCCAATTCATGAAAGCCTATTCCAAACATTCAAATTCCCTCAAGTACTGAATCCTGTATAAAAACAATCTCACATCAAAGCAAGTTAATCCTCTAATAACCTATTTGAGTGGTCAATAAAACTGTGTGTTTACAGTCCTCATTCTAATAAAGATATGGGGCGCGATTCAACTAAACGGGAACAAATGAAATGAAATGAAAATCGCTTATTGTCACGAGTAGGCTTCAATGAAGTTACTGTGAAAAGCCCCTAGTCGCCACATTCCAGCGCCTGTTTGGGGAGGCTGGTACGGGAATTGAACCATGCTGCTGGCCTGCCTTGGTCTGCTTTCAAAGCCAGCGATTTTGCCCAGTGTGTGAGCACGTTTCACAGTGTACTTCCTGGCGCTCGCAGCGCTGAGAAACACATGGCTATACAAAGCCACTCACATTGAATAAGCGGCCTCGGGGTGGCATGGTGGTGCAGTGGTTAGCACTACTGCCTCACAGCACTGAGGACCCGGGTGGTTAGCACTGCTGCCTCGCTGCGCTTGGGACCCGGGTTCGATCCCTGCCCCAGGTCATTGTCTGTCTGGAGTTTTCACGTTCTCCCCGTGTCTGCGTGGGTCTTACCCCGACAACCAAAAGAATTAGGTCATGCTAATTGCCCCTTAATTGAAAAAAAAATAATTGGGTACTCTAAATATAAAAAAAGAATAACTGGCCTTTAGCGGGAAATGTGCGACCGAGGCTGCACATAGCCCCGTTATCAACACTGAGGAGCTGTGCTCGCCAGAGCTCCTCAGTATAACGAGAGATTGCCGTCTCGATTTCCAAGGCGCTCAACATGACCCGTCCAGCCCCAACTCACTATGGGAGGATCCCTGCCCCCCCCCCCCCCCCCCAACACCTGTGCAGGGTGCCCTCAGCCCGATCACCAGCATCAGAAAATGCCAGTGCGGCCTCTTGGCAGTGCCCCTTCCAGCTGGCAGTTCACCTGGGCGCCATGGCAATTCCAGGCTGGCATCCAGGTGGCACTGCCAGGTGGCACCAGCAGTATCAGGGTACCAGCCGGCACTGGCAGCCTCTGATCCTCTGGGAGATCCCCATTAGTGCTGTTCCATCTGGTCCTCATTCGTTCGTGGGGATTAGTGCTGAACAGCGCTTGCCTGAGGTCTCGAAAGCGAAAGTAATAGATCCCAACACCTCGGGTATCTCGGGAATCTGAACATTAAAGTAAGACTAGCTGCCTCAATTTAATATGCAAATTTGCTAAAAAGCGATCTGGCCCACAATGGCCCACAATTGACCTTACAACGTCTCGCGAGATCACGTTAGATCTTACGAGGTGTTGGGAGCTGGGTAGATCCCAAGAGCGATTTCATCTGGCTTCTATCAGCCACGCTGCACCACGGCAAGATACTTTTTGGATGCAGCGTGGCCGTTAGATCACACCCATGTTGTGGAAAGCAGCCAAATATTAATTATGCTATAACCATAGCATTTAGGGTTACGTCAATAAAGAGCTTATTGGATCTGGTGGAGCAGATTCTTTCAACTTGAACAGGCAGGCAGTTTTTTTTTCAATTTTACAGAGCTGTTCATTTAAACAACTTGACAGCTTTTCAATTCTACAGACCTTATCCATTTTTCAAAAGCATTTCTGTCCTTTGTAAAAATTCATAATTCCCACACCATAGTATATGATCCCTGTTCAAGTGAAAATGGGAACTGAGTTCTAATGGCTCTGCTGAGCTTGGATTGCCCACGTAAGGCAGTCATCTTCCCCTCCACATTTCCCTCCCGGTGAAAATAGGAGGACCGATTCTCCGAGCCCCGCACCAGGCCGGAGAATCGGCGCAACTTCACCACGATGCTCCGACGGCGGTGTGTGATTCTCCGAGGTGCGCCGCTGCGTTTGGCGTAGCGCGGGCCGCTGGAATCGGCGGAGCCGTTGATTCTCTGGCCGGGCCGAGTGGCCATGCCGATACAACAGAGTCCTGCCGGAGCCATTTACCCCTGGTCGCTGCCGGCGGGAACTCTGCGCGAACGGTTGGGGGGGGGGAGGGGGGGTGGCCTGTGCGGGGAGGAGGGGGGCTCCTTCACCCAGGGTGACGGTCTCCGATGGGGTCTGGCCCGCGATCAGGGCCCACCAATCGGTGGACCAGCCTCTCTCTCCCCCCCGGGCCTACTTTCTGGCGCAGCCGGCCCCTGAACACCGACGCCATGTTGAGTCGGGGCCGGCGCGCTAAAGAAGTCCCCCGCGCATGTGCAAGTTGGCGCGGCTCAACTGAGCATGCACAGGTTGGGGCACCGCGAAAGGAGGGTGAAGTGGCGTGAACCGCTCCTGCACCGTGCAGGGGGCCAGAATCGGTCGTACCCGGCCCGGTTCGCACAGTCATGAAATGGCGTTTACAACGGTGCGAACACTTGGGCTCCATATTGGAGAATCGTCCCCAGGATCTGTGAAAAATGGGGATAGGAGTTACAGATCTTTGATTTTATAAATGTTTTTTATTGGGTTTTTGAACAAAATATATTTACCGTTATGCACACCGAATAAGATATATATATATATAGAAGAGTGGACACACAAACATACCAAGAAAATAAAATGTAATAATAAAAATGAAATAAAAAATAAAATAACTGGGAAGGTATTATGCACCAGCTCAACAGCAGCAACTCTGTATGGAGTTCCAGATCTTGAACCTGCCAACTATTTTGGAAGTTCCCTGGAGTCTCCACGGCTCTGCAAAAAAAATTATCCACAGATGCCTGACCTGCTGAGTATTTCCTGCATTTTTGGTTTTTATTCCCGATTTTCAGAAGCTGCGGTATTTTCCTTTTGTATATTGACTCCGAGTTGATCAACACTTCAGTTTCAAAATTGTTCAAATCCTTTCATAGCTCCACAATTCCCTAAGTCTTTGAACTCTACCAGCACCACAAACCTCCGAAAGGACTTGTGTCCTCCAAACTCTGGACATTGCTCACATCTCAGGCTGTCTGCAGCGAATCAAGTCTGTTTCTTGATGTTTGGTTCTTGTTCTGGACTCTAATGGGTGCCCTTCCTGAGAATATTCAAAAACACTCCCCTGTTGAAAGGAATAAATAATTTCTGACCAGGGATATATCGCTTCTCTAAGATCCTTTGATCAAATTTTTATGAATGTGGTTTAGACTCACAGTGTTAGGGTAAGGATCAAAAGGATAGATTTTAATTATGGAATAAGCTAAATACTCCCTATTTTCTTTGTTGCCTCAAATGATCTGCAATTTTTAACGGCCATAGTCTTCATGAACATGAAATATCTTTGGCAAAATATTGTCGGCTTACTTACAAACCGACCATGCCATTAATATAAATCATGTTGCGCCACAGCATCAGGTTGTGACAGTAGGAGCTTTGGCTTCAGCCAGCTGAATCTCTGAATTCCCCCCAGAATCTCCTTGCACTACCTCTCTTTTTGTCTCTCTTTCTCTTTCTCACTTCCTCTCTCTCTTCCTTCTTTTAAGGTACTTATTAAAACCCTTTGATACCAACCTTTTCATCCTAATATTTCCTCCTTTGGCTTATTGTCAATTATTGCTTGATTTATCCTACTGTGAAATGCCTCAGGACTTCTTTTTAAGCATTAAACGCAAACTGTCTTTGTTCTGATGTGTGAAGCAAAAGTACGTCTGTCAATAGAAAATGGGTTGTTTTATCTCAATATGGCTGTTCTGCTGGGTTTGCCTGCAGCCCCCTTTTAATGCTTTAAGTCTGTAATGCACATTTCACCCAGTTGGCCACTCATCCATATTTTACATGGCGTGACCGACATGGGACTGCCCTATTATCCTCTGCTGAACACAGACATTGATCCGTTGTTCCAGAAAGTAGGAGATGAACTGGGGGTGGGGGCACCATTCAGATATTACCAGAGGGAGTCCGATCCATCAGACAGTGTAATGCATTGTTTCCCTTAGAGGCCCAGGGCTTTGCTGAGCTTTCCAGGCAGTGACTGAGGTATTTCAAAGGGAACACTTGTGTATTTTCTTTGAAGAGCAAAGTTAAGCCCTTTCCCTGTTGTGTGTTTGAGAATCATTGAAATAACTCATAAAATAAAATACAAATGGAAGTGTAAATCATTCAAGATAATATTACGGCTTGGAAGGAATACTCTTTCACTGATTTACAGAATACTACAGCACATCACATCTGATATTGACTTATAAGAGCAATCCAGTTGGTCCCACTCCCCTACTCTTTCTCTGTATCCTTGCAATGTTGCTCCTTCAAGTGGTCATCCACTCTTCTTTTAATGACTGCTACTAAATATGTTTCCATCGTCCTATCAGGCAGTGCATCCAAACATTCACCACTTATTGCATTATAAGATTTTCCTCATGTCACCTCTGGTTCTTTTACTAATCGCCTTGAAGTCTGCAACTGTTCTCAGCACATCAACCATTAGAAACGTTTTTTCAGGGAGAGCCCTGTTTTGTACAGTGAGGCGCTCTGCTCTCCAAAACTTCCCATTGCAGTGAGAGATTGGGAAGCTATTTTTAATGGCCCCGAAACAATCCCCAACCTCTTTCCCCCCCACCCCCCTTCCCCCAGCCTGAATGTACTATGGGAGGGTCCTCCGCCTCTCCCCAACACCCACGCTGGGCAACTCCGGCCCAATCGCACGCATGCAAAAATGCCAGCTTGGCACCTTGGCAGTGCCAAGCTGGCAATGCCCATGCCAGCTGGCAGTGCTGCCTGGACCATGGCAATGCCACCCAGGTGGCATTTACAGGGTGCCCAAATGGCACCAGGAGTGCCAGGGCACCATCCTGCCCAAAGGGCATGCAACTGGGGGCCTCCGATGCTCTGGGAGATCTCCACCAGTGCCATTCTGGCTCGTCTCCGTTTGTGGGGACCAGCTCTGAACGGTGTTCACCTGAGGTTCTGAGGTGAAAGCCTCAGGTACCTCAGGAATCTGAACATTAGAGTGAAGTTTACTGCCTCGCTCTAATAGGCTGATTTGCCAAAATGTGATCCCGTCTCACGAGATTGCGTTGGATCTCGTGAGGCATGGCGGGCCGGGTAGATCCCAGGAGCAGGGTCTCCCGGCTTTCATCAGCAATGCTGTGCCGCAGCGAGCTGCTTTTCGGGTGCAGCGTGACTGTTGAATTGCGCCCATAACCTCAATTTCTAGCCTGAGGTTGTGAAAAGTGATGAAATTGAAGTTTGTTCTTTATCTTCCTCTTTCCTATGGTCTGATTCTGTATGTGTTCATTGATTGTTAGCATACTGTCCAATTCACCATTCCTTTTTGTACATGCCTAACCAATGGATTTCAGCATGTTATTCAATTTAATGCACGAACATTAAGAGCTCAAATCCAGCCTAGCAACACCTCCCAGCCATGAGCATCTCAAACAAAACAGTATCTAACCACGTACCTGTGACATTCAACGGCATTCCCATCTCAAAATCCCCACTGAATCAACATTCCGGGAGTCACTTGACCAGAAATGAAACTGGCCTAGTTATACAAATACTGAGGCTACAAGAGAAGGTCGGAGGCTGGGATTTCTCAGATGACTCCTCAAAGTCCGTCTACCATTGTCAAGTCACAAGTCAGGAGTGTGAGAGAAATCCCTCCACCTGCCTGGATGAGTAAGGCTCCCAACAATACTGAAGTAGCTCAACACCATCCAGAACAAAAGGTGGTGTTGAATCGATGCTCCATCCACCATCTTACACATCCGCTCCCAGCACACAGTGTGTACCATCGACAAGATGCACTGCAGCAACTCAACCAAGCCTCCTCCCACAGTACCTGGCAAACCCAGGACCTCTACTATCATATAGATCAAAGCCAGCAAACCTGTGCGAGCACCTGTAAATTCCCCTCCAAATCACACCATCCTGGCTTGGAACCATTACCCCCATTTTTTCACAGTTGCTGTGTCAAAATCTTGGAATCACCTTCCGAACAGCACTATGGATATACCTACTCCACATGGGCTGGAGTAGTTTAAGATAGCCGCTCAACATCACCTTGTCACACAAAATTAGGGATGAGCAACAAATACTGACCTTGTCAGTGACGCTCACATCCCATGAAGGAATGTTTTTTTAAGGTGCCATTTCCATCAAAAACGATTGGTCAGAATGACACAGTAAAAAACTTATGAATGTTCCCCATCCAATAATTCATTTTTCATTGAATTTATTGAGGCTGCTGAAAACATTGGTGCACCAATATCCCGACACAGACCAGTGTTTAGAAGGCTCTGTAACTTTTTAACCTCCATTGATCAGGACACATCACGTACACCAGTATAAGGTCTGGTTTCTACCTCCTACTAACTGTGTTTATGTCTCTCTTTTGTTGATTTTTTTTGCTGACTGACCCCAAGGTGCCGCATTTATCTATGAAAAACCATTCCTGCACTCAATGCTTCAAGCACTAAGGAGAAATGATGGGATGTGAATAGTCAGCCGAATGAATAGCAGGATTTCCTCTCGGGTGAACTGCAGTCTGGCCATTAACGTACGAGAAAAACTCAATTGCTTGGACACAGACATGGAATCCCAGGCATTGGACTGAAAATAGTCACAAGTGGCCTGACTAGCAAGGCCCCATTAAGTGCAGCACCAGGGCAACTCAGCGATGTGAAGCCCAATATCACAAATGATCTGTTTGCATCGCCTGCAGACGGAATTGCGTTACCCAGTAGTTTGCAGTTTCTAAACAAAGATGTTCCAATTGTTTTTATGTACAGATAGTTTAATACGGAAGCTTGCAGTTCCAAAGAATCTTGGTGTTAATCATCCTGCAGGAATTTGACACAAGGTGTGACTGTTCCCTTCACAGATTTAACCAAGGCAAATTCATCAGCTCTTTTGTATAAAACAATTCCTTTTTAAGAAGAAATCAGGGATGAAAGCTGTGGAGGATAGGGACAACGTTTGGAGGTCACGTCTGAGTTGAGTCTCACTACATTAAACCCATTGCTGATCCATGATGTTTTTAAAACTGATGCTGTAACAATGTACTGATGGTGTAAGCTATTTCAAATTAACAGTGAGACAGCACGGTAGCATTGTGGATAGCACAATTGCTTCACAGCTCCAGGGTCCCAGGTTCGATTCCGGCTTGGGTCACTGTCTGTGCGGAGTCTGCACATCCTCCCCGTGTGTGCATGGGTTTCCTCCGGGTGCTCCGGTTTCCTCCCACAGTCCAAAGATGTGCAGGTTAGGTGGATTGGCCATGATAAATTGCCCTTAGAGTCCAAAATTGCCCTTAGTGTTGAGTGGGGTTACTGGGTTATGGGGATAGGGTGGAGTTGTTGACCTTGGGTAGGGTGCTCTTTCCAAGAGCCGGTGCAGACTCGATGGGCTGAATGGCCTCCTTCTGCACTGTAAATTCTATGATAACCTTTGCCTGAACCTATTTACTTGCGCAGGATTGAATTATTTATTTGCACATATTTTGAAATTGAATCAGATTTTAATTGTCATGTCCCAGCCTGCCGCTACAAATCAACTAATTGATGGAGGCTGTGGACAGTGCAAGGCCATGGGAGCTTATCATGGGATTCATATAAGGTGATATCACATTGAAGTGTATAATAATGATCTGACAGATTAAATGCAAGTCACTTGGTGCAGTTAGGATTGTACTTGATCACAGCCAGTAATTGAAGTCGAAACTCATTTTGTCATGTAAATTGTACAAGGGTTTCAATCAGCTGTCCAACTCATACCTCCGTTTAAAACCTTGGCTTTGTGGTTTAGAGTCCCTGTGCGACCTGGATATAGATTCTTTTAAGTCTAAAATTTTTATTAATTTAGTGTACCCAATTCTTTTTTTCCCAATTAAGGGGCAATTTAGCATGGCCAATTCACCTACCCTGCACATCTTTGGGTTGTGGGGGTGAAACCCACGCAGGCGTGGAGAGAATGTGAAAAATCCACATGGACAGTGACCCGGGACTGAGATTGAAGCTGGGTCCTCAGTGCCGTGAGGCAGCAGTGCTAACCACTACTCCGCTGTGCCATCCTCTGGGTATAGATTCTAAATAGCGACCTGAAGTTTAACAGGAACACAGTCAGAAGACGAGGTGGACTCGGCACTGGGGAGAAATCCTGGAATAAATTTCAGACACCCAATCAGTCAAGAATGAGATAGGAACACACTTGATCACTCAGGGACATAGGAACAGAAGGAGGCCATTCACCCCTTCAAGCCTCTTCTGCCATTCGGTTAGATCATGGCTCATAACTCCATCTACTGATCTTGATTCAATAATCTTTAATTCCCTGATTTAACAAATAATCTTTCCAACCTCACTTTTGAAATTTTCAATTTCCGAGCCTCTGAGAACACTCAACAGACCGGAAGCCTGTCCATTCATGTCACTATATTTTCCTCTCACATTTATTTTCTCTATTCCATTCCTGAAGCCAGTAATTCATGTTGGATCACAGAACCAGAGGCACTGGAAGCCTTCCAGCGTGCTTTGCAAAGTAGTCATGCTCCATGTGGGATATGCATGAGGGACTGTGACTATTTTGCCACAGAAGGCGTCACATTTCAGCCCAATTCCTGACACTTTGGAGCACATTGGGTGCAGGTCCAATAATGTTCTCGCCTGTTGTTTCTCCTGCTCAAAAGTCACATGCAGTTGCACCATCCAGTCTCTCTCAACCTTTCCACACCCTGACACTCCATGGCCTGGATTCTCCCCTACCCGGCGGGGCGGGGAGTCCCAGCGTATTGGAGTGGCGTCAACCACTCAGGCCTCGGGCCTCCCCAAAGGTGCGGAATTCTCCACACCTTTAGGGGCCAAGCCGTCACATTGAGGGGCGAGGTCCGCGCCTGAGTGATTGCCGCTCCGCCGACCAGTGCAAACGGCCTTTGGCGCCCCGCCAGCTGTGGCCGAAAGGCGGCAGGCGGAAGTCCGCGCATGCACCGGTGCGTCAGCAGCTGCTGACGTCATACCGGCGAATGCGCAGCGGAGGGGGTCTTTTCCACCCCCGCCATGGTCTTCACCATGGCGGAAGAAAAAGAGTGCCCCCACGGCACAGGCCCGCCGGCCAATCGGCGGGCCCCAATCGCAGGCCAGGCCACCGCGGGGGGCACCCTACTGGGGTCAGATCGCCCCGCTCCCTCCCCCCCCCCCCCCAGGACCCCGGAGCCCGCCCGCGCCGCCAATTCCACCGGCACCAGAGGTGCTTTGATTCCTGCCGGCGGGGGAGGCCTGTCAGCGGTGGGACTTCGGCCCATCGGGGGGCCGGCGAGGGGGGGCCCGCTGACCGGCGCAGCGCGATTCCCGCCCCCACCGATTCCCGGGTGGCGGAGAATTCAGGCCACGGCGGGGGCGGGATTGACGCCCCTGGGCGATTCTCCGACCACCCGGGGGGTCGGAGAATCCCGTCCCATAAGTCAGACTTTCTGTAGCTAATTAGCTCAGTTGGTTGGGCAGCTGGTCCATGATGCAGGTTCAATTCCTGTACTGGCTGAGGTTCTTCATGAACCTTCGCAACCTTGCCCCTCATCTGAGGTGTGGTGATCCTCAGATTAAATCATCACCAGTCAGCTCTCCCCCTCAAAGGGGAAAGCAGTCTATGGTCATCAGGGACTATGGCAACTTTATTAGTTTAGTTTACTATATTGCCAGAACACGTCGCTCGTCTGTCACCAGGGGTTTATAGCGTGGGGCATTACACCAGATCAAGCAAGCCACACTCGCACTCACACAAACTAAGGGGCAATTTAAAATGGCTGATTCACCTAACCAGCACGTCTTTAGACTGTGGGAGGAAACTGGATCACCCAGAGAAATCCCACGCAGACACAGGGAGGGCCTAAAAACTCGTTGCATAAGACCTCAGGCTGTATTCCAACCCGGGTCCCTGGCGCTTTGAGGCAGTAGTGCTACCCACTGTGCCATCATTCAGTAGAAGCCACTAAATAATGTTTAGGAACAGGAAATGCTGGCCGATTATTTTCTCCTTTGTTATTGCACCAATTCCCCAATCCCTCCCCCCATCAACCCCACTATATCGAGGTATTCTCCCTGGCAGGTCATTTTGATCTATAACAACATGCAGGAGCAATAGAGTGCACTTAAGGACACCCTAAGGACATGGATGGCATTAAAAAATGCAAGTTATTTCCCTGCACCATACCACAAGGTGCATTTAACCTTTAGGCCAGTTATTGATCTAACGCTGTAGATTATATAGTAATGTTAGTGGTGAAATACATTTTGAAATTAGCTGTACCTGTATTTTCAACAATAATGGTATAGCAGGACCAATCACAATGTAATGCTGGCTAATGTGACCTTGAGTATGTGCCTTAACTGCAACCTTAAAATCAATCCCGAATTGCACTTCCATTGTACACATCAGCCAGCCATGCAGTCTCTGACATGTCACACGGAAGGACTTTGGTGCTGCATTAACCATTGGGGGCTTGGTTGGCGTTACCCAAACTCAGGTCACAGTGGATGATTTGCAGTTGACTGAGAGAGAGAATAAGGGCTTTCTACTGTCCCATCAGCCAGGGCTGGATTCAAAAGCAAGGTCCCAGATACCTACTTGACTGTACTCCTGAGTCCCCATCTGACCAGAAGATTTATATTTTCCACTTCCCCTTTAACTGCCTTTTAGTCGAGAGAACGGCAGAATCAGCAGTTGGCAGCAATTTCTTTGGCAGCTTCTAACTGGAAAAATCAGCCACATGCGAAGAAGGTGAACACACAGTGGCTGGTGCACCTCATTTTAATATCTTAAATCACAAACCTTTCCAACACATGTTTTATCACTTTAACATTACATATTCTGGCTTGTGATTTTATATATATATATATATAAGATATATAAAGTTCCTTTGAAAAGGAATGTTACTGTTATTTTTGTAACAGTTGCTATGCTGTGTCATTAACCCAAAAGGTTCCTAAATCTTCAGTATGACAGGGAAATGATGGATATGATAATGAAAGAATGACATCTGTCATTGCATTTCAGGCCACATTTCAAACTGAGGTTGAGCGAGTTATAGATGGATTTCTCCAGGCCATCGGCCTCTTGCAGCCAGGCCGAATGGGATTATCTCGCCCATTGATACCACCTTGTGGGGCGAGTACTGGAAGTTGCACGGCTCAAGGCTGGGCAATGAACGTCTCTCTCAATGTTCTTAACCTTACTCTCCAGAAGCGGCTGTTGACCTCTGCCTGGTGCCTTCCTGACTGTTGCGAAGGGCAGAGAACAAAACGTACTCCTGCTACTCGTGTGTCCCACTGCCCCGCAACACGGGTGTTGAATCTGGCCCCGTGAGCTTCCACTAACCCCATGAATTTTAACAGTAGAGGATGTAATAAGGGCTGTAAATGTAGTGATGTGTAATGTAGGGTGAAATGTGTTCACTGTACAAGAATGAGCAGCCAACATTGCTCAATAATGAAAAGGAATATAACAGGCACGGTAGAAAAATAGTCTGTAATTTTCAATTTATTTTCCCATAACTGACGAATGGACCTCAATGAATGATTGATTTTTCCAAGATTTTCCATTCATCCTCAAGACAGCAAAACGAATGATGCTTCTGGAAGGTCATGAATAGTTCCTTCATCAATCAATATTGCCAACTATGAACCTTCCACTAAAACATGGAATTTAAAACAAAAAACGGATCTTGTTGATGACGTTCCCATTCAGTCGGCTCCTCTTTATGTGGGCTCAATAAATGACTGACGTGGATGTTTCTAAATGCCTTTCATTGCAAGCGAAATAGAAATAAAACGTATAAAATTTCAGTGTGAGCATCATTGACATGGCCAGAGTTCCATTTCATTATTAATGAGAGCTGGTGGTGCAGTGATAATGTCACTGGGTTAGTGATCCAGGGTAATCCTCTGGGGACCAAAGTTCTAATCCCACCAAGGCCAATGGTGAAATTTGAATTCCCTAAAAATCTAGAATTAAAATTGCAACAAAACCAGCAAACTGCTAAACCATTGTTCATTTTTGTAAAAACCCATCGTTCCTTTCGGGAAGGAATCTGCCACCCTACCGAGTCTGGCCTGACTCCAAATCCACAATAATGTGATTGATTCTTAAAGGCCCTCTGAAATGGCCCAGCAGGACAGTTAGGGGTGGCCCAGCTAACAAAGCTCACGATTATGAATGGGGGGATAAAAAGGACCTAAAAATCATTATTAACAGTGATGAACTTAGCTACCCTCCATGATTGGTGCTTCTTGGGGTGGAACCCTGGGGCAGCACAGTAGCATAGTGGTTAGGACAGTTGCTTCACAGCTCCAGGGTCACATTCGATTTCCAGCTTGGGTCACTGTCTGTGCGGAGTCTGCACGCTCTCCCTGTGTCTGCGTGGGTTTCCTCCGGGTGCTCCGGTTTCCTCCCACAGTCCAAACATGTGCACGGTTAGGTGGATTGGCCATGCTAAATTAGCCTTGGGTTAGGTGGGGTTACGGGGATAGGGTGTAGGTGTGGGCTTAAGTGGGGTGCTCTTTCCAAGAGCCAGTGCAAACTCGATGGGCCGAATGGCCTTCTTCTGCACCGTAAATTCTATGATCTATGATCTATTCTATGATCCTGAGCTCTGAACATATTTTGAATTTCATGCTCAGTAGTGATATGATATGAAACCTTAATTTTAAATTGAAGACTGATGTTTTAACCAGGAGTAATGGCAACCAACATGCATGGTGCATGAAGACACCTTATTGGGATGAAGAAGACGACTTGATATTTCACAGAACAGCAACGCAATTCTTATAATTTCCCCAAATCTTTCCTCTTCAATCTCTTATCTTCAATAAGTCTGCCTGAGCTCGCACCCCAGTTCTGAATATCAAAATTTGTCTTAATTTTTTTCCATAAAGTGTCATATTTTGCACATTTCCTTCCCCAAAGAAATTGGCTTCAGTTCGTCACATCACGGTATTTTCTATTGTGTTCAGCTAGAAGCTCGAGGATTTTGTTTTGTCTGTTTTGAATGTAGGAGTTGTTAGACTCAGGTAAAGGTCATTGCTTCAAGATGTTGGTTCATTTTTGATTGCTACCAATCCCCCCATCCCATCTTTTCACCGGATTCCTCAATTCCCTTTTGCGCTGTACAAGTACACCTAATGGTGTCAAGCAGTTCATTCAAGGATGCTGGAATAAATAATTCATGCTGAGGGACAGTTGAGTAAAATTGGATTGATGGGCATGTCTTCTGCAGTGTTCACCATGGTATTATAGGCGTCGGGTCGAGGTACAAAATTAGCAACGGTGTCTGTCATAATTACCACGACTGGGCCAGTCCATGCCTCAGTTGAGCGCAATAATAAGGTGTGGGCCCTGGGAGGGGAACTGACACAGAATGGATCAGTGGGTTTGACTGGCTGATTTTTCAGTTCTACAGTCCATACCATTCTGCCAATTACAAAATGAATTGACCAGGGAACGCCTGCACTACCGAAATTAAATTAAAGTGTTTGTGTTACTGCGGATAGGTACAGAATTCAGTCTTTGTTGCGTGAACAGTTTATTTTGCATCTATTATTGGGTCTATCGCACAAGTTTAGATTTGGAGCCAGAACTGCATACGGTGGCAACGAGATGCCTGTGCTCAATGAAAGGGGGTGTACTTGCTAAGTACAGAGTATTAGGACTTTAGTTCAATATGCAGCTCATGCGTATTTCACCCATACAAAATCCCGAGCAATTTACATTGTTAATCTGCTGCTCCTTCACAATATACAAAGTGAAAGTTACTGGAGGTAACTTGTGATGGTGTAAATTGGACAGCCCATTTGACTCCTCTTCTAATGTTTCTCGTTATTCAAGCTACTGGAAATAAAAATGAGAAGAGATGTATAATGAGCATTTGGTTTGCTAATACTGCTACAATTATTAGGTTTATACGATTATTATACTTTGGGACTGCGTCTTTAAACGTGGGGAAAATGAAGGGGGTCATGTGACCTGTTCTGAAGTGTGCCTGACAATAAACGTGGGTGCTTTAATTGTTAGAATTTAAAGGGAGACTCGGATTGTTTTACTGAAAGAAAGGCGCAAGTTATTTTGCTTGGAGACATAGATCACAGTCTATGAGTATACCATGAGTAGCGCCTGAGTCTGCCAAAGCCCCAGAAAGGTATAATAGGTATTGCATTTTAAAGAGTGTAAACTATCCATTTACTTCTAAGATGAAAGGGAGTTGGGGGGGGGTCAAAAATAACTTCTACTCAGATAGAAACATATACATAGAGAATAGGAGCAGAACGAGGCCATTCGACCCTTTGAGCCTGCTCCGCCACACAATGATCATGGCTGATCATGCTACCTGTTCCCGCTTTCCCCCCATATCCTTTGGTCCCTTTAACCCCAAGAGCTATATGTAACTCCTTAAAAAAATACAATGTTTTGGCTTCAACTGCTTTCTGTGGCAGAGGATTCCATAGGTTTACCACTCTGGGTGAACAAATTTCTCCTCAGCTCAGTCCTAAATGGGCTACCCTGTATTCTCAAACTGTGATCCCTGGCTCTGGACTCTCTCGCCATCAGCAACACCCTTCCTGCATCTACCCTGTCTCATCCTGTTAGAATTGTATGGTTTCTATGAGATTCCCCCCCCCCCCCCCCCCCCCCCCTGCTTCTAAGCTCCAGTGAATATAATCCTAACCGACTCAATGTCTACTCATGCATCAGCCCCATCATCCCAGGAATCAGTCTGGTAAACCTTTGCTGAACTCCCTCCACAGCAAAAACATCCTTCCTTAGATAAGGAGATCAAAACTGCACACAATGTTCCCGGTGCATAACAGCAGCAAGATATCCCTGCTCCTGCACTCGAATCCTCTTGCTATGAAGGCACAGGATATAAAGTTCATATGTTTTTTGCATTGCCATGCTAAATTGCCCTTAGTGACCAAAATTGCCCTTAGTGTTGGGTGGGGTTACTGGGTTATGGGGATAAGGTGGAGGTGTTGACCTTGGGTAGGGTGCTCTTTCCAGGAGCCGGTGCAGACTCGATGGGCCAAATGGCCTCTTCTGCACTGTACATTCTATGAAAAAAATTGCCATGGGAAAATGTTTTTAAAAATTCATTTACAGGATGTGGGTGTCGCTGGCTGGGCTATCATTTGTTGCCCATTCCTAAATGCTCCCCATTTGGTGGGCAGCACGGTAGCATTGTGGATAGTACAATTGCTTCACAGCTCCAGGGTCCCAGGTTCGATTCTGGCTTGGGTCACTGTCTGTGCGAAGTCTGCACATCCTCCCCGTGTGTGCGTGGGTTCCCTCCGGGTGCTCCGGTTTCCTCCCACAGTCCAAAGATGTGCAGGTTAGGTGGATTGGCCGTGCTAAATTTCCCTTAGTGATCAAAATTGCCCTTAGTGTTGGGTGGGGTTACTGGGTTATGGGGATAAGGTGGAGGTGTTGACCTTGGGTAGGGTGCTCTTTCCAGGAGCCGGTGCAGACTCAATGGGCCAAATGGCCTCCTTCTGCACTGTAAATTCTATGAAAAAAATTCTATGATTTCAGAGGTATTTGAGAGTCAACCACATTACTGTAGATCTGGAGTCACCTGTAGGCCAGACCAGGTAAGGATAGCAGATTTCCTTCCCTCAAGGACATTAGTGAACCAGATGAGTTTTTACAACAATCAACAATGGTTTCATGGTCATCATTAAACTTTTAATTCCTGATTTTTTATTGAATTTAAATTTCACCAAATGCTTGGTCCCCAGATCTTGCCCTGGTTCTCTGGATTAATAATCCAGTGATAGTGCTACTGTGCCACTGCCACCCTGGTAGAGGAAATCATTCAGGTTACAGGCTTCCCTACAAATCCAGGAATATCACAGACAGACCATAGTTTGCAGTTTTGTCTTGTGTGGTCTTCAGCCACCTGAGATATAGGGAGCAATACGTAGAAACAGCCAGGCCTGCATCTTAAGCAGAGAAAATGCTGACTCTATTGTTTACCACCCAGAAGGCAGATGAGAGCTCTCACTCAGGTTGAAGAATGATTTTATGAGGATTTAAATTATGCTGGAGGATTTGCCTAACTCAGAGTTAGAGGAAGGGACCCATGGTGTAATTGTCACAGTGAAAGGTAGTTCTTGGATTCGAAGTTGGCTCGGCAAGTGAAATGGAAGCAAGCCATTAGGAGCTGAGAATAACTTGAGACAGGTTCCTGGAGGATGAAGGATCCACTTAAGGGACAGTGTAATGTAAAACCGTAGTGGGAGACCTTTGGTGGTGCTAAAGGTTAAATGGGAAATCTCTTCTGTAGTTTCAAATATAAGGGACAGGATTCTCCCAGCCCGGGAATGGGACAACTCATCGCCACCGACTCATCGCCGCTGACTCATCGCCGCCGACTCATCGCCAGCCCAACTCATCGCCAGCCCAACTCATCGCCAGCCCAACTCATCGCCAGCCCAAAATAATAATAAAAACAAAAACGCCTCTTCATACATAACAAGTAATTACCGACTAACTAGATCCACAAATAACTCAATTACCAACACACCTATTTGTCAACAAATAAATCTGTTCCTCCACATAACAAGTAATTACCGACTAACTAGATCCACAAATTACCGTTTCTAGGAACTTCAATTTTAAATTCTTCCAATTTTAAACCCTTTACAATGGAGCAAGTTTTAAGTCAGCGAGGCAAAGAGAAGTTTTCTCATAATGGATATTTGTTCATTTTTGATAAATTCAGTAAAACCGAAGGCGATTTGATGTTTTGGCGATGTGAACAGCTCAGCAGATGCAAAGCAAGAATTCACACAAGATTTGGAAACGTAGTGAAATTCATAAATACTCACACCCATGACTCTTCACCAATAAGAATAGAAGTGGCAAGGACGACTACAAAAATTAAAACCCGAGCCGAAGAGACAATGGAAAACCCAAGTGTATTGATTAATGACGTTTTGGCGAATGTTTCCCAAGCGGAACAAGGATCACTACCGTGTGCGTCTGCTCTGAAGAAAACAATTCGACGGAAACGGAATCAAATTAGCGTCCCTCCGCCAGGCCCAATTGACCTTTATCAGTTAGCAATCCCTGATGAATATGCGACCTACGAAACGGAGCCAAACCAGAAAGAAGATTTTTTATTAAAAGACAGTGGTCCCGGAGAAGACAGAATCTTGCTATTTGGAAGGAGAGGTTGGTTGCAACAGTTGGCTTCATCAGAAGTTTGGTATGTAGATGGAACCTTTAAGATAGCTTCGAAGCTATTTTCTCAGGTGTATATTGTACTGGCTCAAAAATTCAGAGGTGTCATCCCAGTACTTTATGCTCTTAAGCAAAAAGTTACATATTCAAGGTTATTTGAAATGATAAAAGAAATTGAGCCCACCGTAAACCCGAAATCAATTGTATGTGATTTTGAACTCGCGGCATTTAGTGCAATCAAAGAAATATTTTCAAACGTAGAATTAAAAGGTTGCTTCTTTCACCTTAGTCAAAATATGCAGAAGCACATTGCGGCTTCGTGTCTAACTTCTCGTTATAATAACGACAGCAAGTTTTCGTTACAAGTCAAGATGATACTGGCTCTTGCATTTGTCCCTGTTGAACATATAGATTCCTATATTGATGCCTTAGTTGACGAATTATCTACAGAGCATATGCCAATCCTGAATTGGCTCGAAAACAGTTATATAGGTCAGTTAAACAGACGCGGAAATAGCAGACGTGCCCCACTCTTCCCAATGGAAATGTGGAATTTGTATGTTCGAACTTTAAATCATGAAGACAAAACCAACAACCACGCAGAAGCAGCAAACAGAAGACTACAAATGGAATTAGGGATGGAACATCCTACAATATGGAAATTCATTAATGCACTCAGAAAAGTTCAAAAAGGACGAGACTGTTATTTGGAATTGCTTATAGCTGGCAGTGCACCACCAGCAAAATTAAAAAGATACCTAGATACTGACAACCGCATTCAGAGGATAGTCCAAAATTTTAATGAAAGGATTCCTATTGAATATTTACGCGGTATTTCTCATAACATAAAATAAGTCTTTTCACCTCCATTAATTTTTGAGACTTTGATTTTGAATAAAGATGTTTTTAATATCCGCCGAATTTTATTGAGCACTCCATGAATTTCAATTTTTAGTTGGGCTGGCGATGAGTTGGGCTGGCGATGAGTTGGGCTGGCGATGAGTCGGCGGTGATGAGTCGGCGGCGATGAGTTGTCCTAGACCGCCCAGCCCCACGCCGGACTGGAGAATCCCCGCGAACGGGCCACGCCGCCCCGACGACGGCACGCCATTCTCCGCAGTGCGGAGAATCTACGCCATTGGCACCGGCGTGGTTGGCGCGGCGCCGGTCACGGGCCACTCTACGCGGCCCGCACGCCGATTCTCTGGCCGAGTGGCCGTAGGAAAAGAGCCGAGTCCTGCCAGCGCCAATCTAACCTGCTCTGCGATGGCAGGACCTTGGCGTTTAAGGGTTGGGTGGCGGCCTGCGGGGGGTATGGGGGGGTCCGACCCCGGGGGGGGGGCACTCCGATGTGCCCTGGCCTGCGATCGGGTCTCACCGATCGGCGGGCTGGCCTCTGTGGCTGGGGCTCCCTTTCCTACGCGCCGGCCCCTGTAGCCCTGCGCTATGTTGCGTTGGCGCTGCGGGTTGAAGGAGGCCACTGTGCATGCACGCGTTGGCGCCGGCGCCACTGCGCATGTTCTCGTTGGTGCCGGCGCAACTACGCATGTGTGGATCCCGCGGTGCCCAGTTCGCGCCATGACCTGCGGCTGGAGTGGCACAAACCACTCCAGCACCGTGCTGGCCCCCTGTAGGGGCCAGAATTAGACGTGGGAGCGACCCGTTCACGCCGTTGTAAAACGCGACGACGTTTACGACGGCGTGGACACTCTGCTGTGAGATCGGAGAATCCCGCCCAAGTTGCCTACAGAATGAAAACAGTGTTTAGTGAATAATGTTTTCAGTCATTTGTTACATTTAAAGCTTTAAAATGTGAAATCTTGACATGCCATTTTTAAGCTGTTACCTGGAAGTTCACATTTTTCTTTAAAAGTTATCAGTCTCTCTGGAGATCATTAAGATACCTGTTTTACATTATCCCCTGGTTGTGTACAATTTGGCTGCAATTTTCTTTTAAAATTGCTTTTCCTTTGGTCACACAGTTCAGTTCCTGGAAACAATTTGCTTAATATGGCAATGTTAACAACAATTAATAATAATGGCTGTAAGTAGAAAGTGGTTTGGAAAAATATTTTATTATTATTTTGCTTTGGTCACAAAGTATCATAGATATATGCACCTACCTGCACACAAACCCCCTTCTTCAACCACACATGTTGAGTTGGGTATGTTGCCAACTCTTAGGCCAATCTGCAGCAAGTGAACAACAAATCTAATTTTTGACTGATCAAGATCAAGGGGAGATGGCAGAAGCCTGTTTCAATTGGATAGGTTAAGAGGTCAATGCAAAGAAGTTAAAAACACCAACACTAAGAAGTAGAGAAACAGTGAAATAGCTTATTGTCAACAAGCTGTTCGCTTTGAATAATTCGCAAGTTGGACAATGCATCATTAATTTGATATGTTGAATGTCCTGGAAAAAAAGGGGAATTGTAGTATAATCTGGAACCTGTTATAATAAAACAGTGTGAAGTTTAGCAAAAAAAAGAGTTTGAACTGTCAAAGAATAATAAATTCAGGCTGAATGTTATTGTGGCAAAAAGCAGCACTTGGAAGCGTCTCCGAAAAGATTGGAATGATTCCCAGGTGGAGGGAATTCAGACTGTGTGCGTGTGCTCTCTTTCACGTGTACTCACTCTCTTCTTCTCTCCCCCTTATTGCATTGTCTCTTCTCTTTCTTTCCACCTCTCATTCCATCTGGGCTGGTAGCTGTACTGTGCTTGATTGGTTGAGTCTTTTTCAATGATTGAGTCATTGGGCACGATCCAATGGCAATGCTGTGCCCGAAAAGACGCTTGCCGCGGCGCAGCGTGGCCATTGAAAGCCGGGAGGCCCCCCCTTCCGGGATCTACCAGGCTCACAACGCCTTGCAAGATTCAACACGATCTCGCGAAACATAGCAATGTGAATCCCGCCACAATACATGGGATCACTTTTTGGCAAATCTGCATATTAGAGCGAAGCAGTAAGCCTTCCTCTAATGTGCAGATTTCCAAAGTACCTGAGGCTTTGGGATTCAACCCCTTCGCCTCAAAGACCTTGGGTGAATGCCATTCAGCACTGGTCCCCATTTCGGAATGGCACTCGTGGGGGTCTCCCAGGGGATTGGAGACCCTTAGCTGCATGCCCTTTAGGCAGGGTGGTGCCCTGGCACTGCTGGACCACCTGGGCATCCTGGCAGTGCAAGCCTGGCACTACCAGGGTACCCAGGTGACACTGCCAGCTGGCATAGGCACTGCCAGGGTGCCAAGCTGGCATTTTCTGCGCACGTGTGATTGGACCGGGGTTGCCCGGTGTGATTGTCGGGGGATGCAGGGGATCCTCCCATAGTGCATTTGGGCTGGTGGAGAGGTCGGGGATTGTTGTGGGGGCCTTGGAGTCTGAGCAGAGCACCCCGCTGTACAAAATGGGACTATGTGCCACGCGTTCCCCATTCTGGCCCATTATTCAATGGGAGTTGTGTTTAATAGCCATGTGTTTGTCGGCACTGTGAGCGCTGGGAAACACGCAGCGCACTCGGGGACTTTGTTCCCCTTTGGGAGAATTGCGTCCATTGTCTTAACAATGGTAATGACACTTCAATGAGGAACAGAGGGAAATTGAAGACTTGATAGAAATCCATGTAGGTAGGACACAAATCCATTCAGCCTAGAACCTAGGGTGGCTCGGTGGCTCGGTGGCACAGTGGTTAGCACTGCTGCCTCACAGCTCCAGGGACCCGGGTTCAATTCCGGGCTTGGGTGACTGTGTGGAGTTTGAACATTCTCCGCGTGTCTGAGTGGGTTTCCTCTCACAATCCAAAGATATGCAGGTTCGGTGGATTAACCGTGATAAATCGTCCCTTAGTATCCAAGGATGTGTAGGTTAGGTGGGGTTACAGGGATGGAGCGGGGTAGTGGGATGTTCTTTCAGAGGTTTGATGCTGACAGGATAGGCCGCATGAGCTCCTTCTGCACTGTAGCAATTCCATGGTCCTTCTATGGCTCTATCTATGTGTCCAACGGAAAGCTGGTTTGGAATATCGATTGTTCCATTTATTTTCCGAGGGGTTACATATTCAATTAAACAACCCTGTTTTCATCAATGGTCCTCGGTGTTTATTGCCGAGTTACATGTACTGAGAAATTGGTTTTCTAAAAAGAAATGCAGAAAGCAAGATGAAGTATGAATTTCTGGATTGGAAGGATATGGATTAATAGCTGGTACTTTATTTGCAGCCATCTGAGGAAAGAAAGTGCCTTGAACGAGCTTACAATTTTCTCTCTTTGCATTTTTTTCTCCCAGGCAAAGTTTTTACACCTGGCTTTCAAGAAGTATTAATCTCTAATTTGATTTCCTTTGTGGGACTGTGTGGCAAGGAGGACTTGTCTGACTTGGCTTGTGTCTGTAGGTGTGCATGTGAGCCCAGAGCAATGTGTTACGATCGGGTGAGGATTGATGTCAGCACTTACCCCTTCTTTCCCACTCCTCAATTGATTGTGACAGGGTTTGAAAATTATCGGGACGGAGGTGTCAATTCAGTTATTGTACATAACTGTTTATGCAGTGATTGCAAAGACTGCAATCTGACTGACTTTCTTGGGTCATGGCTGAAAAAAGTGTATTTTTTCTGTCGAAGCACTCATCAGTACATTTTGTAAGAATACAAATCCAAGGGAGACAACAATTTTTTCTGTATGGGAAAAGTGTGCTGATTGGTTGGCAAGTGGACTCTGATTGGTAGAGGTATTGTCATGGAGAATGCGTCTATTAATGGTGACTGACAGTTAACTGCCAAGCATTATTTGAAATTTAAACCAGGCAGTTTGGCTCTGATTGTCCAAGGCATTGCTCTGAGGAATGAAACGGCAAATGGCTGTCATTTAGTTTGTTTTGCTGAAACAGGCGCAATGTGTGCACATGATCTTTCTGTCCACAAAGAACAGGACATTGTGTATTAATATATGTAGCTTTCAGTACACTCAAATGCGCCTCACTGCAAGCCCAACTGACAATCTTAAATTGATTGTCAGCGTAATGTTTAGCACACTGAGGATTTATTTAGCAAATATTGTCCAATCACAGTATCATGTCTAATATTGGACACTGTGCTTTGAGGTTTGCAAGCAGAGGCTGATTAGGTACGGTCTGTAACTTGCCTATTGCGAAAAGTGGAAGGGATATGCTTATTGATACCATTCACCAGTCTTTGGGATGTACTGCTCATCACTAGTACTGTATCCCACTGGCACTGAAATAGGGTGCATCCAAGGCATCTTACAGAATAATGGCTGCCCTCATCCAATTATTTTGCGATGCAAATCGCTCAAAATCATGAACAAGCCTAAGGCCATCACTTTTGGCACTGAAGAGTGCCCAATGTACCTCCGATTACCCTGGAACATAGAACAGTACAGCACAGTACAGGCCTTTCGGCCCATGATGTTGTGCCGAACATTTAGCCTAATCTAAGATCAATCTAAAGAGCATGGTATTTCAAAAATTGGAGCAACAGGTGAAACTAAGTGTTTCACAATGCGAGTGGCATTTGCCACTAACAGGATGCTCATGTCAAGCCAAAAATAAATTCCATGATATCTGTGCTTCTCTAATTCTAGCCTCTTTTACATCCCCAGTTTTAATTGCTCATGATTGATGGCGATGCCTTCAGTTGTCGAGGAGCCAGGCTGCACTCTCCCTCTGCCTTTCTGCCTCTATACTTTGCTTTACTCCTTTAGGACACTCCTTAAAAACATCCTCTTTGACCAAGATTATAGTCATGCAGCTAATCCCTCCCTTTGTGACTCGATGTGATACTTTGTTTTATAATTCTCCTGTGAAGTGCCTTGGGATGTTTCATTATCTTATATAAATATAACATGTTGTTTGTCGGTATAGGCAAATGGTAATTTTTAATTTTTCCTTGTATCATAAACATTCGCAGAGCACTGGCGGCATGGTGGCGCAGTGGTTAGCACTGCTGTCTGATGGCACTGAGGACCCGGGTATGATCCCAGTCCTGGGTCACTGCCCGCGTGGAGTTAGCATATTCTCCTGTATCTGTGTGGGTTTCATCCCCACAAACCAAAGATGTGCAGGGTAGGTGGATTGGCAAAATTGCCCCTTAATTGGAAAAAAATTAATTTGGTACTCTTTAAAAAAAAAGAAGACTGGCATCCTTGGAACATTTGGGGGGGGATTATTTTGTCGGGAAATGTGATTACGGTTTTGGAAAATCTGTTGGCCTCTCAGGACCCACAGTTCCTTATCTCGAGCAGTTAGAGTTCATTGATTAAATGGAGAAGATGGCTGGGAGAGCAATAAAGCAGCAACAGGTCCTTTCCACTTTTCAAGAGTGGTGTTTAATAATAGGTTGCTTTGAGGTTGGACCAGCACCATAGTTACAGTTCAAGCATACATTGTTCTTCGCTAGAAGTTTGGGTTTAATCCTAATTATTTTAACTCTCAAATTTGAAGGGCTGTCAATTAGCAGCTTATGATACCTTGGGGAATGTTTGATAAGGTTGGCCATTGGTAGCTTGTCTGAAAACTAGTTATTGTAAGGGTTGAATGCAGGAATGGCACCAAAGAAGGCGTTCACATTGCATACTATGGCCTAAATTTCAACGATCATTTGAAAAAATGAAAAAGAAAAATGAAAATCGCTTATTGTCACGAGTAGGCTTCAATGAAGTTACTGTGAAAAGCCCCTAGTCGCCACATTCCGGCGCCTGTCCGGGGAGGCTGGTACGGGAATTTGGTATATACAGTGATGTAAGCCACCATAGCAAAGTGCTTTGCTACCAATGAGCAGGCACGGGTGAAAGACAGAGCTCTTGAATATGGGTTGCCAAGTTCCAAGAGTTGGATTTCCTGTGCTTGGCTGATAGTTGAGACACACCTGTTCGTTGAGACACACCTGTTTCCTCATTGAGCAGTCAGTCAGAATAGATCATTTTCATTGTGAAGTACAGCACATCACACGGTGATTGCAAAGCAGCTATCTGGTGAATTTTGTAGTTCTTATCAGAATTCCAGAAGAACTGGCCAAAAAGCAAATTGCTGTATCCACTTCATAAATCTCACTTACACGACAATAGCAACCGTTTAGCATTGTTAACAAAAGTCACTTCATTCACAGGAGCTTTAGAAAACAAAATATGAAACCAAGCCATATGAGGAGATATTACATCAGACGACCCAAATCTTAGTCAAAGGGATAGATTTTAAGAAGTACCTTAATGAAGGATACAGTCGGGCAGCACAGTAACGCAGCGGTGAGCACTGCTGCCTCACGGCGCCGATAACACAGCTTGGATCAAAGCCCCGGGTCACTGTCTGTGTGGAGTTTGCACATTCTTCCCGTGTCTGCGTGGGTCTCATCCTCACAACTTAACAAAGATGTGCAGGGTAGGTGAATTGGCCACGATAAATTGCCCCTTAATTGGAAAAAAAGAATTGGGTACGCTAAATGTATTTTTTAAAAGTGAGCGAGATTGAGAGGCAGAGGGGAAGAAAGAAATTCCAGGGCATGAGGCCTGGGCAACAGATAAGTGTGGTGACAAATGGTGAAGTGATTGAACTTGGGGGTGCACAAGGGGCCAGAATTAGAGGATTGCAGGTATCTTTTTAAAAATTAATTTACGGCATGTGGGCATCGCTGGTTAGGCCTGCATTTATTACCCATCCCTAGTTGCCCTTAAGAAGGTGATGGTGAGTTGCCTTCATGAACTGCTCTAGCTCCTGAGGTGTAGGTGCACCCACTGTGCTGTTATGGAGGGAGTTCCAAGATTTTGATCCAGCGACAGTGACGGAACGGCCGATATATTTCCAAGTCTGGGTGGTGAGTGACCTGGAGGGGAACTTCCAGGTTGCGGGGTTCCCACATCTGCTGCTCTTGTCTTTCTATAGGGTTGTGGTCGTGGGCTTGGAAGGTGCTGCCGAAGGAACCTTGGCGAGTTCTTGCAGTCCATCTTGTAGATGGTACACACAGCAGCCACTGTTCGTCAGTAGTGGAGGGATTGAATGTCTGTGGAAAGGGTGGCAATCATGCGGACTGCTTATTCCTGGATGGTGTTGAGCTTCTTGAGTGTTTTTGGAGCTGCACTCATCAAGGCAAGTGGAGAGTATTTCATCACACTCCTGACGTGTGCCTTGAAGATGGTGGACAGGCTCTGGGGGGGTCAGGAGGTGAGTTACTTGCCATAAGATTCCTAGCCATGGTGATGGACATTGAAGTCTCCCACACAGAGTATATTCTGCACCCTTGTCACCCTCAGCGCTTCGTCCAGGTAGTGTTCAACATGGAGGAGAACCGATTTATCAGCTGATGGTGAATGGTACATTGTAATCAGCAGGAGAAATATTTAATTGGAGGTCATATTCAGCCCCGAGTTGAGCTTCTGGTCCCATATTCAATCTCACTCCTGATTTAGGGAGCTCCAGAGTCAATGATTCCAATGCAAGCCTGACTGGTCTCCACATTCTAGCCTCTGTAAATCCGAGATCATCCAAAACTCTACTGCTCATGTCTTAACTCCCAGCAAGCCATCGCCTCTGGCTATGAACAGTCAAACATATGAACAGGGAGCAGGAGAAGGTACCGTTAGCTAGATATAAATTGAACTATGTTGGAGCAGTCACGCCCAGCTGGATGAGAGTGTAGAGATGTAGGAGGAGGATGGTGTAGGCAGCCATGTTAAAGGCTGCAGACAGCTCAGGGAGGATGAAAAAGGAAAGCTTACGTTTGTAAACTGACTGTAAAAATCCTTGAATTTTTGGAATTACAAAATCACTTCCACTTCCACTTTTGCGAGCAATTCTCAGCTCCCTGCCATTTTGTGGGTGGGGATTCTGTACTGTCATCTACGATGAGACCTCTAGGTTTGGTAAAACAATGGTCTCCTTCCCCGCAATCCTCCCTCAACTCATGGCATACAAAAGCTGATCCCTGGTTTGAGCTGAGTTGACTTTGGCCATGGATGCGGAGGGAGTGCTGTTGTTTCCCTGAACAAACCGGAGGACAGACTGAGTGGGCGATCTTGAGTAAAGAGCACCCACAGGACTGTCTGTACAAATCAAACTGTAAAGCCATCGTGGTGTTTTTAGGAGTGATAAAGAAGAGGAGAGATTTTAAAATTCAGACAGATAATTGGATAAAGTGTATACAAAAATAAATCGCTTTCTATGGAGTTCAAATTCGTAAATCATGATAATCTGTGCCCATATACCGTGAAATAAGAATGAGAAAAGTAATAAGGTACATGATCCCACCCAAACATTCAACCTATCTGATGAATTCTCTCTTGTGTGCTCTATGACTGCCAACAATTCTCCCATCAAAGGTTCCCAGTTACATTCTCCTGATTGCTGCTCCTCTTCCTTGTACTCTGACTCTGTTGAAACGAAGGTTCACCTCATGTATCTTATATTCTGGCCCATTCTTTCCCCGGAACGTAAAAACATGGAATGCCCTTGATTTTCTCAGTTCTTGTATGTCAAAATGCAGGCTGATCAATACCTGATGCTTGATCAATGGTGGTGTTCTCCATTAACCCTGTGCCCCGAACCAGATCTTGTTTCTTCACCTGGGAGTCTCAATGTTTCCTTTTTCAAAAATTGTGTGAACTAGAGCAGTGGCTCCCAAACATTGCGCTGCAACAGCCTAGTGTGCCGTGAAGACCCCCCCCCCCTCTCACCCCCACCAATGTGCCACAAAAAAAGAGTCAAAATGATTCAAAATTCAAGTAATTAAACTAAAACTAAACTTCCTCTTCAGCTCCGTGATGGCCATCTTCAAGACCAATTGAATCTTGGGCCTCCCACGCATGCACCTGCTGGGAAAGAACCACACCTGCGTGGTTTCAATTTCTTACGTTGGTCAGGCCCATGCGTGTGACCAAGGGGTTTGGAACTGAAGACAAAGGTCTTGGGCGGCACGGTGGCACAGTGGTTAGCACTGTTGCTTCACAGTGCCAGGGTCCCATCTTCGATTCCCACTTGGGTCACTGTCTGTGCAGCATCTGCACGTTCTCCCCGTGTCTGCGTGGGTTTCCTCCGGGTGCTCCAGTTTCCTCCCATAAGTCCCGAAAGACGTGCTTGTTAGATGAATTGGACATTCTGAATTCTCCCTCTGTGTGCCTGAACAGACGCCAGAGTGTGGCGGCTTGGGGATTTTCACAGTAACTTCATTACAGTGTTGTTAATGTAAGCCTACTTGTGACAATAATAAAGATTATTATTATTGCACCTGGACAAAAAGTGAAAACTCAAAATGGGCGCAAAAACCTTGGGAGAAGCGAGAGAGAGAGAGGGAGACGTTGAAGGAAAATACAGGAGAAAGGAGAGGGAGAAGTTAAAACAAAGTTCCTAATAAGGGAAGAAGACAGAGAAAATAGGAGGTGTGCCTCAAAATTATTTTGACAGTATAGAGGTATGCCATGACATACAAAAATTTGGAAAGCACTGAACTAGAGACGTTTACAGCTTTCTGGACAATCGCTCTGCAAAAGGAACAAAACATATGGAGATTATCTCTGCAATTAGGAGCATTCCTTCAGTGGCTCGGGAGCAGTAAGATTTGGAGCAGTTTCACTTCATGCTCCAAATGTGCGTCCAACTCTTGATGTATAACTCACCAAGTCGATAAACATCTACCCAATTTAAGTAGTGTTCAGAGCCAAGTCTAGGTTTCCAATGTCCCAGATGGCTTTCTATTGTATAGAATTTATCATCAAGATATAAGTCAAGCAGAATATCAGATTGGAAGCATGAAAAGATTCCAATTGCCTATCTTTAATAGCTGTTTCAAAAATGTACTTGATCCGCAGAAGCACACTTTACAAACCTAACCTCATTTATGGGAAAATCTATTTTTTAAAGGTGCACTAACATTTAGTAAAATGGCGTTTCTCTATTTTGTTGCAAAAAGTACAGTTTGGGGTTGAAAGGCTTAAGTTGTGAGGGTGCGTTGTATAGAATAGGTTTGTATTACCCTTGAGCAACAAAGATTATGGTGATTATGGTGATTAAATAATTTGAAAGGGGAGATAGGGGATCCTTGGATGGGGAAACCACAAACAAGGGGGCATGAGCGCTAGGCCGGTTAGAGTAACATTGGGAAGCATTTCTTCACTAAAGGGTGGTGAAGATCTGAAAAGCCTCTCCTCTCCTCCCTCTGAGAAAAGCTGTTGATACTCGGGGGTTCATTGACATTTTCAAATATTAGATTGATAGATTTTTGTTCAGTAAAGGCTTTCTAGGGTAGCACGGTAGCATTGTCGATAGCACAATCGCTTCACAGCTCCAGGGTCCCAGGTTCGATTCCGGCTTGGGTCACTGTCTGTGCGGAGTCTGTACATCCTCCCCGTGTGTGCGTGGGTTTCCTCCGGGTGCTCCGGTTTCCTCCCACAGTCCAAAGATGTGCAGGTTAGGTGGATTGGCCATGATAAATTACCCTTAGTGTCCAAAATTGCTGTTAGTGTTGGGTGGGGTTACTGAGTTATGGGGATAGGGTGGAGGTGTTGACCTTGGGTAGGGGGTAGGGTGCTCTTTCCAAGAGCCGGTGCAGACTCGATGGGCCAAATGGCCTCCTTCTGCACTGTAAATTCTATATTAAGGAATCTGGAACCACAAAGGATAGAATTAAATATGTGGATCTTCCATGACCCGATTGAATGGCATGACAAGCCCACTTCATTCCTGGTGTGAATGCTGATGCTTTCCCCAATCATTGCTCCTGCCTAGAACGCCAAATTGTAATATTTTGTAATAAAATTGGAAACTGAACAGCAGAATTGAATGCTGCAACGGATGTAAAGGTTTTGCTGAAAATAAGCATCACAGTCTGGTTCTGTAGAACTTCCTCCAGGAACATCTGGAAGTCAAAATAGGCTTCGTAAATAGAACTGTGGTGCAATAAAGAGGTTATGGAATCCATAACATCCCTACAGTGCAGAAGGAGGCCATTCGGCCCATTGTGTCTGCTCGGGCACTCTGAAAGAGCACCCTACCTAGGTCCACACCCCCACCATATCCCCGTAACCCCACCAAACCTGCACATCTTTGGACAGTGGGAAGAAACCGGAGCATCGGGAGGAAACCCACGGAAACGTGGGGAGAATGTGCAAACTCCACACAGTCACTGATGAGCAGAATTGAGCCCGTGTTCCTGGCACTGTGAGGCAGCAGTGCTAACCACTGTCCCACCGTGCCACCCATATTAGATAGATGTAAGTTAAAAGTACACAAAATGCTTAATAGCAGCATAGTAAAAACTAATTACGGTATTGAGTTGCATTACTAGATGTGGGTAGTTGTTTCTTTCGTTAATCCTGCAAGTTGCAGTATTGCCCTCGAAAGGATACAAAAGAAAGCAACAGCAGCTGATTGGGAATCTGGAATTTAAGTTGTGAGGCAAGATTAAGGAAGTTGGGCTTGTTGACCTTGGGGTAAAAAGGAAATTCCAATATCTCAGTGAAATTTTCAAGGAGCGTATAATTGCATGGATGGGATTCCTTCAGGGATCCCACCTTTCCTGATTTAGTGGCAGTTTTACGTTGAGGCAAGCAGGCCCTTTGACGTGAATCCCACTTAATGACCTTTTCCTCCCAATGTTAATTTATAGATATATCAGATCGGGACACCCAAAATGTAACTAAATTTGATCTCATGCAGGAAGGGGGGGGGGGGGTGCGGGGTAAGGGGGGCCTCCATCAAAAGCCCCTTTCTATCTGGATGGGGCCTCCCCTGAAGGCCCTGTGAGCTCCATTTTTGGTTACTGATCGCCCTTTATCCGGGAAAGTCTAAAGACTTTGTGGCCTTTCGGTGCTACTGCGCCTCTGCCCTTGTTTCCTCCCCATTTTACAGGTACATAACCTAATTGGAAGGCAGGCCTATATCTGGTGCACGTTTGGACCCTGGGAATAGTTCTAGACATGAAAATACATTAGGCTTCTTCCACGGCTTACAAGGCCTCATTAAGGGAAATTGTTTTGTGTTTGGGAAATCTGGAAGAATGGGTTTCCTTCTTTCAGGTACTGTGGAGTTTAATAGCTCTAGGCCACAGCCCAGGAGTGAAGTGGAAGGAGGGAGAGATCTAAAACGCTGTGAGGAAGGGAGAAAGGGAGATCCGAGGTGATGGCGAGAGTGTAAGGAGATCAAAAAAGGGAGATCAGAGGCTGGAAGGGGGATCCAAAAGTATGGGGACTGATATGACATCAGAGGCTGGGGCGGGAGGCAGAAACTGGAAGCGTGGGGGGAGCTGCAGAGGCTGGGGCGGGAGGCAGAAACTGGAAGCGTGGGGGGGGGGGGGGGGGGGGCTGCAGAGGCTGGAAGGGCTGGTGGGAGAGATCAGAGGATTCAGCTGGCGAGTGTAACAGGGAGGGTCAGATTTGATTGAGGATTGTGGGGACAAGCATGATAGAGACGGTAATAGATATGGGTGGGGCTAGGGCTTGCTAGTCAACCATGAGAGTCCTGCTCTTCTTGGCCCACAAACAGTTCTGGAAAGGCAGGTGGATGCAGTTGCCCTTGCATCCCGAAGTCCAGGAAGCTGAGTTGATATGTAAAAAGGTACAGCCTTGAGACATGGAATCTGATTAAAACATTTATATTGACCACCTGCCGCCTGGGAGCAAGTTAATTTGCATCCTTTTTTCATCCCATCTCCTGTAAAACCCTCAGGTGAGTGGATTTGACGTGGGCTAGGTTTGAGTTTCAGATTTTTAACGTCCTGCCCGACTGAAATCCCCAAATTTCTGAGGGTTCAGATTGCCCCTCTGTGATATGAGGATTTCTCAGATAACACACCCAAGACAGGTGTTGTAAATCTGGCAGTTTCTGACTGAACATTTTCTGCATGAAGGCAGATTCGCTTCCCTCCATCTCGGGACCTCTGCTTGATAATTCCTGGAACACTGAAGCATTGTTTCCTAACAGCCATGTGGCGTATGCTGGAAAGTCATTAAAAGTCATCAGATGACAAGAGATCTCTAGGGCACTCCCTATATCACAGCCCAGAACTAATGCAGATTGACAGTTGACCTGACCTGTTAGCAGATGAAGTCGTGACTGGAATAAAAACTGACCAATCACCAAAAGAGTAAATAATGAACGGGCAACTGAACCACTGATTGACTTTATGCTGATTTGTTAAAAGAGACAACTTAGTTTTTATTTGATTACCTTTATTTCATTAACTTTCAGCAGATTTTCTCAATCGTGTTGTATAACTTTTTTAAAAGAAGTGAAAGCCGAGTTTTATTTGACCCTCATTCTGTCATGTTATGGTTCCAGGTGCAACTGATTGTTGTCTGATTTGTGAAACAGTTAAATCAAATGATTTTCAACAACAACTTGCATTTATATAGCACCTTCAATGTAGTAAACTGCCCCAAGACAGGGCGTAAGCAAACAATGTTTGACACTGAGCTACATAAGTATAGGTTGGGACAGATGACCAAAAATAGGCAGAGTGGTGTAGTGGGCAAAGAAAGCGGCGGGGAAGCCGCCATGTTATTTAGCACATAGCCAGGAAAAGTGAAGGGGCTGGCCCCATGATGTTACGGTCACCAGCAACTTTGGTTTCAAAAGATTGGAGCGCTCCTTTAAAAAGGCAAGGCGGCCAATGGCAGAGTATTTCAATAGCAGTAGGGAGGTCAACTTCGCAAGATTTTCCCAATCCAGGAGAAAAAGGTCTCTCTCTCTCTCAGGCCAACACCGAGGCACTAATCATTCTAAAAACAGCTCCACATGTCGGTTGTAGGCCACACCCTCCCACCATAGCCACACAACCCCACGCAACCGTTTGGATACTAAGGGGAAATTTAGCATGGCCAATCCACCTAACCTGCACATCTTTGGACAGTAGGAGGAAACTGGAGCTCCCAGAGGAAACCCACACAGACATGGGGAGAATATTTTAGCCAGGCATCCGATCAAAATCCACAAAGAAAGGCACCATCACCCTCATCTACAAGCGGAGGTTTTCAAGAAGCAGTTAGATATAGCACTAGGGGCGAAGGGGAACAAAGGATATGGGGGGAAAGGCGGGAACAATCTATTGAGTTGGATGATCAACCATGATCATAATATATGGCGGAGCAGGCCCGAAGGGCTGAATGGCCTCCTCTGCTCCTATTTTCTATGTTTCTGTGGAAAAGGAGAGGGAGGAAAGAAATTGGCGGCCTGTTTCACTACTTAATGGGATCTACAAAATTCTGCCCATGGTCCTCACCGATCGGGTTAAGTCTGCTCTGGAGTTGGTGATCCACCCTGAGCAGACCTACACCGTACCTGGCAGGAAGATCTCTGACAGCCTCACTCTACTCGGGGATATGATTGCCTCCAGTAGCAGTTTCCTCAGTGTCTTCCCCGTAGGAACACCCCATTTGAGCACAATGTCCTGCATCTGGTGGGGATGAACCTAAACTAAAGCCACTGTCTCTTCTGCACTACAGCTGCCTTGAAGGAGACTCTGATTTTTGTGTGAAGGAGCTGAAGTTGTGCGGGTCCTTCTCTCCAGCAGCCGAACTATGTGTAGGTGCTTGTTTGAAAGATCAGGCGATTAGTATAATGTGTGCACAGAAAGGTAAATCCTGCAGCCAGGCTAACTTTCACAAGAGAGTAATATATGTTTAGATTCCTACTGCAGAGAAAGAGCCTATTCAGCTTCAGATGAAGTTTTGGATTACATTGTCCGATACAGCAGCACTCCTCGAATGTTGCATTGAATGTTAAACTGGGGAGGCTAATGCTTTAAGACAGAGATAACATTTGAAAGGTATGAATAGGAGCACATGAATGAATACATTTGATAATTTAGTTCTAGGCTTTTATTCGTAAAAGCAGGTGCAAGTATTCTTATGCAGACCTATTAATTGCAACTTTGAATGGATCATTGAAGCCTCAAATCTCATCCTGTGTTTAAAAAAGCAGATAGATTTGAGTATTTTAAATTTATTTCTACCAGATACATAATCATAGTTTTGATGTTTTTGATTCTCCTTTGTGAGGATGTAAACAAAGCCTCTCATTAACTCGCATTTACAAAACGTGATAACACAGTGGCAAAAGCATTGACTGGCTCCCCAGTTCCTCCCAGCTTCTTTTCACCAAGTCAAGCTGCTCTACATCTATACTGGGAGGGGAAGGTCTCAAATTGCCTTGTTTGAATTGTAGAATCCTTACAGTGCAGCCAGAGGTTATTCGGCCCATCATGTCTGCACCCACCTTTCGAAAGAGCATTTCACCCAAGCCCACTCCCCCACCTTAACCCAATAACGCCTGTACAACTTTGGACACAAAGGGGCAGTTTAGCCTGGCCAATCCCCCTAACCTGCACATCTTTGGACTGTGGGAGGAAACGGGAGCACCGGGAGGGTGTCCAAGCAGACACGAGGAGTACTTGCAAACTCCACGCAGTCACCCAAGACCAGAATTGAACCCGGGTCCCTGGCACTGTGAGCCAGCAGTACTGTCCCATCTTGCTGCCCCATTGTAGAGAAGGATTCTGTTCCTACTGCAAAGAATGAGAGAATGCAACTATTTCACATATCGCAGAGAATGTTGGTTCACTCAGCAAGGTGGGGAGGAGGGGTGATGGGGAGGGGCCGCGATGTGGGTGGGATGGCTTCAGGTAAGAAAAGTCATTGGGGAACTTGGAGTCATGAACCACATGGATACCTCCACTGTATCCATGGCGCCTTGAGTGGCAGAGGGTTGCATAATGTCCTGGGGGAAGTGAGCAGTACAGCTACTTTGTATAATGGTGCTCCGACACAAAGAAGAAAGACATGAAGATTGATGGTAAGTGTAATGGGAGCAATTGAACCTCACTTCCAGGTCTGTTTGACCACTTATTGTAAAAGCTGCATGTTTTGCATCTGATTGAAATCGGGCCAAGGCGGTTGAAGTTGTCCATTAATGGAATTATAGCTGATCCATATTTTGAATTATTTATTTCAAATGTTAATTTATCTTCTGATTGAACAGGGCTGTTAGTGATAGTATCGTGCCTGCTGTTCATTTCCATTCTGTCACCATTTTGTTTGGCCACTGTCACCAACGGCAATGGTCTTCACGTGGAGCGTTTCTATGGATGGATTTGCACCGTTGTAGCGCATAGCTGTATGGCTGTTGCTGCCTCCACCGCCTCTGAGACCCACCTGAAGGGACAGGTTTTGCAGATGCTGAACTGTCAGAACTGCTCCTGGATGAGGTTTCTAACGGCTCTTGAAGGAGACAGAGACTGCCATCCAGACTGTCTGTTGGAGAGCTGAGTGGCTTGGCCTCCTGTGAAGTCCCAACAATGTGGGGTGGCACAGTGGCACAGTGGTTAGCACTGTTGACTCACAGCTCCAGGGACCCAGGTTCAATTCCTGCCTCAGGTGACTGTGTGGGTGGAGTTCTCACTTTCTCCCTGTGTCTGCGTGGGTTTCCTCCGGGTGCTCCGGTTTCCTCCCACAGTCCAAAGATGTGCAGATTAGGTGGCTTGGCCATGCAAATTGCCCCTTAGTGTCCAAAAGGTTAGGTTGGGTTACTGGGTTTATGGGGATAGAATGGAGCTGTGGGCTTAAGTCGGGTGCTCTTTCCAAGGGCCGGTGCAGATTCGATAGGCCGAATGACCTACTTCTGTACTGTAACTTCTAACTACCTATAAAAAGGGAAGATGGACTGGTGATTAATTCTCTGGTCTGGTGATGGAGAACATGGGTGGTTTTGCAGCAACAGGATACCTGAGCAATATTGCAGCCATACTTTGTCACAAATTACATGGGGAGGTGGTGAGGTAGTGGTATTATCACAGGCCTAATAATCCAGAGACCCAGAGTAATGTTCCGGGTTCAAATCAATTAATCTGAAATTAAAAGTCTAATGGTGACGACGAAACCATTGTTGTTAAAAATCCACCTGTTTCACTAATGTCTTTTAGTGAAGGAAATCTGCCATCGTTACCTGATCTGGTCTACACGTTACTCCAGTTGTGGTTGACCCTTAAATGCCTAGATGGGCAATAAATGCTCGCCCAGCCAGTGATGTCCACATCCCACGAATGACAGTGCTTTCCAGATCATAACTTATTGCTGCATTTTAAACAAGTTCTCAATTTTCTTGCTTTTTTTGGTCAAATATCTGTGCCCTCTCATTGCTGATACTTTCTGATTTTGGAATAACCAAAATCGGGAGCTTTCATATTTTGGAGAAGTGATGTATTGCGGATTTAATGTAGAGGAGAGAGTGATGTGCTGCTAGGATTGCCAACTGCAGTTAACTATATTCCTGGAGGACTATTAGTCAGCCAACACATTCATTCTTGTGACACACTGCCATCCGAAGCCAATCGGGAAGGAAAAGGACTCGTTCCCCGATAGGATCATGTTTGACTGTCAGCCAGCTTTTCTTTCCCCCCCATTTTCAATACTTATTGTGCCCAGTAACGAGAAACTTTCAAACAAAATGACAAAGAAAACTCTTTTTTAATGTCCTGATGATTTTTTTCCAAGGTTGCGCACAGCAGTGCCCAGGAGATTGATCTTAAATTCCTGTAGACGCCAGGCCAATTGTGGAGAGTTGGCAACTCAATGAGTTGTGTTTTCACCTTTGTTCGGCGAACGTCTTTTCCGTGCTTTCGATGTGTTTTCCCATTATCTCCGAACCAACGACAGAGGGTGTCAATTTTCAATGTGAACTTTGAAGAGCTAAAACGAGGTAAATAATCAATTGTTTTCACCGGCAAGGAGAGTACAGATTTAATATAAAAGAAAGAATTGCATTTACGTGTTGCTTCTCACAACTATCGAACATCTCAGAGTATTTTTTTCAAGGTATTTTTTGAAATATGAAAGAATGAAAGTCCCCATAGTCCCTGAGGACCATAGGCTGTTTTCCCTTTTTGAGACAGAGCCTAGTGGTGTTGATTTAACCTCAGGTGAGGGGCAAGGTTGAAAAGATGGGGCCTTCATGGATAACCTCAGATGGTATGGGAACTGAACCCGTGCTGTTGGCATCACTCTGCATCATGAACCAACTGACCAGCCAACTGAGCTAACTGACCTCCCAATTTTTGATGTGTAGTCACTGTGGCAAAAGCAGCAACACATTTGCGTTCAGCAGACTCCCACAATGAGCAACGTGATGATGACCAGATGGTCTGTACTTTTGTGGTGTTGATTGAGGGATAACTATTAGCAGGACACTAGGGATATCTCCCCTCCTCTTCTTCAAAATAGCAGCACCTGAGCATTTGCACCCACCCAGATACAACCTCCTTTTAACATCCCATCTAAGAAATGGCGCCTACGACTGTGCAACCCTCCCACAGTACCTCACTCGAGGGTCAATCTTGAATTTTGTGCGGCAAGACCGGAAATGAATCTGGAACCTTGATATTCCGATGTATGTGTGCTACTAACTGTGCCACTGTCCAAAAACAATTTTAAAATAATTTTTAAAAAGGTGAGGAATACTTTCTTTACACAGAGGGTAGTTCAGATGTTTAATTCTCTGCCTCAAAAATTATTGTTGAAGCAAAGTTCATAAATCCTTTTAAATTGAATAATTTCTTTCAATAAAAATAGATGTATTTAAAAAAATATTTTTATTCTCCTTTTTCACATTTTCTCCCAAAAATAGATGTATTAAAGGGTAGTGCGTTGGGCAGGAAAATGGGATTAGGATATGGAGCACAAAAGATGGTGCCGATTTGATGGGCCAGATAGTCCCACGCTTTGTTTCAATGTTCAATGTTTTCTGTAAAATAATATAGAGGTTTGGAGAAACCCTGACATTTAATTGTCATCTCCAAAAAGGTTTAACAAAATGCAATCTCCTCTAATGTTTTTGACTTTTGGTGAAAATGTGTTCCTTCAGTCTTCAAAGGGTTAACACGGAGGGCACACTTGGGCCTATGATACTGCTACTCTTAGGGCTTTCTATGTGTTGCCTTAGAGGAGCACTTGAATTAAATAAACTGGCTCATTATAGCTGGTAGTCAGGATTTCATAGACATTCATGTTACCAATCAAAGCACAGCCGTTTCCTATTAGAATCCATATGAAGAAGCAGCTCTATGTATTCTTGTGCTTGCACTAATCTACTCCAGTGGATTTCTATAGAGCCTATTCCTACAGCATACAGTCACTGTCATTACCCTTGATACCCCAGGGGCTTATGAAATTTGATCTGCAGATACCCAGGTGGTTCTGTTCTTCCCCGTGTGGAATTGAGACATAAAAGGCCAAGCAGGCCACAGGCTCGATCCCTAATCTGTATTCTGTTACCTGTCATCAGCCCAGGGAGCACTTAACGTGCCAAAATTGGCTTGGTGCCCTTAAGCTGAGAAAGGAAAAATAAAATCAGGCACAGTGGTTTCAGTCAGCAAATTGTAGCATATTTACTATATTTACTGTGACAGGGTAAAGCCACTGAATCACATGCTCAACAGTCAACAGTCATGACCAAGGTGTTGACTTTTTATGCAGGTGGGTGTAGGGAGAGGATTGCATAATCTGTGTTGATTATTCCATAACCTGGAGTCAGAAAGGAATCGGGGACAGCAGAGTGAGGGTAAATTGAGGCCCAGGCTTTGGGCCTTTCAATTATCTGGAGAAGGAGTCAGAAAACCGCAACAGACTTGGTTCAGTTTTCAAAACTGAAGGAAAAAGAATCAAACTGTGGGAGCACAGGAAGGCTGTGGGTTGACTGGCTGATAATATTGTTGCTGTGTTTCCCCATATCCTCAAAGTTAGGAAGTTAGTCTTGAAGTATTTGGTAACTTAAATTAAAGGAATTATAACCCCCTTCTAACACAATGTTATAAAACGGTAGGGGGCCGCAGCGGGGAATGCGTGATCGAGGCTTGAAATTGCCCCGTTTTCTGCAATGACGAGCTCCGCTCGGCCATTTTTAAATGGTGTCCCAATCTCTGGAGCCCCCAAGGCGATCCCCGATCCTCCCCAAGCCCCATGACACTATGGGAGGGTCCCCGGCCCCCTGGCCCCCCCTCAACACCCATGCAGGGCATCTCTGGTCTGATCGCCCACCAGCAACAAAATGCCAGTGTGGCACCTTGGCAGTGTCAACCTGGCACCATGGAAGTGCCCATGCCAGCTAACAGTGCCACCTGGGCACCTTGGCAGTGCCAGGCTGGCACACAGGTAGCGATGCCAGGCTGGCAGTGCCAAGTTGCCCATGTGGCGCCAGCAGTGCCTGGGTATCACCCTATCCAAAGGGCAATCACCTGGGACCTCTGATTCCCTGGGAGACCCCCACAAGTGCTGTTCCATCTGGTCCCTGTTTGTGGAGACCAGTACTGAACACCGCTCGCCACATGGGCGAGATTTACATTTCAACGTCTTGCGAGATCGCGTTAGATCTTGCGAGGCATTGTGAGCCGAGTAGATCCCTGGAGTGGGGTCTCCCGGCTTCTATCCGTCATGTTGCACTGCGCCATGCTGCTTTTTCGACACAGCGGGAACGTTGTATCGCGTCCAATATTTAAACTTTTAAACATCAACTGTCCCATTAACAGATTACATGTAGTTTCTTAACCTTAACACACTATTAAACAAAATTTTAACAGAACATGCAGCTCTCATGCCACTTTTGCAGGAGGACAAAGGCAATACTTGCATTTAAGAAGCAATTTTTCGTCTGATAATAATCTTTATTGTCACAAGTAGGCTTACATTAACACTGTAATGAAGTTACTGTGAAAATCCCCTAGTCGCCACACTCCGGTGCCTGTTCGGGTACACTGAAGGGGAATTCGGAATGTCTTAAATCTTTCAGGACGTGTGGGAGGAAATTGGAGCACCCAGAGGAAACCCACACAGACATGGGGAGAACGTGCAGACTCCGCACAGATAGTGACCCAACAGTGAAGCAACAGTGCTAACCGCTGCACTACCATGCAGTGTAGGGACATTCGTTCTGAAACCTTTTTATAAAACCTGCCTTGATGGCAACTTTCATGACCTCTGGGTCGATTTCCAAAGCCGTCTCCGCGTACTTCAAAACAAGATTTTCTCACTCTCCCTCTAAGTTCCGCCCAGCCCCATACACAAAAGAACAGGACCATGCTATTGATATGCAACTCCACTCCCATTGATGGACAAAGGGCCATCAGACGCTGCACAGCGTTATTATCTCGTCAGACACGAATGTCCCGAATTACAATGGATCTCGAGTGACTCACTCTTGCTGAACTGGGCCATCCTGTGTTTTCCTACTAATGAGTTTAAGTCTGAATGGAACAATGTAACACATGCCCGGTATGGACGCAACACTCCTCTGACTCTGTGCTAGCAGGTATTCTCCCCCTCAGTCCTTACTCCTAAATTTCTTGCTACATTGGGGTCTCATTTCTGGATACAATTTCCTAATATCTCCCTCGCGTAACAGTACTTGGTTGCTTACATTCCAGTTCATTGACTGTGTCAAGCCTCTAGCTTGACAGCTGAAGGCTTTCTCAAAGGAGGGATTGGCCTTGTTATTTGTGATGGCACTTGATGACTCCTGAAGTTCCTCCTCGAAAGATCAGATTCCCTGTCTGAGAGAAATCTTTCTGTACTGCATATCCTGCAACGTTTGATGCCTGAACCACATGCCTGTGCTGAAGGTCCATTAGCTTCATAGAGGCTGCTGGCAACAATCATACATTAAAGAGCAGGGATTCACCACTGAGGACCCACCTGTGGCCAAGGGTAACTATCTGGATGAGCAGAAGAGAGCCGAGCACAACCTCGCTGATGTTGTTGGTAGTGGCCTGGGGTCTCGGGGCTCCTGATCTGGGCGAGAGTGAGTGTGCAAAGTGACGGTTGCCAGCACAAGTGGCTCGCCTGGATGGCACTCTGAGAGAAGGAGAGGCAGTCATGTTAAGGGCGGGGGAGAGTTGTAACACAGACTCCCCATTGGGCTTAAAGGCACAGTGCAAGCTCTGACAGCCCAGCTGCATTTAGTGTGAAGGCATGACAGCAAAAAGATCTTGGGTTGTCCAAGGCTGCTGGGTATCAATTGTGCATACTTGTATCTCCATTCACTGACCTTGTGTCCTCTCACAGTCCTGCGGGTCAGGTCACTACAACCACTTGGCCATCATTGTTATGTCTCACCACTCTCAGCTGCATCACTCTCCAAGTCTGGATCGGGGAAACTCCCTCAATGGCAAGGGCTGGGGGTCGCGGTCAGGCAACCTGCGAGTTGACCCAGGTCGGCAGGCACAGTGATGGGTTGTCAGCTGCCAGGAGCATGAGATGGGGTTGTGGGGAGGGGTGGGGTGTTTGATAGTCCAGGGACTGATGACCTTACTGACTGTCGGTTTCTCTCCTTTACCACATTCTACCAAATATAAATGAATTATGGGATTGATCCGGCTGAGATGGCTGTCATCTTGATCGGCACAGGCGAGGTGGGCAGACGTCGCCGACTGCATTAAGACCAACGTAGACTGGAGCCTACACCACAGCGACACGGCACCACCACCACCCATCTGACTGAGAGGGGCCCAGGAGAATACACCAATGATGATCTAGGGTGTATAGGTCTCGATAGTCCTTCAATGAGCTGACATACATTGTGCGCTGCAAAAGACTGCCTCTCACCAGGGAGACAGTGCGGCAACTGTGTCAAATCCTCTCGGACCTGACACCCTGTGGAGGAGGAGGACACCCACTCCCAGTGGTCGTAAATGTCAAGGCTGCCCTCAGTTTCTGTGCCACTGGGTCATTCCGGGGATTGAGCAGGGGCCTGTGTGGCATCTTGCAGTCGTCAGCCCACAGTTGCATCTGGAAGTTGACGGATGCTCTTTATGCCCTTGCATCAGAGTATATCAACTTTGACCTGGACCAGACCCAACAAGATGCCCAAGCTGCAGGATTCATCACCATAGCCGGAATGCCCCAGGTCCAGAGGGCCATCCACGGCGTGCACGTCACCCTGTGCGCACCGGGGCATGAAGGAGCGCCCTTTATTCCTCGAATGTCCAATGGCTCATAGGGGACAAGAGATATCTGCTGAAGTCATGGCTGATGGTGACAATGCAAAGTTCCCAGACTGAAGTGGAATCCCGCTACAATGAAGCGCATGCTGTCACATGTACTGACATTGTGCAATCCAACGGGCTGCTAAAAATGCTGTTCCACTGCCTGGTCTGCTGTGACAGAGGGTCTCCTGCTTTATGGTGGTCTGCTGTGCCCTCCACAACCTGGCACAGCAGCCGGACAACATGCTGGACGAGCAAGAGGAGGAACATGCGGCCTTGTCTGAGGACCAGGACCAGGAGGGGGATCAAGCTCGAGGAAGATACGAAGGATGGAGGACAGGTGGCAGCCAGGGTCTGACAGGCCAGGAGTACTGGGGGTGGCTCTCATTGCCTCCAGATTCACTTGAAAGGAGGGTCTGTGTCCGTCAGCTCACCAACCACCACCCCCCTCATCATACCGTCCCTACCCAGATTATCCAGTTCCTTCTTCCCTGATCACCCTCTTCCCCCTCTCCCCTCAAATGGTCCAGGGGACATCACATCAGGAAGATGGGCCTCGGTTTGCACTGTCAGTGGTTCACTATTAAAGGCAGGAGGGTGATAACCACTGGTTGTGAGGAAAGCTGAGATGCTCATTAGGTTCTGATCATGTCTGACTCCTCTCTTTCTGCTGACAGTGTGCTCACTTCCATCCTCATGCCTGAGGGTGAGTTGGAGGTATTTTTGTTGGACCACTGTTGGGGGTGGGGGTCCAGTGAGTGATGGGATTACATTCCAGGATGTCTGTCACTGTGGGTTTCATGGGCTTTCACTGGTGTCATCTCTTGAGGGGCCTGTAGCAGGAAGTGAGTCTAGATGGGGAGAAGTCCCTCTCTATTGTAAAGCTTTAAATGGCAGAAGTGTTACATGTTTCAGGTGTGACATATGTTAATGTTGAACGCTTCATGTGATAATTATCCATTCCCTAACTACTATTACTGACCTCACCAGTGCCCACTCAGTGCTCCTATAACATCTTAATCTTAAGTGGCCTAGTGCTATGTCTAAGTGTCTCTGCAGGGTGCATATCGGGGGTGGAGGTGGCCTGCTGTCTTCCTCGCCTCGTGATCATTGATGCCTTTGGTGGACATCCTCTGGAAGGTCTGGAGCCGGAGGGCCTTGGCCTACTTACCGGTGTCACAGATGTTGCTGTGCCACCTTGTTCCAACTGCTACCCTTGAGATGTCTTGGTGTCAGGAGGGGAGATGTCAGAAGGACTTGAGGCAACCAGAGTCTCCTTGGTGGAAGATCCCGGGATGGGCTCCAGCGCTTCTTCCACCCTCAGGGTGCTCGTGTGCCCCTGGGTGACTCCATGGGGTGGAGGAGCAGCTGGAGTGAGCTCCAGAAGCCTCTGAATCATACGGTGTTGCCAGTCCTGGAGTCCTGCAATAGTCTGCAGAATAGTGTTGAGACCCTCAGTGATCGTCCTCTGTGACTGGCCATGCTCTGCAGTGCCGCAACAATGTTGACCTACGTCTGGGACACGTCCCTCAGCAACTGTGACATGATATCGAGGTCATCTCTAGCAGCTCACGGAGAACCTTGTCCAGATGCTTGGCATCTGTCTGAGACCCAGCTGACTCCTGGGATCCAGCAGATCTCTGATTGCCATCTCCCTTTGAAGTCCCTGCCTCTACCTGATGTGCATCAACAGCTATGTGGTGCTCACCAGATAGTGACCCAGAAGCCTGTCTTGTAATCCCACCCATTGAGATGTGTGTCTCTGCAATGATGCAGGTGAAAGCTGTGATGCATTGTTGGTTTTCTCCTCAGACCTCTCCTCCAAGGTGGTCTCGGGTTGGGGGGGGGGGGGGGGCAACTCTGGATGGCCAGTCTCATCAGATGGTGATCCTGCAAGACAAGGGACATTGGCTCAGTGACAGGAGAGGAGAGGGTCTGGCAAATCAATAACTCACTTCAGACAGGTCATCTGAATGAAGGGTGGAGTGGATCCTCACTTCTCTGGCAAAGGCCAACCTCGCGTTTGGTGACTGCTCTCTCCTTGGCCACCCCCACGATCTCCAGCGCCCTTTCCACATTGGGGGCAAGGACTCCCAACTCAGGTGACCCATCGCCGTCTTCTCCCTCTCCCTCTTATTATGGTCTATCCCCTCCTGCAGGGACAAAAAGGGGATATTGTGAGCCAGACGCCTGATGGTGCAAGGGCTCGATTGCAATTGGCATGTGTGGGCACCGAAGTTGGATGGAAAGAGGTTGTGGTGGTGAGTGCCGTGTCTGCCTCTCCTCCACAATGTCCAGAAGCCTGGGCAGGTCTGAATCCAGAAATCGAGGAGCATGTCTATACGCTGACATTCTCCTGCCTTGACCAGAAGTGAGTGCTGAGGGACCGTTTAAAAGCAGCCCCTCCCTTGTTTAGCAGTGAACAGCTGAGCGATCCTCATCCAAATAAACCCTGCGATTTCCATCCAAAATAACACTTAGTCATTTTTCGGGAGAATCTCGTCCTTTTCTTTAAGGAAATTAGCTCTTCGTGGTATTCTGAGAAATAATCTGAATAGATTTTTAGTAAATTTTACTGTATTGACTTTAAATGAACCTAAAAATTTTACAGTTTCTCCGTTCAATCATAACCATCTTTGCTTTGAAGACTGAGAGAAATGTTAATTCAGAAAGAATGAAATTCAAGATCTTGGTCAAATTTGTTTTTCAACATGAGTGATGTCTGTGCTGAGACATGGAACACTTTCCCCTTTATTATATTAACTTTTCCCAGATTGGATTGCAGGGAAAGCTCTTTACGCTTTACCCCACAAGAACACTTTAATTCCCTAATTTATAAACGCTCTAATTTTCCAATGGTTCTCAAGCGCTTGAAATTAATATTATAGTATTGGGCCACACGGTTTCTAAAGATCTGTGCGATCTTGCTGTGTACAATTTGGCTGCCGTATGTCTTTCATTAAGAATGTGATAAGACTTGAAAAGCGCCTCGTTGGCCGTCGAGTGCTTTGAAAGGCGCTGTATGAATGCAAGTCCTTTTCCTTCTTCACATTCCTTGCTATTAGTGAACCAATCCAATGATGAGGTCATGGATTGAATGAATCCCAGCCGTAATCTCTTGCATCATCTCAACCCTAGACCTGACATTACCCGTTGGAATTGTTTAAATGAACAGAGGGATCAACCGATAGAAGATTTTTAACTTTTGAACGCAGGCCTGCATTAAGGAGCCGTTATCTGCCTCGATTAAAAAGTGCTGTGAGGCCAGGCATTTAACGCAGTGACAATTTAAAAACTTTTTTCCTGACATTTCATAGTTGGCAAGCTGAATTAAAGTTGTGAGCTTCACATGGCATTCATTCTCAGCTCTTTTTAGTTCTTTTGGAAATGTGCTATTAGTTAGCAAAATCGGTTGTGTTTATGTGTAATTGTGGCCTGCAAAGAGCCAGACTATTCTTTCCTCTGACTTTGGCCTGGAGGAAGGCGGAAGAGTCGTTTGGTGTTTTGATGACCTTTTGGATCCGCTGTCAGTTGGCTCATATCCTTTCACCTTGAGCAAAGTACATTCAGTCCCATTCTCCGTTTTCCCCTCCCCCATCCTCATCCTGGGCTAATTGAAATGCAGTGTTAACTCGTTGCACAGCCCATTTCACTCTGAACATCCAGTTTTATATTTTAAAATGTGCCTTCATTTCCTTTACACCAGTTGGTTGTGTCGTTATTGAATTGGTTTAAAGTCAATTTTCTCCCAATTTATGAATGAATTGACGGTGGTTATCAGTCAAGTGAGTGTAGTGTTTTTTTCATATAGATAAAAGTGCATTTTTTCTCCCCCATTTTAGAACTGAAGCTGATTATTGCTTGATTATAATTCCCTGAATAGGGCCAGCCTCTCCGCTTTCTCACCCAAGTAGCCAATTTTCAGCGGCGATCCAAGAATTAGTTAACAATTGATTTTTCAGTCGCGAGCATAGTTAAAATTGGCCCTCACCTGTTGCTTATGCGCGTGGACCTGGCACTAAGGATCATTGAGAGTGCAAAGTTTGATTGATCCTTCCCTCCCTCCGCCAAGGGTACAGGGATGAGGGGATGGATTCTCCCTTCCTGCGTCTGCTGACTGCAACGAAGGATCCATGGAGTTCCACGACGGAAACATCACCGCCACACCCGCACCAATTCCGCTACTGGCGCCGCGTGAAACACCTGTGGAACACACGAAAAATGGTGGGAGAATAGCTGGGTCTGTGCTAGACACGCAGGGCCTAAGCTGCAGCCGCGCATACACGTACACCCCTCACGCGCACCAATCGCGCCCGAAATAGATGACGCCAGTTGTGCTGGACTGCGTATCTGTCCACCCCGACCCCACAGCCCACCTCACGGTCACCCCCCACTACTCCCCCAGCCCTGGCAGAAGCCCGCTGGCCAGCTGCACGATTGTCGGCAAAGTATGCGGGTACTGGACACTGTCATTACGCCCTCTCTCTCTTTGTCTCCGCAGCCACCACGCCAGGCTCACAACTGTTGAGATCACACGTGCCCGCGCCGTCGGGAACTCAGCCCATGGAGGCAGAGCATCGTGGGTGGGTCTGCTAATGAGATGCGAACACGGTTGCAACTACGTGCGATACGCATCGCAATGTCGCTGATCTGGAGGGGGCGGAGCATCGCGATTCAGCATCACACCAGCACCTGCAGCGATTTTGGCGTCAGAAGCTATTTTCCGCCCAATCGCCTTTCCCGATTTTGGCGTCGGGCAATGGGGAATCCCACCCGAGCTATCTCTCTCTCTCTCTCTCTCGCTCTCTCTCTCTCTCTCTCTCTCACACAACCCTGCTAATCAGTTAACTCAGTGTACATCAGAAGTTGAATCTGGAGCTTTCTGGTCTGAATGGCTCAGTTGAAGACTTGAAGATTGTTTTTACTATTCATCTGATCATCCTAATCAGTAATTATGTTATATTATTGTTTATTCAGTTAGATTTAACATGTTCCCTCTCTGACTTCTTTCTATGGCATCAATCTGCAAGGCATTGGATTATTTGTGTTTTAGTGCCTCACCCAAGTGATTTTTAAAATGTATTCATGGGATGTGGGTGTCATTGTCTGGGCCAGCATTTATTGCCCATCTCTAATTGCCCCTCCACTGCATGGGTTTGCTAAGCCATTTAAGGGTTAACCACATTACTGTGGATCTGAAGTCACTTGTCGGCCAGATTAGGGGCAAAATTCTCCCCTACCCGGCAGGGCGGGGGTCCCGGCGTAGCGGAGCGGCGCCAACCACTCCGGCATAGGGCCTCCCCAAAGGTGCGGAGAATGGGGCTAGGCCCGCGTCGGAGTGGCTCCCGCTCCGCTGATGGCACCAAAACTGCCGCCAACAGCCTTTGGCGCTACGCCGCCCGGCATCGGGGCTGGCCGAAAGGCCTTCGCCGGTCCGCGCTTGCGACGCACGTCAGCGGCCGCCGACATCACCACTGGCGCATGCGCGGTGGAGGGGGTCTCTTCCACCTCTGCCATGGTGGAGGCCATGGCAATGGCGGAAGATAAAGAGTGCCCCCACGGCACTGGCCCGCCCGCCGATTGGTGGGCCCCGATCGCGGGCCAGGCCACCGTGGGGGCACCCCCTGGGGTCCGATCGCCCCGCACCCCCCCCCAGGACCCCAGGGGCTTGCTCGCGCCGCCAATCCCACCAGTACAGAGGTGGTTTAAACCACGTCGGCGGGTTTGGCCTGTCAGCAGCGGGACTTCGGCCCATCGCGGGCCGGAGAATCACCGCGGGGGGCACGCCGATTGGCGGGGTGTGATTCCCGCTCCAGCCGATTCCCGTGTGGGGGAGAATTCCGGCCACGGCAGGGGCGGGATTTACGCCGGCCCCGGGCAATTCCCCGACCCTGTGGGGGGTCGGAGAATTCCGCCCCAGGTTCGGGTGGCAGATTTCCTGATTTGTACGATAATGGTTTCATGGTCATCGTTAAGCTTTTAATTCCAGTTTTTGTATTTACTTATTAAATTCAAAGTTCACCACCTGGAATTTGAACTCAGGTCCACAGAGCATTACCCTGGGTCTCTGGAGTACTAGCCCAGTGACAATGCCACTTTGCCACCGATTTGCCTCCTCACCTATCTACTCAACCCCGTAAGAGACTCAATCTGCAGCTGAACCTCACCTTGTCCAAAGACGGTCTCTATACACCAGAAATCTCAACAGTTTGCACTAGATGATGATGAGGAGTAACTGGATAGGAGAAGACTAATTCTTCATTTCCTAATCCAAGAGCATTGAGGCCAATTGTAGAATCTCTCGTATCATGTAGACTCATTATTCAGCACACCCAGAGGAGTGGAAATGGGATCTTCCTGGCTCTTCTACTTGCCACGCAGTTGATAAACTCCGAGGGAATTAATATTTGCAACGTCACTATGTAATCTGGTACTGGTGCGCTGAGTGATTCACAAAATGCTGCTCGGACTTTTTACAATTTGTTTCTGTTAATTGTATCTGATGCATCAAATGTGATGCCAAGCAATGGCTGCAACCACTGGATACAGCTACAGTGATGGATGCTGAGAACGTACCAGCTTAAGTACTAAAGACTTGTACTTCAGTACGAGCCATGTCCTAGCCAAGCTATTCCAATAGAGCTACAACATTGGCATCTAGACAACAATGTGGAAAGCTGCCCAGGTATGATCCATCTATAAAGAGAAGGACAAATTCAGGGGCTGGTTTAGCACAGGGCTAAATCACTGGCTTTGAAAGCAGACCAAGGCAGGCCAGCAGCACGGTTCAATTTCCGTACCAACCTCCCCGAACAGGCACCGGAATGTGGCAACTAGGGGCTTTTCACAGTAACTTCATTTGAAGCCTACTTGTGAAAATAAGCGGTTTTCACTTCATTTCATTTCATTTCCTTATTGGCTGATTACTGCCCCATCTGTCTATTCTCGATCATCAGAAAGGTGATGGAAGTTGCCATTGCCAGTGATTGCTCAGCGATAATCTGTTCCTCAGTGCTCAGTTAGGATTCTGCCAGGTCCACCTGGCTCCAGACCTCATTACAACCTCAGTTCAAACATGGACCAAAGAGTGTTCATTTCAGAAGTAAAGGGACAGCGACTGCTCTTGACATCAACAGGTTTCGGGAGGGTTGTGACGCGATCGGTCACGATGTTCCCTTAAATGTTGTGAGGGTTCCCTTCTCTTACCAGATTCCCACCAGAGAACCTATGCAATCTTCATTAGTGTCACAAGTAGGCTTACATTAACACTGCAATGACGTTACTGTGAAAATCCCTTAGTCGCCACAATCTGGCACCTGTTCGGGTACACAGTGGGAGAATTCAGAATGTCCAATTCACCTAACAAGCACGTCCTTCAGGACTTGTGGGAGGAAATTGGAGCACCCGGAGGAAGCCCACGCAGACATGGGGTGAACGTGCAGACTCCAACCACCTCCCCTTGATGTTCAAGAGGACTAAGATCACTGAATCCCACACCATCAACATCTTCGCATTACTATTGGCCAGAAGCTTAACTTAGCAATATAAATACGTTGGCCATAAAAATGAAAACCTTGTGGCACTCCAAAGGCTGTCGTTTGCCTGGATGTGTAGCTCCAAAATTACTCAAGTGGTTCAATGTCATCCAAGACAAAGTAATCCACTGGATCAACAGCCCATCCACCACCTTAAAGATTCCCTCCTTCCAGCGTCCCACAACAATGGACTTCAGTGATTCAAGAAGGTAGCTCAACATCATCTTCTCAAAGGTAATTAGGGATGGGCAACAAATACGGGCCTTGCTAACGATGCTAATATTCCATGAAGTAATTTTCAAAAACACGTTGGCCACAATGTGTACCGTCTACAAGACGCACTCCCTAACTCACCATGCTCCTTTGATAGCACCTTCTAAACCCATTAACTCTACCACTTCGGGGATGGCACAGTGAAGCAGTGGTTTGCACTGCTGCCTCACAACACTGAGGACCCGGCTTCGATCCCAGCCCCAGGTCACTGTCCTTGAGGAGTTTGCACATTCTCCCCGTTTCTGCATGGGTCTCATGGATTGGCTACGCTAAACTGCCCCTTCATTGGAAAGAAATTATTGGGTACTCTCAATTTATGAAAAAAACCCTACCACTTAGTAAAACAAAGGTAGCATGTGCCTGGGAATGTTAAGTTCTGAAAGTGCCAATTCAAGTCACACACAATCCTGATCTGGAATAAAATCACTGTTCCTGCACTGTTGCTGGGTGAAAATACAGGAACTCTCTCCCTCACAGCATTGACGATGTATCGATACCACTGCAGCGGTTCAAGAAGACTGCTCATCACCTCACTCAAAAGAACAATTAGAGATGGGTAATAAATACTAGCCTTGCTAGCAATGCTCAAATCCCATAAACAATTTTTTAAAAGGCCTACTGCAAAAACACCTTTGGATGTATTACATAGCTCACTTCAACGTTGCTGTTTGCTTAAGTCAAGATTTTTACTAACTACTATCATCTGCTTCAACCCTTCTATGATTGCAATCTGTTATTTGTTTATCTGCCTCTAGAATCTTACGAGTGTAAACACTTCTTGAGCAAGATCGGCCTATTGTAAATGCTACCGTAAGCTAGCAAGCTTTACACCTTGTCCTTTTAAAGTACTCCTTATCTATAGTTGTACACATTACTTTTGTGAAGGAAGAGACACATTGCTTCTAGTAAGGCATATTGAAGCACAGTGGTAAGAAAAAATTGCTTTGACGTGGGTGGTTTTGAGGCTACCGTTTTTACAATTGTTAAAACCTTCATAAATTCCGCAAGAAATTCTCTGGAGAGTAATTCATCTCCTGACTCCCCAAAGCCTGTCCCCCATCTACAAGCACAAGTCAGGAGTGTGATGGAATATTCCCCACTTGCCTGGATGAGTGTAGCTCCTACTACATTCAGGAAGCTCGACACATGCCGCAGTGGTTAGCATTGCTAACTCACGGCGCCGAGTATCCAGGTTCAAACCCGGCCCCGGGTCACAGTCTGTGTGGTGTCTGCGTGGATTTCACTCTCACAACCCAAAATGTGCAGGGTAGTGGATTGCCCACGCTAAATTGCCCCTAAATTGTACCATCTACAAAAGGCACTGCAAGAACACACTAAAGCTCCTCACACAGCACTTTCTAAAGTCACGATCACTGCCATCTAGAAGGGCAAGTGCAGCAGATACATGGAACCTACAAAACACTCACCCTGGACCTGCCACCCTGCAGCACTGAATTCTCCACCCTCTATCTGTGTCTATTCCCTCATACCACAACTACCCTGACTTTACCTCCAGCACAACACCGTAGAAACCATTGAAACAGCTTTCTAAGACACTTGCTCGTCTCCACTTTCCCAGGCACTCTCCCCCCCCCCCCCAACCCCGCCGTGCCCATCCTACAACCACCCCACCCTCGCCTCATTTCTCTGCTTAGCCTGCCTCCCATGTCCAGCAAGGTGTAGCTTTTGCTGCCATCACCATATATGTGTGAAGTTATGCAAGATCCCCAAGAAAGTGAAGGCAGCAGCTACAGTCCTCAAAGTCATGGAAGAGACAAAGCTCGCCAAGTCCAAGCCACTTATCTACAGTCGTAAAACCGAATGCTCTAAATACTTGCTGGCATGAAACTTAATTTGGAGAGAGAATTTAATTCCGGTGAGGTGGCCTTTTAAAGATCATGGGTGAAATGTTAATGCCTGTAAATGGCGTTCCTGACATTGTTGATCGGGAAACCTGATCCACCTTCAACCTGCCTTAAAGGTCGGGAGATCAAAATTCAGCCAGTCTATCCCACCATCGAGAAACAGACTCCCGCCACATTAATTATCCCTGCCCGCCAGGATTCCCCCTGCTGGTGGGAGCGGAAACTTCTGCCCATTGTTTCTGTTTGATTGAGCTGGCTTTATTCCAAGTAGTAATCCCTTCTTCAGCATTTGTTGGCATATCATCAGAAGCGGTTGTTCAAGCCCTGATTTCTCACATTTTGTAGAGCTGTCTTCTCTTAATCAGCTGTTTCGAGCTAGGAATAAAATAAGAAACCAGTGATGCATTTGTGATTTGCATTGCAGATATTCAGAAAGACTGATTAGGGGAGAAAGCTACTGTATACCCTTCGCTCATGTGCAGGTTCTAGAACTGTAAACTTCCCAGTTGTTTATTGGATAACTACAACTTCTGGAGTCATACAGAACAAGGCAGGTCCTCGATCGATCTTTAGTTTTTGCTGATGTGGGTAATAGGAATGGCATCCTGATAGTTGGGAAGTATGGGCGGGAATCTCTCAGCCCAGGGCCGAGCGTGAATGGCGCCACGCTGCCCTGACGCCGGCACAACCATCGCAATTGGCTCCCGCATGGTTGGCGCGGGGCCGGTTGGGGGCCGACCTACGTGGCCGGCCTGCTGATTCTCGGCCTGGGATGGGCCGAGCGGCCATCGTAAAAACGGCAAGTTCCGCCGCCGCTGTCCACACCTGCTCTCAGCCGACGGGAACTCAGCGTGTAAGGGTCGGGGGGCGGCCTGTGGGGGGGTGGTCCAACCCTGGGGGGTGGGCCTTCCGTGTGGCCTGGTCCGCGATCGGGGCCCACCCATCAGCGGGCCGGCCTCTTGGGCTGGGGGCTTCCTTTCTTCCGCGCTGGCCCCTATAGTCCTGCACCATGTTGCGTCGGGGCCAGCGCATTGAAGAAAGCAACTGCACATGCGCGCGTTGGCGCCAGTGCCCGGTTCACGCCGGGAGCAGCAGCTGGAGTGGCGTGAACCGCTCTAGTGTCGTGCTAGCCCCCTGTAGGGGCCAGAATTGCTGATCCTGAGGCCATGTTGACGTCGTCGAGAAATGCAATGGCGTTTCTGACGGCGTCAACACTTAGCCTCAGGATCACAGAATCCCGCCCGGTGTTTCCCGGGGTGTTTATTTTCTGTAATCTACTTTGATGCAAGTTATAAAATGCGTTTTTTAAAAATATAGGAATTTCATTGAACTTAGGAGATGGAACAGGTAATTCGGTCCTTTCAGCCTGTCTCTGGGAGCATTACACTATTCCTCAACACCGCTTGACTAGGAAATCAGGCGGATTTGCCATTCTAAATTATTGTCTGGTCACCCGTGTTGCAAAGTGTTTATATTGTACTTCTATTGAAACCAATGAAAACTCAGGGTCAAATGAACAATTTTCAAGGTAACAAATTGACCAATTAAACAATTTAACAAATCAAATAAGGTGAAAGTCCCTTAAAGGGGTTACTGTCACAAACCATAAAAATATTCAAGGAAACCCATCAAACTTTAAATGAAAATGTGGTTCTGGGGGTCTGCAACACACCTCAGCCCCTGCAGTGCCCACCACGCATGGCAGGCCTCCCCTTTTAGTGACATCTGACAGCGAACATATCTGCGGAAGAGGGGCAGACAGTCGAGAAGGATGAAGCCCTCACCTACCCGTGGCCAGGACCTATAAATGGCCAGCTTGTCTTGGCCCAGGAGCAGGCCCACAAGGAGGTCCACTTGGTTGGTTTAACTCGGAATGTGGCGACTAGGGGCTTTTCACAGTAACTTCATTGCAGTGTTAATGTAAGCCTACCCGTGACAAGACAAAATTATTATTATTATCTTGCCTTCTCACCCCCTCCCTGCACCGGGTGCCTGTAAATCTGCAGCGTGGGGCTGAAGGGCAAAAAGAAAGTATCAAATTTTTCAGAGAGCTACAAAGCGGGTGCAGTCTATGGCAGCTTACCTATAGATCTATGGGGCTGGATTCTCCGACGCCTTGCCGGGTCAGAGAATCGCTGGGGGCCGGCGTGAATCCCGTCCCCTCCCAAAGTCTCCGGCACTGGAGATTCGGCGGAGGAGGGAATCGCACCGTGCCAGCCGCCGGCCCCCCCCCCCGGCGATTCTCCGGCCCGCGATAGGCCGATGTCCCGCTGCTGTAATGCCGGTCCCGACGGCGTGAATCAAACCACCTCCCTTACCGGCGGGACTGGGGCGCGGGAGGGCTCCGGGGTCCTGGGGGTAGGCGCGGGGCGATATGGCCCCAGGGGGTGCCCCCAGGGTGGCCTGGCCAACGATAGGGGCCAACCGATCCATGGGTGGGCCTGTGCCGTGGGGACACTCTTTTCCTTCCGCGGAAGTGACCCTCTCCCCAGCACATGCGCGGGGATGACGTCAGCAGCCACTGACGCTCCCACGCATGTGCGGACTTCCGCCAGCCGGCGAAGACCCTTCGGCCCTGGCTGGCATGGCACCAAAGGCCTTCCACGTCAGCCGGCGGGACGGGAACCACTCCGGCGCGGGCCTAGCCCCTCAAGGTGAGGGCTTAGCCTCTAAAGGTGAGGGCTTAGCCCCCTAAAGGTGCGGAGAAATCTGCACCTTTGGGGTGGCCTGACATCAGAGTGGTTCACGCCACTCCATGGCGCCGGGATCCCCCGCCCCGCCGGGTACAGGAGAATCCAGCCCATGGTCTCCACAAGGCTGCAAAAGATGCAGAATATCGTGGATGGACAGGCTAGCTTCATCAAATGGTCTTCCATTGAAAAGTAGACAAGTATCACTCATTGTCAAGATTCAGCCAGCCAGTAGGTACTTAGGAAAAATCCAGAAGGGCTTAGGTTACCTGTAAAGCTGCAATGCCAAAACATCATGAACATTGGGCTTGAGCAGTAAAATTAAAGTAAAGTTGAGCAAATTAGCATACTAGCAAACTATACCAAGGATTCTAGACTCCCCTTGCAGGAAATTAGAGGGTGAGTCAATTCTGGGTCTCTCTCCGAAAGCCCATTTGAGACGATTGTTAGAATCCTGGGAAAGGCCACTTGTCTGCCATGGAAGCTGAGTTCCAGGGAGGTCTATGGGAATGAGGGGAAGGAATAAAATTCTGCACAAAAAAAAGAAAAACTGTAAAGGAGTGTCATAATTCCACAACATCGCAGTGCATTCAAAATCATTTGTATTTATTTTGCCAAACCTGGGTTTTAATTTCCTCCTTGGTTCCCCTGCGGGTGAGGTAGGTTATGGAGAACATTTGCTTTGCTGATCCACTAGAATGAAGTTTATCAAAGGCCGGGTCATAGCTACACCTGTTGACACAGGCAGATGGCCAATCATTGCCTTTTCAAAAGACAAGTGAATACTGTCTTTAGAGTGTGAATTTGTTGGTCATTTCAGCAATTCTAATAAAGAGAAGTGTTTATTTAGTTCAGGTAATACCTTTCAGTTTAAATAATTTTATTTCGTAAGTTATGAGAGCCAAGAGAATTACAATTCATTGTGGAAAAATAAGCTTTAGAAGCAGTGGAATCCAACTCTCTCCTATACAACCCAATAACTAAGAGTTGGTTTTAATTGAACATGTTACACTTCAGTGGCATCATGTCTGTTGTATTGTCTCAACCTTCCTTTGTACAGTATCTTGTGGAAATTTAATGAGGTGCTGTCATTTAGTAACTGTGGACCATAGGACACTTTCCCCAGGTTTGTTAGCCAAAGAATTTTATGGTCATTCCAGGACTGGAAGTTGCTGTGTGAAGTTTAATTTGAAAACCACATTGCAGAAATTGCACGCATTCCCAGGCAGTCATTAAATTGAGGGACACAGCGCCTAATGTCTGTCCTGGGAGTGATACCTCATTTACATTCGCAAAGCACAGGAATAGAGTCCTTCAATGATTCTGTACTTAAAGACAATTTAACAATTGCCTTTAATATGTTCCGGTGCAAGTTTGAAAATGTTAACATTTAAACGTGTGACATTGCCCCCTCCCCCACTGCCCCTATTTGTAGATGTTGAGGCCAATTGTAGCACCTGCTCGCTCCCGATTCTCACACCCGAAGAGAGCCACTAACCGAGACCCGGAACTGAACATGAGACTTTCTTGGTCCATGTGGTTTGGGACTAAAAGTGGGAATTTAGCTGCATCTGTTGGTCAAGAAGAAACCTGGGAGAAATCAATGATTCCTGCAGATGCACAATTAACTAACATGAAATGAAATGAAAATCGCTTATTGTCACGAGTAGGCTTCAAATGAAGTTACTGTGAAAAGCCCCTAGTCGCCACATTCCGGCGCCTGTCTGAGGAGGCTGGTATGGGAATTGAACCGTGCTGCTGGCCTGCCTTGGTCTGCTTTAAAAGCCAGCAAATTAGCCCTGTGCTAAACCAGCCCCTGCTAAACCAGCCCCATATAGACATAATAATAGACATAATAATAGACATAATACCAGCTTGGAGTGACTTCCACTTGAGTAAGCACAGTGCAGTATATGATAGATAGAACAGAGATCAGGCAATAATGTTTAAAAACTGAATACAATCCACCCATAAATATCTCTCGACATTTATCCCATTTGCAAGTATTTCTTTAGCTGGTATTGGATGAGGTCATGAACAGCATGAATCCAATTCCCAAATTAGTCTTTTAAAAATAAATTTCAAGTACTCAATTCGGGCAGCACGGTAGCATGGTGGTTAGCATAAATGCTTCACAGCTCCAGGGTCCCAGGTTCGATTCCCGGCTGGGTCACTGTCTGTGCGGAGTCTGCATGTCCTCCCCGTGTGTGCGTGGGTTTCCTCCGGGTGCTCCGGTTTCCTCCCACAGTCCAAAGATGTGCGGGTTAGGTGGATTGGCTATGCTAAATTGCCCTTAGTGTCCTAAAAAATAAGGTTAATTGGGGGGGGTTGTTGGGTTACTGGTATAGGGTGGATACGTTGACTTGAGTAGGGTGATCATTGCTCGGCACAATATCGAGGGCCGAGGGGCCTGTTCTGTGCTGTACTGTTCTATATTCTATCAATTCTTTTTTTCCAATTAAGGGGCAATTTAGTGTGCCCAATCCACCTACTCTGCACATCTTTTGGGTTGTGGGGGTGAGACCCACACAGACACGGGAAGAATGTGAAAACTCCACACAGACAGTAACCCGGGGCCGGGATCGAACCCAGGTACTCGGCGCCGTGATGCAGCAGTGCTAACCACTGCACCGCCATGCGGCCCAGGCAGGCTCTTTCAACCAAAGGGGCAGCCTGCAAGTAGCTGATAGCATCTCCATTCGGTGGGGGATGAGAAGATGCTGCTGGCAAAATGGCTGCTCACTTTCGAAATCGCCTCTAATTGGGGACCTTAGTTATCATAATTGGCTGTCGGCTTCTGTTGAGGGGGCCTCCGATCCATATCCCTGTCTGCTGCCAGAACACTCCCCCAACAATGGGGATACATCAGGAGTAGTCCAAACCTAACACTCCAGGACTGGAAAAGTCCTCCCACCATTTTGCTTCAACAAACCCAGAATTTACTCCATCCATTTCCACTGTTTGACACAGCTGGATTTCAGAAGACAATTTGGATGTTGGTTTTGTTTGCTTATTTAATTTTTCTTCAATTTCTTTTTGAATTTTGGTTAATGTGTTGCTCTCAATGGGTCTGAAATTGGGTGATGCTGCGGAAGAAGTGATGTAACATCTCTATTAAAAGAGGTAACCAAAATCTCATCAGGATCTGGCCAGATATCAATGTCTGTGACCAATTTGAAAAATACCTGATCTGTGCAGGAAACATGGAACTGAGGCCTGGCAGTCCCTACATCCCCACCAACATGGGAAATAAATCCTGCTTTCCAATCCAAGGCCTTGCCATAGCCTGAGTCCAATGTAAGATCTTAAGATTCTTGTGTGACAAAAAAAATATTTTTCTAAGTCTAATTGGAAATTCATTCATGGATTAACAGGTTAAAAGTCACAGAAATAATACCCCATCTGAATAACACATGATTGCATTAAATATTCATCCATTCACTTGGGCCTTGGACACCTTTTCAGAGGGGAGTCGAGCCTCTCAATTCAAATATAAACATGCAAGAAGACTTGTTCAAATATCTGTCTGATTAGCAGCTCGGTTTTTTCAAAGGGGTGTCATTCACCTGAGCAGTGCTCCGAAAGCTAATGATTCGAAACAAACCTGTTGGACTTTACCTGGTGTTGTAAGACTTCTTACTGTTTTCAAGAGGATCAGTAGCTTGTCCTTTGAAGATTTCACGCCCACCCTCCAAGCCACCTCCTTGCAAGGCAGCTCGCCATTGGCTCCAGGCACGATCTTCCGAAGTCAATAGTCAGTGCATTGCTCACCTGTTGTGCCGCCAGGGAACCTGCCACAGGGGAATACCTTTTGACGGGACCAGAAGATCCCATCAGCGAGAAGTGCTAGAATATCTTGCTCAGCCTGTCTACAACCTTTGAAGTGAATCCGCTTAAAATCTGGGAAGAGTGCCAGTTAGCCAGATACTTACATGTTGGTGAGAGGTTAGAAAGAACATTAATGTGTAAAAAAAAAAAATTCAAATTAAATTTGGTGTAGAAGATTGACGTTATTTACTATTTTCTAATACAACAAAGAGCTGACTAACCTGTTCCTGTTAAAGTGGATTCTCCGCCCACACGCTCTGGGGGGAGGGCCTCCTATGAGGCCTGGCCTGTGATTGGGGCCCACCGCTCAGTGGGCCGGCCTCTCGCTCCCTGGCCTATTTTCTTACGCGCAGGCCCCTGAACTCCCGCACCATGTTGCGTCGCGGCCGGCACGTGGAGGGAGGCCACCACACATGCGCGGGTTGGCGCGGCGCACAGTTCGCACAGGGATGGGAGGCTGGAGCGACGTGAACCACTCCAGCGCCATGTTGGCCCTCTGTAGGGGCCAGAAATGGTACTCCCAGCGGCCCGTTCACTCCATTGTGAAACGCGACGGAGTTTCCGACAGCGTGGATACTCTGCCGCCGAATGGGAGAATCCCTCTTTTCTCGGTGCCCACCCTCTTCCTGCCCTCCCCGGCATACTCAGCCTTTCACAGTGCGCGTTTTACGCTGGCTGTTAATTGACCAGCCAGCATGAAATTGCGTTCAGGGACTGCCCACTGCAAAAACCTCAGGCCCTGAGGTCTTGGAATATGCTGTACAAATGCAAATCCTTCTTTCTTAATTGCTGTTCTCATCAATTCAGCACCAGTCAAACACCTAGTGACAAAAAGGTCTGCACAACTCCAGTCTGACAACAGTCACAACATAGTGACGATTACACCCCCTCCTGCATCTCCCAGCGTCTGGGTGTTCGGCTAAAGGAAGGGATTTTGATTGTTGGGAGTCTTGTCTGTGAGAAAACCACTTTTAGAACATAGAACATAGAACAGTACAGCACAGAACAGGCCCTTCGGCCCTCAATGTTGTGCCGAGCCATGATCACCCTACTCAAACCCACATAGTGAGGTTTTGAGAACCAATCGGCAAATAGAAGCAAAATGACTATTACAAATATAAAAATATTGTCCTGTTTGGAGGGGGGGGAGGTGAAATGAAATATAACTAACAAGGGAAAGAGACAAAGACAAAGGAAAATAGGTTTTATACAATTACCACAAAAAAGCAGGTTAGGTTACGGGGATAGGGCAGGATGGCAGGGGAGTGGACCTGGATAAAGTGTCTTTCGGAGAGTCAGTGCAGACTCGATGGGCCTCCGTCTGCCCTGTTGGGATTCTGCGATTCTATGAATCTGCTCTTACATACATACATAGAACATACAGTGCAGAAGGAGGCCATTCGGCCCATCGGGTCTGCACCGACCCACTTAAGCCCTCACTTCCACCCTATCCGCATAACCCAAAAACCCCAAGTAACCTTTTTGGACATTAAGGGCAATTTAGCATGGTCAATCCACCTAACCTGCAAGTCTTTGGACTGTGGGAGGAAATTGGAGCACCCGGAGGAAACCCACGCAGACATGGGGAGAACGTGCAGACTCCGCACAGACTGTGACCCAGCGTGGAATCGAACCTGGGCCCCTGGCGCTGAGAAGCCACAGTGCTAGCCACGTGTGCTACTGTGCTGCCCTTGTAGTCACAGTATTTATATGGCTAGTTTAGTTTCTGGTAAATATAACCTCCAAGTTGTTGAAAGTGAGAGATTCAGCGGAGATAATGCCATTGAGTGTCAAGGGGAGATAGTTAGATTCTCTCTTGTCAATGGTCTTTGCATGGCACTTGTGTGGTGCGAATGTTATTTGCCTCTTATCAGTCCAAGCCTGAATGTTGTCCAGATCTTGCTGCATATGGACACGGCCTGCTTCAGTTTTTGAGTGGTCATTAATGGTGCTGAACATTGTGCAATCATCAGCGAACCATCAGCGAACATCTCCACATGTGACTTTATGCCGAAGGAAAATCATTAATGAAGCAGCTGGAGATGATTTGGCCGAGGCTACTACCTGAAAAACACCTAGAACTGAGATGACTGATTTCCAACAACCACAGCCATCTTAGAACATAGAACAGTACAGCACAGAACAGGCCCTTCGGCCCTCAATGTTGTGCCGAGCCATGATCACCCTACTCAAACCCACGTATTCACCCTATACCCGTAACCCAACAACCCCCCCCTTAACCTTACTTTTATTAGGACACTACGGGCAATTTAGCATGGCCAATCCACCTAACCAGCACATCTTTGGACTGTGGGAGGAAACCGGAGCACCCGGAGGAAACCCACGCACACAGGGGGAGGACGTGCAGACTCCGCACAGACAGTGACCCAGCTGGGAATCGAACCTGGGATCCTGGAGCTGTGAAGTATTTATGCTAACCACCATGCTACCCTGCTGCCCAATCTTCTTTTGTGTTGTTTATGACTCCAACCAGTGAATAATTTTCCGCCCTGATTCCCATGATATCCAGTTTTGCCGGGACTCCTTGATGTCACACTCGGTCGAATGCTGCCTTGATGTCAAGGGCAGTCGCTCACCTCACCTCATGATTTCGGCTTTTTTGTCCCGTGTGTGAACCAAGGCTGTAATCGCCCTGCAGAAACTAAACTCAGCGCCAGTGAGCTGGTTATTGATGAGCAAGGACTGCTTGAGAGCAGTGTCCATGACCTGTGCTTCATATTGTTTTTTTAAAAATTTCCAATTAAGGGGTAATTTAGCACGGCCAATCCACCTATCCTGCACACTGTAAATTCTATGATAATCTATGATAATCTTTGGGTTGTTGGGGTGAGACCCACACATACACTGGGATAATGTGCAAACTCCACATGGACAGTGACCCAGGGCCAGGATCGAACCCGGGTCTTAGGCACCATGAGGCAACAGTGCTAACCACTACGCCCTCGTGCAGCCCTTGCTTTACATGGCTACAAAATTATTTTATTGTAATAACTTCTACCGTAGCACATTTATAATGCAGAGTAAAAGTTTGCACTTCACCAGGCTGGATAATAAAAGCAATGCCATCTGACATAGTCAAAACATATGAAAGACTATCACAGCTCGACTGGAAAAAGGCAGACACACTTTGATTATTTCACTTCTGGGTATTTTGTTCAAGTAGCAGAAAAGGAATGAATGCAGGTGGGAGATGTCAGTCAGGCAGGTTTTCTTCTCACTTAACTTGATTGGATAGAGTGACAAAATACAGTCTGTTTTTCTCTCCTCCTCCCCCACAAAGCAGAATTTCTGATTGTGTGAACTGATTGGAGAATGACCTGAAATGAATTGGAACTGGCCCAGAATCAAATCCCCCTCAGCATTTATCTTTCCGGAAAGCTGGCTGGAACCAATGAAAATGCAGCTAATGTGTTTGAAAGGATTTTATTCCCTCTGTCTTCTATCACCTCATTTTGTCTTTTCTCTCTTTCTTTATCTATCTTTCCAACATTTTATGCTCTATCCCTCCACACAGGCTCTCTCCATAAACCATCCCTTTAACACTCAGTTAAACATACAGTCTTTCTCTAACGCGCGCTCACACACTCTTTAACACTTTCCCTTCTCCAACAATCTCTAACACATTTTCCTACCAACAGTCTTCTCTAATACTCGTTCTCTCTCTCTAACAGCCTCGTTCTCTCTAACATTCTCTCTCTTTTTCATGCATGAAATCTCTCTCCACCCTCACCTCTCTCTCTCTATGGAGTGATGGATGAGGTTAATCTGAGGGTAACACATTCAGAGACAAAGTGGTGGAGACCGTCTGCCGCTAGGTTTCAGCAGCAGAAACAAATCGATGAAAAGGAGTGAATTCTAGACATTGTTAATGGAGCTGGATAATAATAGCACTGTAAGATTCACTCCATTCAGACATTATTTATTTTTAGATTGGAGCATTCAGATAGATTATTTTCACGAACCCTTGACAGGCCATTTATGGTTCTGAGTATAACATTGGAGGCTGGGTTGGGGAGCATGGAGAAAAGAGTGGATTTAAATTTGCCGTCAATTGAACTATAACAGGGGATGCCCATGGTCTGAAGGAAAAGCTGATAGTTTGTCTGTAGGACTGAATATTTCTGGACCAGAATATGTTTAAATGATTATAATAAAACCATGTCCTATCAATCTGAATGCAACCCCCGAGTGCCACACTGAATGTTCTGTCCTACTTTAACAGACCACCTCGATCATTGTTCATATATGATCTGTGTCACAGATGGCTCTGTCCTGTTCTGGTGATGAGTGTTGTTAAGTATTGGTGACCTTGGGTCCCGAGTTGTTTCTGAGCTGATGCACAGCACATTAAATTGGAAGGCCATGGGTTCATACTATCTCATCGTGGATAGCTTCAGCTATGATGTTGGCCTGGGGAGGAACATTGAAGAAAAGGGGAGGAAGTGATGGAGAGGAGAGAGTGGAATGCGATGAAGGGGAAGGGATAATGGAGCCCCTTCAGATTAGGCTTAGAACTGTGGCCTAAATCAGGCGTTAATGACCAGGTTTAAAATTGTTGAACAGCAGAAACACAAATTTCACCTTTCAAGTTGCCTAATGGCCGGTGTCTGGTTTCCAAAATGCTGGCTGTGGCACTGTGGGAGCAAGAAGGAGTCAGTGTGGATAGATATTTTTAAAAAGCTGTGGGATCAATAAAAAAAAATGTCAGCGGGGCAAACTTTCCTTTTCTAATTTTCGATTTAGAATCTTTTATAATTGAGAAGCTCTTAACTCGATTGTTCCAGAATTCCAGACTGAGCAATGTTGGTGATTGGGAAATGTAATACCTGGCAAGAGTGGCTCATCATTTTGATTTAGAAACAATCATTTTTAGACACGGCTCCATACGTTTAAAGATGTTAGTAAGAATTATATGTGGAGAGGGAGACAAATATATTTGTGTCATTACCAAAGCCATCAAAATGAATTAAGGGATTCTAACAATACATGTGTGATACGTCTAGGTGTGTGGGTGAAGGGAATTAGCTTGCTCTCCATTGTTGAGTGCTGGTTTGCTTATTGTTTTCAGCCCACGTTGCTCGTTGGCAGCGAATCGAGAAAGAGAGGCAAATGTTTAAGCCTCTCTCTGTCAGTGCACTTCTATGGGCAATTCTCTGTCAGTGCACCTTTATGGGCAAATCCTCAGCTGCGCCTCCTCATGGTGACACATGGAAACTGGGTCCCTAACACACCCAGGCCAAAACTTCAAAGCAATTTGGAGGGGATTTAGTCCCCAGGCATGCAGTGTGCAGGCTCACTAGCATTTGAACAGACTCTGGAAAACTCACAAACCAAATACCTGGCTATGGGTCCCACGGCCTTATGGATACCTCAGGAGAGTGGAAAGTTAAAGGTGTAAATTTTGATTTAAACCTTTTGAATAATCTGGAGTGGAGCCCAAAGGCAGAGCAATGACTAAATATGTCTTCTGGCAACTGTTGCAACCAAGCCAGTCCTAAACATAGTGCCTTTGGACTCAACTGGGGAGATCGAGAGGGCGCTGCTGACATTTGGGCATCCCAGCGTCTCCAGAGGTTTTGCTCAGGCTTGTGTCCTGGAAAAAATATTCCAGTAACGCTGTAGATCCTGAACACAAAAGTTGAATTTTTAACAAAAATCTAGAATGAGGAAGCTTTTGATGTCGCCTGATAATAATTAAATGAGACACGTTCTGAATGAGATCAGAGAAACTGAATGATCTTAAAGATTTCAAAGGTAAAATCAAACAGGAATATCAAATCTGTCTGAACTTTAAAGAATCTTAATTCCATTTTTGGTATGTCTGAAAGGAATCTGATCAGAGAAAGAACAAGTTGTTGGTGCACAAAGAAGTCATTTTGAACTCCCCCCTCCCCCCCCCAATATGAGCCACCATGCCAAGGAGTAAAGGAGTAACAGCTATGGCAGGATGATTGGCTGGGGGAGACACCCACCAGAAACCACTTTCTCATCATAGACCCTATTGCTTGTTCACCTGGCTTTGATCTCCCATGGGGACAGGGGGTTCTTTTAAACTGTTTCTGGACAGGCCAAAGCCTCTGTGCAGACACCCAGTGTCAGTGGGGTGGCCAGGGCCATCCAGGCTTCAGCTGTGGTGCAGTCCAAACAATGACTCACATTGTCGTCGAGTGCTTGCTGACTAAACTTGCAGGTGGGCTTACGGAACTCCATCTAGCCACTGACAAGGCCATTGCTTGGCTCTGTGACTGTGTAGGCAATAAATAAATGCAACTCAGGAATCAGCAGTTAGGAGTGATTAGCCCAACATGATTGGCATACAGAACGGGTGCTATGGGCTGTCTCTGGCACTGGGAGGGACCACCATGTCTCATTGGTAGCCACCACTTGCCTCAAGTTGGGCAGCTCCCAACTGCTGACCCAACCTGCCATGATTGATCTGCTTCAACGGGTGCTTGGAGCTTAGGGTTTCTACTCAACAAGTGGGTGGTTGGATTCCACCGCACCAGGCAAACAAACAAAAGGAAAGAAACATAGAATATTACAGCGCAGTATAGGCCCTTCAGCCCTCGATGTTGCGCCGACCTGTGAAACCACTCTAAAGCCCATCTACACTATTCCCCTATCATCCATATGTCTATCCAATGACCATTTAAATGCCTTTAGTGTCATAGAAACATACAGAAAGAAGATGCCAATTCCTTAATTGGCAGACTGGAACATCAGGACCATATGCCCAGGATTGACGGACATCTTGCTGCTGGTCCATGATGTGCGCAAGATGGCCACAATTGACATAGAACTTGACTGGCTGAGCATTGACATAGCTTCTCTGCAAGACAGCAGGCCTACTGAGAGTGGATCACTATTGATCTAGCAAGGGATGAGTTCAGTGAAAACATGTGAGCAAGGTGTAGACTTCTGTATAAGGAGCCCCCTACTTTTGATGACAGAAACCCTCACAAATCATCTTTCCAGCCACCCCGCAACTCAAACAGGGAAAGATAACCTCATAAGCGTGCACTCTTCAACGCTGTGCTCCATTGCTGTGATGAAGATCACCCCCTGTTGTGCACCAGGGTTAGAATGCCACATTTGAAGTTGTTTTCATTCAAAACAAAACACTGCCTCATACCAATGTCAGTGCCATGTTGCCTGCTCAGATGAAAACCAACAGTGCCTGCACTGAGCAAACGCTCGTACCCACACAAAGTGCCGAAATTAAATGGAATGTACTTTGAGACACCATCTACAAAACCACAATCTCAACACAGAGGAAACAGGAGTTGGAAAATGCTGACTAGCTCAAGGTTAACATCACTGTGATGGAACCTGCTATTGAAGCCAAATGGTCAGAGAAAGCTCTCAATGCACCAAGAGTTGTTTGAAGCAAAGTCCAACAGGTGCTGTGCAAACTGGCCAGAATATTCAGATGTCTTTCAACACAGAATCGAAGAGGCCTGTATGAAAGAATCAAAAAGGTAATAGGTCCATTAGTAAACCAAATGACTTAATTGAAAACAAACGTGAGGAGGTCATCACCGACTGCAACAAACAGTTGGAGAGATGGGTGAAGCACTGCCTTGAGTTATACTTGAGACAGGACACCGAGGAAACTCTAGACACCACAGAAAGCCTGCCTGTCATGGCAGAGCTTAATATGGAACCCACAGTATAGGAGCTTAGCGAAGCTATTGACTCGTTTGCCATGTGTAAAACTCCAAGTGCTGATTCTGTACCGCTGGAACTCAACAAGCACAGGAAATCAGCATTCCGAGCATCAGCAGTGTCCAAACTTCTGTGTCTCTGCTGGAAGAGGAGTGTGCCCCAGGATGATGCAAATATTGCGACCCTGAACAAGAGCAAGGGCATTTGCAACAATTTAGACAGGACCTCCCTGCTGAGCATCATGGGAAAACTAATTATCTGCATTGTCCTTGTCCGACTGCAGATCCTGGCGGACCACACTTCGACCTTGATTCTCAGTGTGGTTCCAAAACTGGAAGATCTACCGTCAACATGAGCTTCTCAGTCTGGCAGTTGCACGAAAAATGCTGAGAAACAGGGAGGCCACTGTATATTCCCTTCATCGATCTCACCAAAGCATTTGACCATGTGAACAGAGACGGTCTATTTAAGTTGCTGCTCAATGTGATCGCCTCTTTCCATTACTACATGGTGGGTCAGGTCAGCAATGACTGCGCAATATCAGTACCTTTTGTGGTCCAAGTGTACTCAACCAGAGTGGTTTTCTGACATGTTCTTCTCTAGGACGGCAAATTGGTTAGCACTGCAGCCTCACAACGCTGAGGACCCGGGTTTGATCCCAGTCCCGGGTCACTGTCCGTGGGGAGTTTGCACATTCTCCATGTGCAGTGTCTGCATGGGTCTCACTCCCACAACCCAAAGATATGCAGGGTAGGTGGATTGGCTACGTTAAATTGCCCCCTCATTGGAAAAATAAAAAAAGACATGTTCTTCTCTTTACTTCTGTCATGTATCTTCAGGACATCTACAGGAGGTGTCAACATACATACATATCAGAACCACAGAAAAAAGTATTTTTCTTGGGTATCCAAGTTAAAGGTGCACCAAGTCATCATCCAAGAGTTGCTCTACCCTGATGATGCCACACTTGCATTCCATATTGAACACGATCTTCTGTGACAAATGGACAGACTCTTGAACACGTCTGTAAAGACAAATACCATGGTCCAGAATGTTGCCATACAACCATCTACCAGAATTGGCAATGTGACGCTGCAGGTTATTGATAACTTCACATATTTAAGCTTCACAATCACCAGCAATCTGTCACTTGATGCTGAAATCAACTCACGCGTCACAAAAGCTGCCGTTGTTCTGCCCAAACTGAGTAAGAGAGTGTGGAACTATTACAACTGGTGACTGAGAACACCAGATTGCGGGTCTACCAGGCTTGCATCCTCCGCACTCTTTTCTACTCTGACAAGACCTCCATAAGCACATGCTAAGCAGAAGAAAAGAACTGAAATGGACCCCTTCACTTTTTCAGATGTACCCTCGGCACCTCTTGGCAGGAGAAGGACACCAACTCGAAAGTTCCTGGATCACGCTAATCCCATCAGTATACACTCATTGCTGAGCCAAAGGTGCCTGCACTGTCTCGGTCACATTCGTCGGATGGATGACGGCTGTCTATCCAAAGACCTTCTGTACGGTGAACTGGCCACTGAATCATGACCTTCTGCGTGCCCATACTTCGGCTGAAAGGATACCTGCAAAGAAGATATGAAGCTGGAGGACCTTGACAACTGGGAGACAGCCACTGATGACCATGATCTCTGGAGGCTGACTGTTTGCAAGAGTGTTGGGGGAGCTAGGCGAGCTAGCTGAGAAGAGGAGCCCAGAGAGAACTGAGCAGTGAACTGTGCACTTTCTCAGGCCACTGTCCTCTGCAGCAAACACGGCAGAGGTTGCCATGCCAGAGTGGGGGCTTCTGAGCCACACCAGGCCAGAGTTGATCATCATGGCACAAACCATCATCTTACAAGACAGAAGGCTTCCACGAACAATACATATTTGCAATTGGCTTCAAGTATTCTGCAAGAAATGTGGCAAAAGTCCCCATCATTCTTCCACCCATCAGATGACAAAATCACGGACAGAGAATGCTCTTGTTTTTGAATCATAAGCTTCTGTGTTCAGTTCTCAGTAACTGATGCACATCTCTCACATGGCACAACAATGCAGTATTGATTTCATTGCTGTTTGTGGAATCTTGCTGTTCACACATTGTCTGCAGAATTCCCTATGTTACAATAGACGGCACTTCAAAAGGTATCGTAAATTGTTTTGGGTCACCCTAAAGTTGTGAAAAGCGTAACATGAATGCAGGCCATTGTTTCCCTCATTGATGTGTCTATAGTTTCAAATGGCCGTGTCCTATTGCGCCTCGTGCCACAGATCTATATTCAGAACTTTATTGAATTGCCAGATTATTGAAGATCTCAGTCAGATTTTCCAAGATGGTGTTTATGTCTCACATCTGTAAGAATCAGTCATCCTGGGGGATTGAATTAACCTTCAAGAGGGTTACTGCCAAGATGAAATGTTTCAATATGAGCTGGCGAATAATTCCAGAGCTCATGAACAGGCCTGGGGCACAGTGTGGGAGCTGCTTACAAAGCGCCTAACTCTGATTGCTTAAATGATTTCGCCTTAAGACATTAGTCAGACACGATGAGCGTGATCTGTTGACGTGTCCGGCTGCTGCTTTGGGGAACAGTAAATCCATAATGACGGAATTTATCGGACCTGTAGTAGCACTTCTGATTATTCAGCTGTATCGGAGTAGCAGAAGGTCCTTGGTCTGTTTCACCGATGTGCAAGAAAGGCAATTAAACAATGGGGAAAGCATGTGGAAATGGGAACAATTGGGAAACTCTAACCAAGATCCAGCACAGGCATGATGGGTCAGATGGCCTCCTCCTGTGCAGTATGATTCTATGAAACGTTTTGAATCATCCCAACCACATACTGTCCACCCAGGCTATGTGAAATTGTTGGAAACAAATCTATTTGGAAGTTAGAATGCGTTTTCAGGACTTTAAGTGTAAATTTTAAATACTTGGCTTGGAAACATTCATCGGAAATTGGGCTGTAGATGAAAATGAAATGAAAATATCAGCATAGCTGTTTCTCAGGCACTCAGTCAACCTCTGGTACTAGGCACCTTGCTGATTTTTGAACCACTGTTTCAGACTGAGTCGGACTGTTTGGATTTGAGTCCGAGCAGAACTTCTGATCTCCTCGCCATCAAAGATCCTGCCAACTTCTACCACCTCTGAATTGCATGCCCCCCGCCGCCACATTTGTGCATCCACTGCAGCCACCTGCCGATTTGACTGTTCCGATGCTCCACTGGTCTGCTTCTTCTTTCCTGCCCTTCAGAAACGTTGAACTCCACCTCCGCTGCTTGTACCCTATCCCGTTCTTTCTCTGTAAATTCCCCAGTCCTCCAACCCTGCTGAGAATCTACATTCCTGCAACTCTGGCCTCCTGCGCCTCCCCTGATTTTCCTCTCCCTGCCATTAAGGGGCTAGTTTAGCTCACTGAGCTAAATCGCTGGCTTTTAAAGCAGACCAAGCAGGCCAGCAGCACGGTTCGATTCCCGTACCAGCCTCCTCGGACAGGCGCCGGAATGTGGCGACTAGGGGCTTTTCACAGTAACTTCATTGAAGCCTACTCGTGACAATAAGCGATTTTCATTTTTCAAAAGGGACCTTCAGCAGTTTGGGAAACCGTTCCAAAACCTTTCTGTTTCTCCACCCATCTCTCCTTACGGATAAGACTTCTGTCAGTCCTAATATCTCCATCTTCAGTTCAGTGATAATTTTTGTCCCATTATACTCCCGTGACGGAACTTGAGATGTATCCGTACTTTAAAGGCGCTATATAAATGCAAGTTGTTGTTTATAAAATTGCACCATGATGGCCCATTTTGAAACTAGCCTGGTTTCTTGCTCGTTTCAAGGGTACGCGTATGTTTTACACGTGTGCAAACATAGTCAATATTTCGGATTTATTTTGTGTGCTTCCTTTTCAAAATAAATACTGTTGCTATAAAAGGCCTTCTTGAGGTAATATCCGAAGTAGCAATCTTGGTGTATAACGTCTTCAATCTGTTCATTCCCAGGAAGTGGTTTGAGCATGTGGCTCTCATTAACCTTACAGGGTTTCCATTTGTGTCTATCTCATGTTTTGTTTATCCTTTGAAAAGCATACTTACTTTTCTGCGATCATTTTTTTTCCAGAAGCTAGCTTATTTAACAATTGCCCATACATGGCCCGTAGTGGGTCTGCTGCTTAAGTTAATTTTGTTTTCCTGTTTGCATCCCGTGGGATCAAATTGTGTTTTTCTGGTGCTTTCATGGCCCAGCTGGAAGCCTGAGATTGTCTACTTTGCACCGACGTACAGTAGAAGCAGTAGATACCATGTACAAGATGCACTGATGGAACTCACCAAGGCTCCTTAGGCAGCATCTTCCAAACCTAAGACATTTACCATCGAGAAGGGCCAGGGCAGCAGATACATGGGAACCCCACCACCTGGAAGTTCCCCTCCAAGTCACTCACCATCCTGACTTGGAAATGTATCACCGTTCCTTCACTGTCGCCAGGTCAAAATCCTGGAACTCTCTCACTAATAGCATAGTGGGTGTACCTACACGACATGGACTGCAGCGGTTTAAGAGGAATGCTCACCACCACGCTCTCAAGGGAAATCAGGGATTGTCAACAAATGTTGGGCTAGCAGCGAAGGCCGTATCCTCCAAAAATGAATTTTTAAAAAGACACTTGTTATAGGTTTGATGCAATCACTGGCAATTGCCATAAAAGTTCATGTGGTGATGTTTTTGGAATAATAAGTCTGAGTTCAATGAAAGAGAAAACTATCTATTTTTCTATCTATTTGGAATATTAGATGACTTCAGAGAGCCCCAAAGTATTTTACAGCCAATTAAATAATTTTGAAGTGTACTGACTGGAGGAAGCATGGAGACCAATTCATTGGTTCCACACATTCAGTAATGAGACAAATGGGAACAGGAGGAGGCCATTCAACCCTTTGGACTTGTTCTGCCATTCAGTGAGTTCATGGCTGAGTTGAATTTTAATTCCACCCAATTGCCTTGGCTCCATTTCCTATACGCTTGACTAGCAATCTAAATGACCAGTTGACCTGCTTTTAGTGGTGTTGTTGAGGACCAAATGTAAGCCAGAGCACCAGTAGAATGGTACCAATGGATCTTTTTGCACCCATCTGACAGGGCAGACAATAGTCTCGGTATGATGTCTCATCTGAAAGACACCACTTTCAACAATGTAGCACTCTCACAGCACTACACTGAAGTATTAGCCTGGAATATGCATTCAAGACTCTGGAGTGGGGCTCTGGGCGACATGGTGACATAGTGGTTAACACTGTTGCCTTACAGCGCCAGGGACCCGGGTTCAACTCCAGCCTTGCTGACTGTCTGTGTGGAGTTTGCACGTTCTGCCTGTGTCTGCGTGGGTTTCCTCCGGGTGCTCCGGTTTCCTCTCACAGTACAAAGATGTGCAGGTTAGGTGGTTTGGCCATGCTAAATTGACCCTCAGTGTCCAAAGAAGTGTAAATTAGGTGGATTAACCATGAACACTGCGAGGGATTAGGGGGATAGGGCAGGGGTGCAGGCCTAGGTATTGGGCCTCTTTCGGAGGATTGTGCAGACTTGGTGGGCCAAATTACCTCCTTCTGCTCTGTAGGGATTCTATGAACTCACAGGGATTCTGGGCTTGGACCCATTTTACACCTCAATTTGCCCAAGTTTATTTGTAGCCTTTTTTCACTTTATTTTATCTTCCTCTTCTTCAGACGATGTAGGGCAAGCACCACCCCATTGCTAGAATTTGTGGACAATTCCATTTCCGGTTCTCTATCTGAATCATTCTAGTGCTGTTTGCTGTGAGGTTCAATGAAGTGGATTGCTATTTGTCCTTTTTACTTTCTCATTTCCTCATGGCCTAGTCATAACTGAGATCAGGGAACCATGCTTCGAGTCATTTCTGGCCACTTCAGCACCAATCAACTGTTTGGTCCATAGTCAGCAGACAATCACAGAGGGAAGATTAGTGAAAGAAAAACAGAAAATCCTAGATATGCACACCTGGTCAGTCAGTAGCCAAAAGAAGGAGGCAGCAGTTTCTCTTTTAGACGACAACATTTTTTTATCTTTCCAGTATTGATGTAGCTCTGAAGTGAATCAAGCAATTTGGTTGGGCACGTTTTTCAAAATTCTTTCCAAACCTGATCTGAAAGAGATTGAGTGGGATTTTCCGTCCCGTCCCGCTAGCGGGGTCTTCCAGTCTCGCGGAAGGTGAGCCAACACCCACCCACTCCCCTCAGGTTCCACGGTGACGTGGCTGGTGAGCAACGCAAATAGCCATTGACTTCAACGGGACTGGACGATCTGGTGGCAGCCAATGGCGAGGAGCTTCTGCTGCGGGAAACCCCACCGCGGTGGCAGACGGGCGTCAGAAAATTCCAGTTTTTGGATTGAATGAAAACAGAACACCTCAGACGTAAATATGACCTGAGCAATTGCTGACAAAAATGGAGCTTTATTGACCTCTACTTATTGACCCCTGCTGGGTATGGATGTAGAAAATTAAGAATCATCCCTCTGGCTACTTGCTGTCACACTGTGATTTCAATTATTGCCTCATTTGATGCCTGAATTTGAAGCAAGTGTTTGGTTTGCATCCAGCTAACAGTCACACCGGAATGAAAAATGAAATGAAAGTAAAGGACAATATTAAATTTGGCTATGCCGCCACATTTGAATAGCCTGACTAAGGTCAGTATTCACTCAGCCATGTAGGATGTTCACTTAAGTATCGGGGAAAGATGTCAGTGGAACTGTGTGTCAAAATTATTTCCTTCAGAAGACAAGAGGGAATGGGATTAAGGGTAGCACAGAGTAGTGCGACTTAAAGTTAAAATTGAGCATTTGTGTTGCAGGATAGTGATTTAAACTGTTTCCCCTCAAAGATTCGGCTGAGAGTAAGCCACATGAGCGTTCAGGTTCTGGAGAAAAAAACAAAGAAGAATGAACAAGCATTCGTACCATGCTTCGGGGTGTCCGTTGTGAAATTACATGGTTTTGAAATGTAGTTATACTGTAACGTGGCAATCAGCTTGCGCATGACAAGCCCCCACAAACAACACTTTGATACTAAACTCACATTTTCTGGATTATTAGTCCAGGCCTCAAGATTACTATCCAGGTAATATGTTCACTTTGCTACTGCACCCATAGCATTGGTGGCACGGTAGCACAGTGGTTAGCACTGTTGCTTCACAATGCCAGAGTCCCAGGTTCGATCCTCGGCTTGGTCACTGTCTATGTGGAGTCTGCACATTCTCCCCGTGTCTTCGTGGGTTTCCTCCGAATGCTCCGGTTTCCTCCCACAAGTCCCGAAACACGTGCTGTCAGCTAATTGGACATTCTGAATTCTCCCTCTGTACCCAAACAGGTGCCGGAGTGTGTCAACTGGGGGATTTTCACAGTAATTTCATTGCAGTGTTAATATTACGAAAAAAATATCATTATAGCATGACACTATTTAAAGAACTGTGACACGGGTATCTTGGTTGTGGTACGGATATGGTGAGGTATGAAACAAACTAACCCATAGATTGTTTTCTTGTCAGTAGATTTATTTATAGGATGCTGCATTACAGATCTCTGCCTCCTACCTACCAGCGCTCAGTATCCCAGCCACCCACTTTTATACTCTTTTGAATATACCAAAGGAGCATAATAAACTAATTATCTGATGAACTGCCCCTTAAATGGGATACTGCAACATAAACAAAATGTTAAGGGAAATTTAGCAAATTGAATTAACATGTCCTTTTGGGTGGAGATAGTGCAGCCCTGCCCCTTAAGTGGACACTGTGTTCTCCCTCGCCAGGGATACCCAAGGGTGGACATAACGATGGGAGAGGGTGGTGGGGAGGGGGAGCAGGTAATCATGTTGAACGAGTTAATCAATCATTTGCTGCCTGGACCTGTTTGTAATCAGTTTGGTCAGGCCTTGGAAAGGCTAACAAGGAGGTCCTCCACCCTCACCACCTCCTTCCACACCATGTGGGCAAAAATCAAAAGGATGGAGCCACCAGAGTGAGCCTCCCACCGTGGATGAATGCTACCTCTTGTCAAGAAAGTGTTATAACCCACAAGTATCTTTCAGATGGGAACAATTAACTTCCCCGTGAACCTTGCAAAATATGAGCTCCCCCGTTAAGGGAGTGGGGGACCTCTAAACAATATATAATTGTATGATATAATAAGCCACCCAGTTAGGCATCAGCAAGACAGACCCAGTTGGGATCAACCATATGATGTATTATTGTTAATAAATAATTTTTTTGAGCTACTTGGTGTGGACTCCTTCATGGCCTTATAAAAGAAAGCAAAAGTAGTTTTAAGTGTTTTATATTTGTATTGGTAAATATTAAATATCAGGTATAGTTCTAATCAGGTTTAATTTAGTATTTCTGTGTAAGGAAATGTTTATTGTAGTTAGATTTCTGCTGGACACAGATGTTTATATTTGTGGGGGTTTTGGTTGCAATTCAAACTGTGCTACTGTGCTCAGAGAAGTTATGGCAAGAAGGGTAAGTAAAAGCTCGTAGAAGCATGAGGTTGTTGCTTAGCAACCATGGGCCCTTTTAAGGTAGGAAGTTTTTTGAGTTTAGTTTTTTAGCTGAATTCATTTGCAGTTGAAGATGGGATGTTGGGGAGTGAACATGCTCAACTCTGTCAGAAGAATGCTGGACAGGACAAGGAGGCTGCAAAAAAAAAAAGACAGCCTTCCCAAAGAACCACATAAAGTCTAGACAACCAGGGAATTAAGAAAGAAAGAATGTTTTCGGAAGACTGCAGTTAAGAGGACAGAGACCAAGAAGCTGATGGTATTGCTCGGGAGAATTCAAGGGAAGAGCAGATAAAGTGTTCTGAGTTAAAGAGACAGCTGCAGTAACCAGGTTTAAAGTGAGAAAACAGATTTCAGAGATAAACCAATTGTTTGGTGCCATATTCATACATTTTGAGAATCAACAGGTAAAGTAATTGTTTGGAGTTTGTGCATCAAAAAGAATATATAGCCAGTGCACACCATCGGGGTGGGCACCCAACATAAGGTTATCTCTGCCGGCTCTGCAGGTGGAAAGTGATGATGATAATGTTTGTCATAAGTAGGCGTACATTAACACTGCAATGAAGTTACTGTGGATAAACCCCTAGTCAACAGAGGGACACGAGGGAGAATTCGGAATGTCCAAAATACCCAATAAGCACGTCTTTCGGGACTTGTGGGAGGAAACCGGTGCACCCGGAGGAAATCCACGCAGACACGGGGAGAACATGCAGACTCCACACAGTGACCCAAGCCAGGAATTGAATCTGGCACCCTGGCACTGTGAAGCAACAGTGCTAACCACTGTGCTACCATGCCGCCGCCACTTGGGTGCAAAGACACAGCAGGATCTTTGAGTTGAAGACTCAGTACCTTAGCAGTGACCAGGTGAAGCTTTTCTCCCAGAAGGGGTTGATGAGCCTCTTCCATATCTTAGTGAAAAGCTCCGGGAAGGATTATTTGG